>NC_062984.1:5247500-5847500 GCF_023078275.1 Leguminivora glycinivorella
AGTCCTTGAAAAGTTGATGAGGAGTTCCTCTTATGCCCAGGTGTTGGAGCTTATCGAGAAGGATTGGGATAGAGACAGTGTCGAAGGCCTTTGCTAAATCAAGGAATACGCCTATGCATTTGGATTTCGAATCTAGTTTGTTGACAATATGTTCAACAACGTGGTTAATTGCATCAGTAGTTGAAATATTATTACGAAACCCGTATTGATTACTCGACAATAAGTTAAATTTTTGCATGAAATGTGTGAGTCGTTTGTTTATGACCTTTTCAAGGACTTTAGATACAACAGGAAGTAATGATATCGGCCTATAATTAGTGACACTGTCTTTATCCCCTGCCTTGTGTATAGGTATAACCACGGACTTCTTAAGCATTTTAGGGAATACACCAGTGGATAACGCTAGGTTGCAAATGTGGGCTATGGGTTTAGCTACTGATGAACATGAAAGCTTGAGAATTGCTGTTGGTATACCATCCCAACCTGTAGAAGAGCTATTTTTTAGCGAGTTGATTATATTTGTTATTTCGGTTTCATCAGTTGGTAGCAAGACAAGTGAATTAACTGGCGTCCGTATACCTGGTTGTTCATTGGGAACATTAGAAGGAGTGTGAATGATTCGCTTAGTAATATTAGAGGCAAGGTCATGTCCTATATTGCTGAAATATTGGTTAATAAAATTGACAGAGTCTTTGGGGTTGGGTTTAATGTTAATTAGGTTAAGTGGTTCACTCCGAGGTTTTTTAATTTGACATATCTCCTTGATAGCATTCCAGGTTTTTTTTAAGTCGTTTTTGTGTTTGTTGATCATATCACGTTCATAATTTCGCTTTATATTATTTAGTATTTGATTACAAGTATTTCTATACCGCTTATATGAGATTTGAATAATTTGATCATTGGGATATTTCCGTGATTTGAGGTGAAGTCTATCTCTGTGTCTCATGCAGCGAAGTAACCCAGGCGTTATCCACGGCTTGTGTCTTCTTTTCCTATTTGAGATCATTGAAGTAGTTGTGTTTTTTTCTATAATTTTAATCAATGTTGACAGAAAATTATCTGTAGCTACATTAGCATCACCACAATTTAAAATAGGACTCCAGTCTGTAGTTAAAAGATTCTGTATGGTAGTATCATAATTAATTTGGGTTCTCGCGCTTTTTGTCGAAAAGAGAGCAGGTTTTGTAGGTATGGATGTTATAACACAGAAATGGTCTGTCAGACTCGTCTGGTAAACTATTGTAGTTGTTGGGAGGTATGATTTCAGAATTGAGTGATCAAGACAATTGTTTTGACGGGTAGGGAAATAGTGACTAGGCATAAGTCCATGCATGGCAACCATGTCCAGCAGGTCCGAACATCTCTGGTCAGACGAGTCTTGTTTGATATCAATGTTGATATCTCCCATCAATACAACATTTTTAAAGTGTCTAATTGAATGCATAATTACATCTAAACTTGTTAAAAATCCATCAATATATCTATAGCAGGGCGGTCGGTATATTCCAAGAACCGCTGTTTCTTGAGCTATTTTAATGAGTAAACAGTTGGCATCGTTTAGGTCAGGTTCACAGACTCGAACGTTTAAGTCAGATTTAATATAAACTACAACACCACTATTTTGATTAATACGTTTTGAGGTAGAATAACTTGTATAGTTCGGAAGCGTGGGAAGTATCAAATCGTCAGATAGCCAACATTCTGTTAAAATGATTATATCGAAATCAAAATCAAAACTAGCAAGAAAAACCAAAAAATTGTTAAAATTGCACTTTATGCTTCGTATATTTTGCGTTATCAAAGTTAGTCTACGTTGGTTTTTTTTTGTTTGTAATAAATGTTTACATTGACTGGGGCTTATGTAAAAAAGCGGTCGCCAAATTCTGTAACGGATGTCTGAATCCGTCCGTCAAGGGCGACTAGCGCAAGTATCGAAAGTAAGAATATGTATGTGTGTGCACAGCTGGAACGGGCGGCTGGAGGCAGCGGGCGGCATGGAGTCGCTGGTGTCGTCGATGTCGGGGCTGGGGCTGGGGCTGGCGCCGGCCGGCGCCGCGCGCGTGTGGGCGCCGCCCGCCGCCGCGCCGCCGGCGCCCGACTTCAACCCCTGGACCGCGCCGCACCCGCTGCGCCGCTTCCTGCAGCCCGACCAGCCGCAGTGAGCTATACCCGTACCCTCATACCCCCGCACCCCGCACCCCTACCCGCCACTCACCCCACACTACACGATCTCTACGTATGTTAAGTCGACGTGGAGAAGACCGCGAGGTGACGCCGTCTATGAGCTTTTTCGTCGCTTCAAACTCTAGGTATTTGGTCAGTAGAGAAGGAAGAGAGCTCCTCCTTTTTGACTATATGAGCGAAGTAGGTATAAAAATTTCTTGCTCTTTAAACAAAAAATGTTACATAATAGGTATTATAGGTATCCTTCTCCATTTTGACTGTAACCACCTGTAACTAGGGAATGCAGCTACCGTAGAGAACGGACCACTATAGCAGTCGACGATGTCTTGTTATTGTTAGTCGTTCGTTCGCGAATGTAGGTAGGTACCTCATAATATATTAGGAATCGCCGACCGATATTATTGCCAGATTTGCTAAAATGAATTCTTGATCTTGTTTTCCTTCCATAAAATATTTTCATAGTTGCACAACACAAATGTCACTAAAATCACCAATGAATTGCATTTCTAATGGCCCATTTGTTAATTTGTGCAATTGTTTTGCGATTAGCTTTAACGGGCGCAGTTCGCCTAAGAGGTAATAGCCTATGATATAAATTCATCAAATACCTACTTAATGAACGCAACGAACGAAAGTGGGATCGAAATAGGCGGCCCGGCGGCGACTTATGACCCCGTGTAATGAGCACCTTGTTAACAAGATTTTGTCTTTCATCTATTTAGGGCCATCCAAGAATCACGCTAATCGAGGTCACTTAAATGTGGCCATCTATTTATTACACCTCGCGCACTTTAGCGTCTTATTGGCCCGTCCTTTTTTGCAGAAGTCGCATGAATCTCCACTACAGATTCACAAAAGAAATAGAATATGCCGCCGAAGCAATAAAGAATTGCCAAGGCCGTGACCGAGTGCCTGCAGATTTTAAATGCAATGTTTTTCCGGTCTGCGTCCAATGAATGCAAAATTGCAGATTATGCCTTGTCAACGACGACTTACGTAATATACTGTGACTAATTGAAGCATTATATTGAGACAAGTGTTTCAAAATAACGATTATCTAATCGTTGACTGTGTTCCGGGCGGGTAGGGGCAGGGATAACCCATTATTGATGTTTTACAATTAATTTAATTTTTACCCACGATTAATTTATTGCATGTATTGTTTAAGTATGCAAATGTGTTTTTATGTGTTGTTGCATGTCATGTGCAGTGTCGGAGTGTGAGAGGAAGCCCCGTGCATAACTGATTGTCTTTGTTTTTATTTTGTTGCTACTAACGCTGGTCAAGAGTGTTCACAAGGGTCGGTTGTCTGCGGAGCAGCTTGTCAACCCTCTTGTTGGTCTGGTGTTGGTGTGGCGATGTGGGGAAAAGAAAAAGAATTTGGTTGTCGTTTTAGTTGCTTACTGTTTCCTTTCTGTTTTGGTGTTTAAATGTTGCTAAGGGCGCCAATATTATTTTTCGATTTCCTAAAGTTATCCCCGGTGCTGGTGAGCTGCACTTTAACTTCTCTTGCACTCCTTTTAATACTTAAGAGAGGTAAATTTTACATTTAGACACTATTTAATTTAACGTAATGTATTGAATTAAGAATCCATTTTAACTGCATAGATTATAATTTATTAAAATTAAAAAAAAATGTAAGGCAGCATCAATATTTAAGTAAGTATCTACAAGATCGATTTATGTTATGAATTAAGTGCAACCGCCGGTTCCTCCGGCCACAGTTGCGTTACTGGCAATCTCAATTTTTTGATGTTTTTTCAACGAAATATTCATGTTATTGTAGTTTACTATTTCATACGATCAAGTCTTATTTAAAATCAGGTTTTGAATAAATCAATTTGGATCTGTTTTCTCTTCAATGGATAAACACAGCATTATGAAATTATCTATCTTATTCTACACGAACAGTATAAACGAGACATGAATTTATCTCTCAGACTTTTATGAGATTTTTAAACTAATATTGCATGCCAGTATTGATTAATAAATTTAAGTATAATGGTTAATGTTTCGGCGTTTTATTTGTAGCTCGCTCCTTCATTCTCTTCGGCTGACTGGTCGGTTTGACGTTTTTGCACGCATGTTAGATGTAGAGGCTGCTACTCTTCAGTACTGACGAGTAGTAGCCTCAAGAATGGTCTCTAATTACATATAGTTGGTACGGATATTGAGGTCACAGCAACGCTAGTTGTTCAGAGTCGCTCGCTCGATACTAGTTGTGGTAAGTGATGACCGACGACAGCCCGCGCGAAGCAATGCCGCGGAACATCCCGCGGAGGAAGGTTTTCCTTCAATGTCACCGCGCGCCGGCGGCGGCGGCGCGGCGCGGTGCAGCGTGGACATGCTCAAACAAAACCCTACGCCCGCGCCGCGCGGCCGCCTCGAGTGTGCCGGCCTTGTTTACAAACACCGTGGACCGACTATGTCGTGACATAACTTACTCTACTTGGATAGTTATCGTGCTTTATCGCTATGGCGGTGTGTGACAAGTGGGTCGCGCTCAAGATAGTGGAGTTTGTGAGTATTCCCATGTCTATAAGTGCAGCTACCGAGTTGAAGACTGCGTTGTTCGATGAAGCGTGAAATTACCATTGTTATGTCTTCTGACATGTTGACCGTGCAGCCAAGGCTAAAGTTTAATATCCCCACAAAAAGTTACTAAAAGTATGGTTCACAGCTGATTTTTCTCAAGAATAATCGAGTGTAGTTTTGGATACTTGCTTTAGTTACTTCTGGTGTACCTAGACAGTAGTCTGCAACAGAAGTAGCTACTATTATGTGCTTAAAGCGATCATCTGCATACGATACGGTTCTATTGAATGAGAGTAAAAGCGTGTGAAGATTCCATAGTATTTGCTGATGTGGACAGTTTGTATAAACTCTATTTATATGGGAATAAGGTATACTTTGTTATATTTCGTGTTGTTTACTAACTTTGCCCTTGGCTGTTTAAAAGTTTGTATAATATTCATATCTAACTTTCTCAGCTTTTATTTATTATGTTTGGGCGTTTCATTTAACCCTACTTAATATAAATGTTGTTTTTTTGTGTAGGGGGACAAATGTACGTAATTGGGCGCAAATAGGTATTTCTGAACTTAAAGACTTCAATTCTGGAATTAGTAACATGCTCCGATGTTTTTGAGCACCTTGGGTTTACGATGTACCTATTTGACAACTACTACTAACATATAAATATATGTCATAACCATAAGCAAAAGACAATTGGTGAAAATGGTATTTATTTTTCAAGTAGGCTTTAATGCGCATATGAACGTCAAATAAAGCTAGCACGCCTCAGCCTCATTTTTCAGTTGGGAGGGGGGTATCCACTATGGGACCGGCAAGAAACTCGGCGGGCAACTTCTTTTCAAAACAATTCCGCACAATACTAACTTACAATGCGCCATAAAACATTAACATTACTAACCCAAAGCTTCATTGTGAAATCTACCTGCGCGTCACCTGTATAGGCTCTTCGTTTTATTACAAATATTACAATACTAGGCTTAACAATCCGTAGGCACGTACTCGCATTCTTACTAAGATAATGTCCCAGTCAGCGAACACATAGGATAAACATATTAAACTTAGTCGACCTTCTTACAACACTCTTGGCAATCACGTTCGAAAAGGTGGTACAGCAGCGTTTCGAAACTATTTGTAATGCAATTAATCTCCACGTATTGGAATAGTATTTTAATTGAGCAGCATATTTGGGAAGATTATAGCTAAATTGGTTTTGGTTCTGATATCGTTTTATGACTTAGAATTTGGCTACTTCTGTTAGTTTTAAGTGCAGGCCTACGATCAAGATTACAATAATAAGGTGTTCAAATAAATGTCATGGCCCATGGGCGTGGCTGGCCCTTGATCAAAGATAATGCGTAATATTACTTACCAATATCATCTTAACACAGTCCACAGAAGTCGGTTCTCAGAGTGTACTGAAATTTGACTGGATGGACAATGCGCATGAGATACTTAAGTTTCTTAATTCGTTCATAGGTTACGGTAACTATTCACTTTGATATTTCATAGCACTAATCCTGAATGTGACATGAGCATCGCATCACTAGGTTAACTTTCCTAATTTCTATTGCTTCTGATGCAGATCAGGCAGTAGGCAATCAAAACTTGCGTAAGAATAACGGTGTTCTTGCAAGTATTCCAAAAATGAGTTATCTCGGGTGACCAGTTAGATTATTTTGGTAGACTGCACCGATCAAGCCACTCTACCTGTAGGTATAAGTAGACTTACCGATGACTCGTAGAGTCAGCAGAAATTTTATTAAGCTACAATATTTTTAACAAACTTTATTTTACAAAATGTCATTACTTATTTTAATAAAATGTTATTGTAGCGAAACACAATGCTAAAAATTTTGCTATTTAATATATTTCCTATATTTTGGCATTAAATTAAAATGTGATTGGCAGAGTTTTGAGAGTTGGGTGGTTACATCCTTTTCTTTAAATTACATCCATACTAATATTATAAATGGAAAAGTGTGTGTCTGTTTACTTGTCCGTCTATGTTAGTGGGGGTAGTTGAAGGGTTGGAGAGTGACATATTAGGCTACTTTTGGTCTCTTTCTAACGCGGGCAAAAGCTAGTCCAGTTATAAACTCTTGGCGTAGCCACCATCTGCTGACCGTATCAGCTAAGGTATTTTGTTTACCATTAATACACGTGCGCTGTCTTGTTAGGCTCTAAGCTATATGGTCCTAAGTGTTCCTACTAACCAGCAATCATAAGCCATTGTAAAGACAGGTATACGTGTGATCTGTGATTACTGATTATGTATCTTATTACGGATGACTCGACGCAGTCCTTGCCGATTGACATAAATAACTAAACCGGTACGGCAAGTGCGCTCGTGATTATAGGAATCAGTGCGTTTTAGTTCCCACAGACGCGCCCTTTATTGTCAATGACTTATCTAAGTATGGGTTTTTTTTTAGCACTATTGTTATACTACTTAAGACAATATGGTACAATTTTTATGACTTGTTTATAGCAAGCACGTATATATAGAAAGTCTAAGGGGGGGGGGGTCCGGGTCATGAACTCAACCGGATAAAAAGAGGTCTCGAACATTTAATTAATAATGATGCAAAATAAAAGACACTACTTCGTTATAAAACTATATTTAATCGTTTTCTTCTTAAAATTAGTTGATTGACAATATCATTAGCGTCTATTATTACGGCAGCTATTTCCCTATGGATATTAGACATAAGGGCTAGCCCCGTGAGGCGCTCTTGTCCCGTCCTATTACGCAAAAATGTTTTTAACCTTTTTAAGGTTGAAAAACTTCTTTCAGCAGTTGCTGTTGATACTGGCAAAGTGGCTGTATCAATAGCAACTTTCTGATCGAAGGAAAGAAATTTGGATCACACTGGTCGATGGCCCCAATAGCAGGTCTAGGTTTTTTTTCAGGCTCCAGGGTTGACCAATGACTCGGATCTAACTCGGATATCAAATGTTCCAAGAAAGGATAATATACGTTTCGCCGGTAGTATATCTCCGCAGTTTCCCCTGGAACATTATTGCGATGGGTTTGGCGACCAGTTGTACGAGGTGCCACTAGTTCACCGCCAGGGCATAAATTTCGGCGCCCTTGGGAAGAAGATGCACTACGTAGGAAAATAAATCGCGAGCGTAGCGAGCGCGAAATTTTTTTCATAGTAATGCCGTAATTTGAAGATTAACGCAATACAAAATTTATAGATTTCATCAGACAGAGTGCGAAAGGGACAACTTTCGTAGTCGCACCCTAGTATAGTTACGTGTGGCTGAACGTGAATATCATGTACATAAAATAACAAACAAAATGGGGCACTATAGTGGCCAAGTCAGGAAAGCAGATTCGGAATTTGTCCTAACTAAAAGAGCAGATAATTATAAATAGTAAGCGCGATTTTTTTTCCTATTGACTCGATTAATTAAGACAACCCGCCAGCGGCGAATCCGCGAACTTTCAAGCTTTTATCATCTGCACTCTGCAGAGCTGCGGTCTTTGACATATTTTGGGGTATTTTGACTTCACAGGGCGCCTATGTTCCCGACTTTTAGGCCTTATATTTCGCCATCACTATTATTTTTATAATAATGCTTAAGAGTTAATTAAGAGATTAACTGCGGACTCGATCGTCACCGTCGGGACGCCCATTTCGGTATTTTGCCACTAAGTGATCTGAGTGCTTTGAAATTCGCTCACCATCTGCTGCGACTCACAAAATTGCACCTCCCTGAGACGTTTTGCGTCTTTGGCTTTATGAGGAACTCCGCTTTGGACTATCGGGTAGACTTATATTTTTGCATTTGGATAGCGACGTAACTTTGCCGTTCGCCGCACAATGTGGTTCGTCAAGGGCTAGAATCCTCCTTTTACGGCGCCCTAGCAACAGCGCCCTTATGAATGGCAATATGGTGCAACTTTCCACTTAATCTGAATTACAAATCTAGATTTTCAATAGGTGGATTAATTTCCGAATCCTCTCGCCATTTTGTGATATGTGCGCGCCCACGCAACGTATAATTTTTTGTATGGATTTTTCCACATTCTCGATTTTGGCGCCCCCTTACCATGTGGCGCCTAGAGCGGCCGCTCCACTCGCTCTACCCTTAATCCGGCCCTGCCTAAAGGGGGGGGGGGGGTTGAACCCCCTGAACCCCCCCCTTATATACGTCCTTGGTTTATAGGTATGCAATGCAATGTAATATGTCAGACTTTTAAGCAGGTAGGTACTTTCTTTTTCCAAGAGAACGAGAGAAGGATAAATGATAGATTTCATGTATATTAAGGAAGCAATATGTCTCATCGTCCTCCTTGCGTTATCCCGACATTCTGCCACGGCTCATGGGAGCCTGAGCCTGGGGTCCGCTTTGTTTTGAGAAGCAATATGTCTAAGAGTAGGTAAATTATAAATCCGTAGATTGTCTTTTATGATTTTATCCAGAGATTTCCAATGTAAAGTTAAGCTATGTTTTTATGTACTTGGGATAGATGTTGTTTTTTTTTTTTTTGATGTTGTTAAGCTTACTGAGACGAGCACTTGTCCTTCTCTGCTGTATAAAACGAATGAGGCTGACCGTACTTACAATAAAACCATTAGGAAAGTTAAATGCAGTGTCTTATTTAGCGTAGGTACTTGCCGTACGTAGGTAAGGCCTTTAGAACCGACTTTCAAGGGCCAGTCAATTGCGTGCGCACAATTTGTCAAAGAAAAAACATTAAAGACTGTATCGTTAAGTATGAAGACAACTTTGAGTAGCCGTATTTATTTGCTATTATATTTTCTTCTTATAACAAGCCATGGGCTTAATAAGGCACATCATAAGGTACACATTTTGTCCTAGAAACTCGACGTAAAGCATATGGTTTAGACAGTATTGACTTAATCCTCCCGAGTACCAATTACGATTCCGGACAAATGCTACTAGAAAATTCACAAAGTGCGTAAAAGACGATACGATTGCGAAAAAAAATTGTATGGTGCGAACCTCAACGACACATGATCCACAAAGCAGAATATCTGGACATAGTCTAGCCCCTGTTATTTAAAAAAAATATAGTTCAGGATCTGTGTATGGCGGCCATTTAGAGAATGTGGCATGGTGCTTACTCTAACTCCGACTTTGATGTCGAATTTGACTATCATACATTGTTTATATCGATCTGGTTTAAGCACTGTTCAAACACCATGAATGTCAATTAGACTTTGGCCTATGGTTAATTTTTTTATCTGTTTCTCTCATCCTGCTAGCATCAAAAATTTACGGCAATCCGGAACGTTGCTCAAAATTGCGTTTTTTTAAATTATATAAATTCGCCGCATTTATTCTACAAGTACCCAATTGGAAAAACCATGAAGAGGACTCTTATAGAATATATTTTGGCAGCATATTAACCTTTGTTTGTTGAAATCGTACAAAGAGTCATTGAAATATTCTCAAATTAAGCCAGATAGGGGTTGTCCGAAATTTATTTGCTAGACCTTAATGAAAGTACCATAAAGTCCCTAAAATAAAAAAAATATCAGACCTTCTTATATCAAATAGTACTTACCAATACCTTAAGATCATACTCTCGGAACATAATAATACAAAATTATGCACATGTCAACATTTAGACGAGGTTTGTTTTGTCCTTATACTTAACGATACAGTCCTTATTACCCAGAGTACTTATCTACGAACAGTCGAACATACTGATGCTGACTGATAATATGTTTAGGTGTCTTGAGTACTTTTATCTTTTAAAGCAAGCGAAGAAGAAAGGCAATAAAATGCGTTATCAATTCAATAAAAAGTCGAAAACTATGGGTACGTTTATTCGCTATCTCAAGATATGGGATCTAATCAATGCTAGAGATGTCAACCGGAGTAGGTAGGTGCAGGCAGGAATTTCGCATCTCCTCGGTCCGCATATTCTCTGGTAGGTCGGCACGCGGCACGCGTATGTGAGAATTGCATGATTTGCAATTTGAAGTGTAGGTACTAAAAGGTTAAGGTACTCGTAATATAGATAGCTTAAGTTTTGTTATATTACAACTACTCATTGAAAAAGTAAGTTTTCCCTAAAACAGTCACAAGTATGATATCCACGGTTTTTAGGGTTCCGTAGTCAACTAGGAACCCTTATAGTTTCGCCATGTCTGTCTGTCCGTCCGTCCGTCCGTCCGTCCGTCCGTCCGTCCGTCCGTCCGTCCGCGGATAATCTCAGTAACCGTTAGCACTAGAAAGCTGAAATTTGGTACCAATATGTATATAAATCACGCCGACAAAGTGCAAAAAAAAAATGGAAAAAATGTTTTATTAGGGTACCCCCCCTACATGTAAAGTGGGAGCTGAATTTTTTTTTCATTCCAACCCTAACGTGTGATATATTGTTGGATAGGTATTTAAAAATGAATAAGGGTTTGCTAAGATCGATTTTTGATAATATTTATATTTTCGGAAATAATCGCTCCTAAAGGAAAAAAAAGTGCGTCCCCCCCCCTCTAACTTTTGAACCATATGTTTAAAAAATATGAAAAAAATCACTAAAGTAGAACTTTATAAAGACTTTCTAGGAAAATTGTTTTGAATTTGATAGGTTCAGTAGTTTTTGAGAAAAATACGGAAAACTACGGAACCCTACACTGCGGAACCCGACACGCTCTTGGCCGGTTTTTATTTTATGTAACCGACAAAGTGAGACGGTCGGCACTAAACTTTGAGGCCCTGAAAAGGTGATTAAATTTGACATTTATGCACCGGCATCAAAATAATAACTTTATTAGAGTCTTATTAATCAGTTTTTATTGAAAACCGATTTTCGGTAGGTTTTGTCATATTTCACTAAACTGCCCTTAGCTCCGTAACTAGAACCGATAAATCACTCACATTTAATAATCTTTGGTATAATAACTTTATATTGTGCAGTGTACATATGTATGTCCAAACAGCAGTATATCAAAATTCCGTCACTATTTGTTATTGACTATAAGTACGAGTACTTATATGCAAATTAGAAACAGGTATTGGATAGTTTATTATTAGGTCGCGGTAGTCGCTCTGGCTAGTCTGGCTGGACCTCGAACTCGATGCTGATTTCGTAAAGCTTTGAGAGTGTATCTTCATTGTAGAAATCCTTTAGGAATTAGTCTTACAGTAGTGCCTATTTTGAGTCCATTAGAATAGGTACCTATTCCGCACACGTACCGCACATGCGGAAAGATGGCGTAAATATCTGTAACGGCCCAGCCACGACATTGGTCTAAGCGCGGCAGCGGCGAGCGGCAGCCATACGTGCGAATGAAAAGTCCCATCGCTGTGTCTCGCTTCAATGTATGGTCGCCGCGCGCCGCTGTCGCGCTTACGGCCTAGCCACGACAATGGTCTAAGCGCGACAGCGGTGAGCGGCGGCCATATATTGAAGCGAGACACAGCGATGGGACTTTTCATTCGCACGTATGGCTGCCGCTCACCGCTGCCGCGCTTAGACCAATGTCGTGGCTGGGCCGTTAGACCAATGTCGTGGCGGAGCTGTAATGTTGGTAGGTGCTTATCTAAGTGCGTCTCCAAGGCCGCTCCCACGGTGGACCAAGGACTCGCGGTTAGTAGTTTCTAGGTTAACTTGGTCTGTGACTGATGGACCATTCCATAGTCATAGGATTTTAATGCAAAATAACCATAAAATGTAAATTAAAAAAAACCCCGATTTCCATCAAACATGGCTAAGACCACTCCCGACTAATTCTGCTTTCAAACAAAAGAAAAACAAAATCTAAATCGGTTCAACCGTTTGGGAGCTACGATGCCACAGACAGTCACACAAACACTCACATAGACAGACACGTCAAACTTACCCCGTGGTTTTTGCGTCAAACGCTGTCTAAATCGCTGACGTAGAAGTAGCTTTGCATAGCTTCATCATTTCGTTGTATGTTATTTCGCAGACATACCACATGCGAGAAGTAACCGAAGTTACTGTAACCGTCTGTACTTGAGTAAGTGCGTCTTCAATGCCGCTCACGGTTGACGAAGGAATTTCTTTTAGTTCGGTGAATGATGATGGATGGACCATTGTCAGGGGATTTATGACAAAACTAGCGCTAAACCAGATGTAGAAGTAGCCATACAATAACAATGCCATCTGTGGCTTCATGATTTCGTTGTACCTATTTTATGAACCCCATTAGAATATTCTGCACACGTACGTAAGTACCACGCACAATACGCATATGCGACAACATGCACTCATAAGTGCGTCTTCAATGCCGCTAAGCTCCCACGATGGACGAAGAACCCTCGTTAGGTTTGTGATGGATGGATGGACCATCGTCACAGGGTTTTAGGTTGAAACTAACGACTATACTTTCCTAGTTTCCTGATGTAGAAACTTTGCTTATGGTTGTGTCTTAGTACTTCCAACCTCATTTAGGTTTTTCAATGTTTTTTGTTTAATTCAAACGAAAGTTTAGTAGGTACATTATTTTACAAGCAAGCGATAAGCCATAAGGATCCTTAAAGGTATGAGGATTTAATGTTGAATTATCTGACATACGAAATTAGCCGAATACACTATTTATTAAATTAATTTGGATTCCAGTTGCGGACTTCGAGTTAACGGAAGCAATTTTAAAAGTCTTTATGGCCAGGAAAATAAGGAAGTGTATCAACAAGATGCAAGTCTTCAATGCTATTCCCACGGTGGACAGTTCACAACTCTACATAAACAGTCTACGAAGGACTGAGCTATTATGTAGGGTTTTAGGTCAACGCATTCATGACGCTCAAGTATCCATACGATTATGCGTGATGACGTCGCATCAGCTGTTTGCTGAATAAGGGTTTGAACATTGTTCGAAACATATCGTAATTAGAACTTTCTTTTATTCCTGTAAAAGTTCAAACCTTAGTACTCGTATGAGGGCACCAGGACCCAGGAGGATATTATTGGTATAATTTGTAGTTTGTACAATAAGTATATATTAGAAGTTAGAACTATGTATTTTAATCAAATAAAATAAAAACAGAGCGGCGGTTTAGCTTTAGAACCAATTTTGATAAATGCATTATGATTGCCACAGAAGCAATTGGTAAATAAACCTGAAACTGAGCGATTGCACAGAATATATAATACATAGTAAGTACAGTTGATTGTTGGGCTTGTTAGATTTTGGAAATAGGTTACCTATAGTGGCTATAGTGCACCTCTCATAAGGAAATACTGAATCTATAATTATTTGCGGCGCACAGAAACCTTGTACTTACATAAACCTTGCCTTGCGTACCTACACCTGACGTACTCGTACAGTACACCTCACCTTAGAATACCATTGCCTTATTAATTAACGGAATTAACCAATGGAAGATAAGAGTTCAATAAAAACGCAACATTCCATTCGAACTTAAAGGTAAGTTTTTCTTATGTAACATAAGGTAAGTACCGACTTCTTTTTATCCGTCTAACATGGGTGTGGGTTCAGTTTCTAAACTTGTTTGACGTTATCGGTGCATTGACTTATATATTACGTCGTAAGGACAGAGCATACCTAATGTCCACAGTAAATGGTGACAGTAGTAACAATTGTGCACTAATGCGGCTTGCGAGCCAAGATGCGCCCAATCGCGAGCATGCTGCGAAAGTTGAGTTGAGCATTGTATCGTTTCACCAAGGCGAAGTGAAGTCGAAATTATATTAAGTACTTGTCCTATTCGTATTTTTGAAGTCTTTGTGCTTTTGATGGTATGCGTACGGCAAGTCGTATCGTTGCGTCATATGTTTCGACACAGCATGTGGATTCCGAGTTGACACCGTGTTTAGCATATCAGTTAATTTTCTTTTGGAAACGATGCAGTGTAGCGTGAAACAGCGTTAAACGATCTATTACCTACATGCGTTTAATTTAAACCACAGACCAACCCCTATAGACATCCATTACAAGACGACTCGCGGTCGCCAGCCTTCCTAGTATTTGCACTGATATAAGCGCGGGCCCTCGCCGTGCCCGATCAGTAGCGACCAAGTAACAGACCCGAAAGCAGCGCGTGTTTTTCGCAGTAAAAAATTGAAAAAGGGTATTTTGATGTCTTAAAGATGTCCACCTGTAGTGTGAAATGGTGTGGAAAGGTAACAAGAAGCTCAAATTTAAAAACAGACGTCATTACATTCCACATAAAAGTCATATTTATAATTTATTCAGAGCCGGCATAGGTCAACTTACATTGGCCAATTACGCGTCAGTAGAGGGGCAGTCCCTTTCATCTGGCGCGACTGCCCGCCGTCCTTGAAACGGCCAATCACAGCGCGCTTAACACATTCCCCGCCCGCTCCTCGCACCCCTGGCACTGGTGACTCGTATCGCGAACAAAATATACAAGAATGCTACTCTATAGGAGGTTCTCTGTGGCTAGTTGGCTACTCTATAGGAGGTTCTCTGTGGTTTAAACAAATACTAATAGAGACCGGTAAATAATACAGAATCTGTCTTCATATAAAGACACAATTCTTGTCAAAGCGTCTTTTACTCTTAGCTTATAATCTTAAGGAATATTTTTTCTTAGATAATTAAGTGAAGTTGAAGAGTATACCTAAGGCCAACTAGTGAGCACATTGATAATAGATGAGCGGGAGTCCAAATTACAGCTTAAATACAGCACATATATGGTACTGAATGCCAAAAATGTGGCAGGTCGTGAACCTTGCGAATCGGCCTCCACAGTCATCAAACCCGTTGTCTAAACAGCAATGTGTGTGTACCTAAATCGTCTGCAAATTCTGCAATAGATGCAAAGGCTGTGATGATGATGGTACCATCATTCAGTATTGAAACATAACTATTTATGATATGATAGTTATGATGACATGTAAACGAATAAACGAAGTGCATGCGGAGTCTGTATTATTAAATAGTCTCTGATAAAGTAAGCATTTAAAGTAGGCCTGTACCTCTGCACTTGAGCAAAAGCAACGCCTACTTGCGCTCCTACGAGTACTCGCTGCTTTAGGAGCAAGGACGTCTTAACATCTGTTAAAATATGTAGGTCCCTTCTATGTGCGTAAGCTAGGGCACATGTTGTGCTATGTAGTTACCTAAGATACTCGTAGTCTAGGTTCACATAAAATAGACGGGGGATAATATACCACGCGATAAGAAGTTGATCGATAGACAGACACCTTAAAACAATAACGGGAAACCGGGAATAGAACTCACTAGTTTGTTACGTAGATTATTCTAATTATCAAAACTACTTGAATGTTTTTAAACTTTAGCTTTTGCTTCCTACGTGTTTCTACTTACATATAACAGTTACGAAATGTAACTTTCACATTGTGGAAAAAACTACTAAGTAAGGGATACGCCCAAGTTCTTATCGAGACTTGAATATGAAGGTATTATTTACATAAAAGTTAAGTATTGGGTTGGTAAGAAAGTAATGAGCGAATCATAACCAATATTGTAATTTTTATTTAATTTATTATTTTAATCATTTATCAAAAATATAACGGCCTTCGTTATCTACTACTTGTCTCCATCGTTCTGGTAAAGAATGAATAGCATCGGCGAAGAAGTTCTTAGGTTTCGATTCAAAAAACTCAGCTATGTACTGTCGTAGATGGGCTTGATCATCGAATTTTTTTTCATTCAAGGCATTGCTTAGCGATCTGAACAATGCGTAATCCGTAGGTGCCAAGTCTGGAGAGTACGGTGGATGAGGTATCACTTTCCAACCTAGCTCCAATAGCTTTAGCCGAGTCACTTTTGCAATGTGTGGGCGAGCATTGTCGTGTAAGAAAAAAACTTTAGCATGCTGTGGACGATTCTGACAGATTTTTTGGTTTAAATTTTCAAGCTGATTACAGTATACTGATGCGGTAACAGTCATTCCACTTGGTAGAAGTTCCCAGTGAATAATACCATGAATATCCCACCAAACGGACAGCATAACTTTTTTCGGGTGAGGCTCTGTTTTTGGTGCCTCTATTCCTTTTTCGTTTGGAGCTAGCCACAGACGTTTGCGTGTGTGATTTATATATAAGACCCATTTTCCATCTCCAGTGATAAGATGGTCCAACCAGTTGAATGTGCGGCGAAAAGACAGAAGTTTTATGCAGATATCGGCACGGCGGTTTAGTTGATCTCTATCAAGTTCGTGCGGTATCCAAACACTGTATTTGTAGTTTTTTCCCAACTCGTGTAAATGTGTTTCTATGGTGACATGAGAGCAGCTTAACTCGGTAGCAAGAGTACGACTCGTTAGCCTCGGATCTCCTTCAATTAAGGTTTTTAATTTGGCTACATCAATCTTCACCGGTCGACCAGACTTAGGTTGATCTGATAATGAAAAGTCGCCACTACGAAACCGCTGGAACCATCGTTTCGCCGTGGCCTCAGACACAACTTCAGGAGCAACACGCTGACATATATTACGCACTGCTTCGGCGGCTGAAAGGCCAGACAGAAATTCATATAGTAAGCAATGCCTTACATGCACTTTTAAATCGTCCATTTTCTTCCTTATATTAGCTCGGCGACAGCTAGTGAATGACTGACGAGAAACTGTGCGACTCGCCCTTTATATACTTTCGACCATAGAAGATTCTAGAACTATCTCAAAAATTTTATGTGGAATTCAATCGATCGCTCATTACTTTCTTACCAACCCAATAAATAAGTTCTTCCATAATTCATTTAAATACTTATTTAAATGAATTATGGAAGAATAAAACAAATTATAAACTCCACAGATATTTTGCGTGGCGTGCCTGGTGTACAAGCGAGTATCACAAGACGACGAGGTGCGGCTGTCCCTGCTTCTCCAGAAGTACTCCCGGGAATGGTCGCTCCTTACCTCCGTCACCTGGGACTCGGTGGGCGGGGCATTCGCCGACGCCATCTATGGAGGTAACTATAGCTAAACAGAGATGGATGTAGTTAGAATGAGACAGCTATTAGTTTCCTCCCTACTGCAGAAGTACTCACTACCAGGAATGGTAGCTCCCACCAGCGCGCCGCGGTCCAAGATGAAGAAGGCTGATAAACTTCGTTGACAAATCGTGGAATTGAGCGGAAGCTCAACGTTTTTGGCTTCATTAATGCACCTGTGAAGCAGGTCTGTATAGGGTACGTAGTCAAATACACAAATGCTTAGGTACTATAATATCTTTTTCCCTCCTGGAGGGAAAAACCTCCAGGACCACCAAGTTGAATTCCTAAAATGTTGAAATCCCGAAATGCTGACTTTCCCAGAATGTTGATTTTTTTCAGTTTCGCAAAATGTTGAATTCTTATAACGTTGAAATATTAAAAAGTTGAATTCTCAAAATGTATACTTTCAACATTTCGGGATTTCAACATTTTAGGAAGTCAAGTTTATATTCCTGGAATCTTTTTTTAACATGGGTACTTTTTTTTGGTCCTAATAGGAGAAAGGAACTGTCCCAAGATTTGTTTTCCATTCCGTTTACCATTTTTTCATAGCTATATCGGTAATGGGATGGACAATTCCAATAATGTCTGGAAATCTTGGGACAATTTTTTTCTCCTATTAGGACCAAAAAAAAGTACCCATGTTAAAAAAAGATTCCAGGAATATAAACTTGACTTCCTAAAATGTTGAAATCCCGAAATGTTGAAAGTATACATTTTGAGAATTCAACTTTTTAATATTTCAACGTTATAAGAATTCAACATTTTGCGAAACTGAAAAAAATCAACATTCTGGGAAAGTCAACATTTCGGGATTTCAACATTTTAGGAATTCAACTTGGTGGTCCTGGAGGACGATTGTCATTCCATTCGGCTAGGCTGGCAAATGGGTGGGAGGTTTTCGTGTGCCTTGACGATATCATTATCGTCTCGAACGAGTTCAATTCCAACAGGGTCAGAAATAACGATTCGATAAATTGAATTATTCATAGAATTGGTAAACGAAATTCTGTTCCGCATATCCTCTAATGAACAGTTGTAATCGTTAGTAGATATTAGAGGTAGTTACTTAATTAGGGCCAGTCAATGATACAATGAATAATTCAACTTTACCTACTCAACATCATCGTAACAGGTTATAACTTCATATTTGAACCAAAAGATTTTTTACTCGACGATGAAAATACTGACATTTTTTATCGACATATGTAGGTACGGAGGTTTTAAACGCTTACAATTAACGATTTGTCTGTTTTTGACTTCTAAGTTATCATAAAGATCATCATAAATTATGTTCGACTTTGTTGATGTTGGATAAACATTAGGATAGGTACAATATGACGGAGGAAATTACATAAAATACCATAATGGTTCTTTTGTGAGGCTTCGGTAACGTCGTTAATCATTATTAATTGCAATAACTTGTTCAGCCTAGAGCGCAATGGTCAGTTACGGATGTTACATAAAGAAAGCAGATCTCGACCTTTGCTAAATACGTGCTTAGAGGCACTGGAACGACTACCACGAGTTTGAAACTAAGTAGGTAAATCTGACTCTCACTAATAAGTAACTATGCCAGTATACCTTCAGGCTCAGAGCATAGAATACTCTTAATAATAAAGGATTTTTCAAAATTCATTCCCTAAGGGGGTGAAATGGGTGTTCAAATTTTGTATGGGGATCTACCTTTATTCTGAGATATGATCTTGAAACTTCGTATAAAGATAATAAATTAAAATGGAAGAAAAGTGATTTCAGCGTTTTTGGATTTTTATACTTTAAGGGGGTTAAAATGGGGATCAAAGTTTGTATATCTATGCCTTCGAGCGAATTGTGTAGGTACACTAGCGCAGCGTTTTTCAAACTGTGGGGTGGCTATTTTCTATGTATTTGTCTATATATAAATTATATAATATACTTTCGTAGGTAAATCGCTTATGTACGAGGTTAGATTGTTCGGAATATTCCTTCCAACATAATATTAGTCATTTGTCTCGAAGCTTCTTAAACATATCCGACTGTGACTTATCCAGTCATTAAAGATGACCTAGCGTTCTTGATAACTACGTTCGTGATATCATCAAATGGTTGTATTTACTCTATTAATTGCTTAGCTGTACAAACCCAAATTTAAACTCTTCAAGTTGTGGTTCATAAGGTTGTCTTGATGGATTCTGAGGGTTCAATCAACCGATTAAGAGAAGTGATGGGACAGTTTTCTGCCAGAGTCACATAGGGTTTCATGGGTAGGGGGGGGTCCACCCTTTATAAACGCCCTCTAACGAAAACTGCCGAATTCCTCCTCTTAAACTCATATTATTGGTATTTTAATAACGTCTTAATAGCCCGTTCGCGTAATATCAAATAGCCCGATTGGTCTGTATGTCGTCTTATGTTTCAAGATTCAATTAATATTCTTGACCCATAGTTTCAGAAATTTTGTTCTAAATATATGGTTTTGTTTTTAGGTTACGTGATTATCACCTTCGGGTTGCTGATCGCGAGAATCTTTCAAGAGATCCCGAGAGGACGGCGGATCTTGGAGGGCTTCTTCCTTGGCTTTGGAATGCTGTTCTTCCTCATTTTAGGTAAGAATTTATGTAGTTATACACATCATATTACTTGTATTATGACTTTCGTACGTATTATGAAAACTACCTAACCGATTCGTCAATCATTGATTATAGAAATTGACAATCGCAATTGAAATGTACGTACATATAAATAACGTCACAGTTCGTTGCATTTGTTAATGCCTATTATGCACAGCTGAAACAATAGAAAACCAAAACTACCTACCTGCCTACCTATTGTATTAAGTATAGTTAGAATCTATTCCAAAATTTCTACATAATTGTTAAAACTAGCCGCGTGCCAAAAAATAAAGCACATTTGTTTTGCAGGTGGTCTCGAGCTGGCATCCCTCGACGAGGTCCCCCACAAGCTGTACGTGAACGGCGCCGTGCTGGGCAGCCTGTCGCTCGTCGTGGCCGCGCTCTTCCTGCTCGACCTGCTCGCGCCGCGCGTCTACACCGCCACCCACCACTCGCAGACCGACCCCGTCTCCTCGCCCAGCACCGACAAGAAGGTCTCCATACTCTCGCAGAAGAATGCACTCTCACAGCCCAACGGTAACGGACTCATAGGCAACGGCAAACAGAATGGCCACATCACTACAGAGATACCCAAGGACAAGAACAGACCCAAAGACCTAGATCTAACCCAAACAAAAATAGATAAACCCGACAGTCCTAGCTTATTCGACTCCCCGAGTCCCGGCTATACTAAGTTCGACGATAACATAGAGCCGCATTTAGAAAAGTCCAAATTCGGATCGCTTCGCAGCGGGCTCGAGGCCGGCAACTACGTCCGCCTGTCCGACCCTATGTCCGAGCATGACAAGATCCACTACGAGCGGGAACTCGCCAAATTCAACGAGAGATACTTCAAAGAGTACCTCGACAATTTCGCTGGGACGTTACAATGTAAAGAGGGCTATCTTCCAGAATTGCAGTCGCCTAAATTCGCTAAAGTGCAATCTGGGCGGTTGAGGAGCTTGTACGATGAACTGTCGCCGAATTACGAGAAGGCTCGGCAGAAGTCCCCGACCAGAGCGAAGACCGTACCGAGCCCCACCATGCAGCAGTTGGAAGACTACTTGAAAGGGTCCAACAAGTCATCCAGAAGGTCGGAGACTCCCGCCTTGTTTCCCATGGAGCCCATAGAAGAGAGAGACCGCGAGGGCGTAGATCTGACGGACCGCGCGTCCGGGACGCCCACAGACCCGGGCTACGTGCAGTACACGGCCGGCAAGTGGCCGGACAAGCGCGAGATCCGCACGCCCCGACACAGCCCCAAGTAACCGCCAAAGTCTAACATAATGCTCTCCTAGGCCTAAGATGAGAAGTTACCAAGTTATAGACCAGATTTTGTTGCAGAAATTGGTGTACTGCTTCCGTATTGCTCGAGTCGTTTTTAATGTGTTTATTTTAATGTGCTCTTTTGTGCAGAGCCTTCTAAAATAAATCATGTGACGGGAACTCCGGTGAGCGACAAGCGTTCAGTATTATTGTGAACATTGACTGACATACAAATTCTATTGTTGTGTTCAGAGTGTGTGAAATAATTATAAATAGCCATTAATATGTATAAGCAGTAGGTAGGTACTAATAAATTTTGTATGACGATGGACGTAATAAACTAATTTTACACGGTTATTTGTTTTTTATCGTGGGAATTTACGTTTTTTCCTGTAAAATTATCGCAGGCGTTAAAGACAAAATTAAACTTTAATCAAGATAAGTATACCAATTGTATGGATCTTTAAGTTGAGGAAGTTCGTTGCTCCGGCACTAAGTGGAAGATTAGAGTTAATTTCAAAATAATGAGGTCGGACAAAGCATTCCACAATCGTCCGACAACAACGAACCGTGATTTGAGTCATTTGTCATGTGTTCTCGCAGCTACCGGCCGGCCCTGTAAAAACGGCAATTAAATATGGGTTATCCAGCAAAAAACATGAATAGTAACCCTAAGTAGCAAAATGTGTTTGAGGTCTAAGTTAATTTATCTTTGTCAGTCTTTAAAAACCTAACATAAATCATTTAATTATGTTGTTTTTACCTACTTAACACGAATTTAATTAATAATTTTAAGAGCGGACTAACCGGACTTGCTGTACCGACGTGGGAAAAAGTGCATTCAAATTTCTACCATCTAACACACTGGTTCACGATACACGATAGAAAATAGAATCACTTACAATATAACATAACTACAAATCCAACTGAGCGTTTCTCACCTTAACTCATAAATCTGAAGCTTTACCAGTGAGACCATACCTATATGATTGCATTAATTTCAACTTCAAGTTCCCAACAATTAGGTAGTTATATTGTTATTCAAATATTTGTCATACAAAAGCTTCCTCCTTATTCGCGTCTACTCAAAACAAGACCTTGAGTAAAGCCTACACTTGGTTCGCTACAGTTCGTGAATGAATTTCGCAATGTTACTAGTTTACTCAGCTGCTAATACAATGGGCCGCCAAATGATCAACGAATTCCGTTTAAGTTCGTGTTGCAACTCGAGCAGCCTTTGAACTATGGTTAGCGGCGGTCAAGAGCAATTGGTACTGACAGGTTAGGTATTGTAGTTGAAGTCAACCAAAACAAAACAGCTCGTTGTGATATTCACAGGCAAAGAATGCCAGTACAAAAATATGTATACAGAACTTTATTACCTGTTCATACCTGTACATAAAGGTGTGTATACATATTTTTGGCACTTTGTCTGTATACACAGATGTGTTGTTGACTGTACCTCTATCTACTGTGATCACTGATCAGCAGGGAGCGTACTTTTCGTGCCGATGACATCAATTTGACGTCACGCTCCATAATTCCATATAGGTGATCACAAATTGTTTTATTGTAAATTGTTAATCATTAGTCATTAATCATTTTAAGTTATGAATTTCTTTGCATGGTAATGAATGCAAGAAGGATGGTGTGCTTTACGTTAGAGATGAATTTTATTCTCTTTTCTACGTATTTATTGTAATGTGTTGTTAACAATACTATTTAATTAAATTTATGTATAAAAAAATATATATTCACGTTTCACATTTCAAGTAGGTAGGTATTTATGCCACATGTAAATGGACTACTGTATTTGAAGTAATTTGTACACGATTAAAATGATTGACGACTAATGATTAATAATTTACAATAAAACTATTTGGGATCACCCTATACGGAGCGTGACGTCAGATTAATGTCATCGGCATGAAAAGTACGCTCCCTGCTGATCAGGGTAAGAGCACTACTGGTAGTTTTTATAAAATTAGCAAAGCCTGCCGGGATTATTTTTTCGGGTTTGAGTTTTTATAGATTGTCAATTGTCATCACTTTTAAAGCCCCTAGGTCGATATTTCTATTTAGGTACTTACTTAAAAACCCCGAATGTACCTACCTAAACCTTCGCAGAAAACTTTGTTGTTGGATTTTCACAATTTTGATTGATACCATTTCAATAAGTACCATTTGTTAGCTGTATAATACTTAGTGTGTGTGCATCACTAGATGCATTAGTAGGTAATAGGTATGCAGTTTTAAAATGTTGACAACTATTAACCTACATATATTATCCATTCTAATATTGTGTTATGTAGGTTTGATACAATGTCTTCTTAATTTGTTTTCACCACGTTAACCAATATTATTGAAACTCAGCTGTTACAATATCTTTCCTAACAGTCAGTCATCGGTACGTAAATATTATGACACACACCGGCTCACCGTATTTTAAGCTAACAGCGTAATATTGCGACATTATGGTAAACTCTTGACACAGTAAGTCGGGTATGGTCCAAAAAGTCTGTGAACGCCCTCATAAGGTAACTAAGATGACTATATTTAAGCGACCATTTGCAAACCAAAACCAAGATTTATGTAGGGTTGTGTTTAAGTAGGTGCAACACAAGGCTAGCTCCTATTGTTGATATAGGTGTAGTCCCTCTACTTAGCTCGATATAGCTGAAGTGCGAGTAGTGACGCGACTGCAGCTGTTGCACCCTCAGCGTGTAGCCAGTCTTCCGACGAATGTAGTCCACCACCTCGTCAGCCATGGCGGAGTAATGCAGGCGAAACACGTAGAGCGCCCTACTCGGCACTACTATATTAACCTCGCCTGTACGGTCAACCAATTTGAATCCTAGGCCACTCTAGAACCCTGTCTTATTTAAACCATGTTCTATTTGCCATAAGAAGTCACATTGACGTTTACTGTGCAAAGGTTCTACAGTGGCCTAGGATTCAAATTGGTTGACTGTACAGCTAGGTCATCATAAGTTATTGTAACAAAACCTCGGCACCGGCAGCTTGAATGCATGACAATGTCATACCTAATATAATAATAGTACAGAAAAGGCTAGTTTCCTATACTTATCATAAAATATTTTAAGCAGTGCACGAAATAAAGCACCACATAAGTAATTATGAATAAAAATATGGCCAGTAGATATGTTTAAACATAATTTCTATTTAATAAGTCAACGAGAAAGATATAAAGTAAATGAATTGACCGCGCGTGACGTCACTCCTCAGTTATTCATAGTAATTCCATATTAGCAAATCGTTTAGACAGTTCCTAAAAAGAAGCTAATTTGACTAGTAGGAAACTAGCCTAATGTCCAGTGACTGTTCTGGCCGTTCGTACAAAAACTACCTACAAAGCAGGAGATGGAGCGTGCCATGCTCGGTACCAAGATGCAAGACTCACTCGTTGGATCGACTACATTCGGGAAAACTGAATGAGACTAGTTCAGGATCGGGAGAAATGGCGTTCCAGAAGAGAGGCCTATGCTCAGCAGTGGGCGGTAATGGGTTGATGTGATGATGATGATATGGCAGCAATTCCCGTCAACTTTGTACAATGCCACGTCAGCAAATAATTGATCCTATTTTGTTACCAACATTTAGTAATATAATTCGACTTTCGTAAGATATATACAGGATAATTGTTATAATTAAGAAAATATAGATACTAGAGAACCTTAATGACGAAACAAAACTTAATAAAATCTCAATTCATCAACAAAATCTTGGTAACAAAATAGGAATTAATAAAAACAAATTTAACTTTTCCCTTAATTTTTGTACAAAGTTGACGGGAATTGCTGATGGATGATCTCACTATGCCCTAAATAATTATACTAAGGCTGTAGAATGAGCTTCCCGACTGAGTTTTCTTAGGATTTTTTTTTTATACTACGTCGGTGGTAAACAAGCATACGGTCCGCCTGATGGAAAGCGGTCACCGTAACCTATGAACGCATGCAACGCAAACAGTGTCACATGCGCGTTGCCACCCCATTGGCAACTTGTACATTCCCTTGATGTTGATTAAACCTGAACCTCTAGCAAGTGCCATGAAAGGGGGTACAGAACAATTCTCGTGCAGCCGTGTAAAGGGCCACAAAACGTTGTTACGCCTGTGTGCGTAACCGAATGCACAAAAACCCACGATAATTCTCTTTCGTAGCTATCTCTATCGCTCTTGCGTATTGGCGCGACAGAGCCAGACTACCTTTCGCGGCGTTTCGTTTCGCGGCGCGGAAATGCTACGGGGCCAGAGCTGCGTCTTGATGGGCTAGTTTGTAGGCAAAAAGGAAACGACAGCTCGCATGTCACACCTGATGTTGCAGTCCATAATAGACCGTACTTGATTGCGTTTGTTTTTCACACACGCAGGCGTATTAATAGTTATGCTTCGAAGACGCTAAATGTTTTGTCCCTAGCGGTCAGCAGCGGCGGCAATCAGCAAGACAATGGTGATTGTGCGAATGTGACCCCAAAATGACTCGGAATTTCCGACTCAACACTAAACATCCTAATAATTAAATACCTAAGGTAGCGAATAAAATTATTATTGATGGTAGCGTAAGTAGGTAGGTCATTCTCATTAGGGAGTTATGAAATTTCTAGGACCTACCGTATTTATTTACCTTTTTTTTTAATTAAGTACATTAAGTACTATTTTTTATATTGCAAGTGCGATGTAAAAAGCATTGTGTGTCACTCGGGGCGTAAGAATATTGCAAACTCGAGTCTTTTGAATAGTTCCGGCATGCCGTCGTGATTTAAATTACCCTCGTTAGCAACGTTGCAGAATGTATTATGGTTCTTATTTAGATCCTGAAAACATGAAATTAAATGTCGTGTAGAATAGCATTTTTGCTAAAACTCACGATAATATTACCATAAACAATTCCAACCACATAGACACTTGATGATTACTGTGTGACTTGCTGGGCCTCGTTTGTCCTAACCAAGGTTAATGTGCAATGTTATGTGTGTTATGTATAAGACGATGCAATAAATGTGTCATAATTATATAATAACATTTGCATAGCGGCGCTTGCACTACGTGTTTGCTATTGTTATTGAGGACAACATGGAGGCTGGCTTGGTTGCTTCTACTCTACATACTTTAATCGCTATAGGTAGGTAACTAGACTAAATAAATAGATGCGAGGTAAATTAATGAGATTTCCCACTCTTTTTAGTATCGATTTTATGTTCTTTTAAAATTGTTAGTTGAGTAGGTATTTCAAAGATGCCGATCTAAGAAGGTATTTCCCAACTAGATTTGACTCGATGCTACGTAGATAGTGACTAGTTAGTTGTACAGTTAATATTGCCGACTGCATAGCACAGTGCTCTTGAGGAGATTATTGCACAAATGCACACATTGCACACAAGATTCCGATAAAAAAACCGTTCAAACTTTGCATCTAAAGTGGCTTTTGAGTTCATAATGAAATGAACAACTTTTATTACGGGAGCTACTAGGGATTGCAGTACCGGTACTGTTTTAAAGAACCGGGATTTTCGGTACCGAAGCAATATGGAACCGGGATTTCCCAGGATTTTCGGTACTTTCGGGACTGGTCTAATTATTTCGCTTTTTCAAATAAAGGGTGGGGGGTTAGGAACATATCACGTGTATTTTTTTTGTTACACTAACGTAAAGAAAAAAACATTTATGAGCTATTTTTATATCAACTTTTACAGTCAGAACTTGCGTTGTGCAGTGCAAAGAGAACAGAATAGAATAGAATATAATTTATTGGTGAACACAGTCAAGATTAATTACACATTTTACAATACTAACAGAAAGGAACGAAGTGCCACGAAATGGCCTCATCTCAGCGTGTTGCTGGTGACTTCCAGCGCTGATCTTCCGATGAGACCATCAAGTGAGAAAAAAAGAGCTGTGTGCAGTCGGTTATTTTTAATTCTCAAATATTTTTTTAGTTTGCCCTCATCACGTGTACCTATACGGACAGTCGGTTATAGACTGTCAAAAAATCAGTCCCCACTTTACATGTAGGGGGGTACCCTAACAAAACATTTTTTTCCACTTTTTATTTTACCAAGAGTGTTTTATTTTTGCTTATTTGCCAAGAGTGGCCCTGAAGCGGCTGAAGCTTTAGTAGTTTCATGTGCTCTGCCTACCCCTTTATGGGATACAGGCGTGATTTATGTACATATGTATGTATGTACGTATAAGGGCCATTTTCTTCAATGTTGTCCACCCCACTTTTTTTGTAACATGGGTATTTTTTACGCGATTCATATTCAGAATCGCGAGGTCTTTTGATGTGTAGGGTTCCGTAGTTTTACGTATTTTTCTCAATAATTACTGAACCTATTAAGTTCAAAATATTGTCCTAGAAAGTTTTTATAAAGTTCTACTTTTGTGATTTTTTTCATATTTTTTAAACATATGGTTCAAAAGTTAGAGGGGGTTGTGTCCCCCACATTTTTTTCCTTTGGGAGCGATTATTTCCGAAAATATTAATATTATCAAAAAACTATTTTAATAAACCCTTATTCATTTTTAAATACCTATCAATATATCACACGTTGGGGTTGGAATGAAAAAAAAAATCAGTCCCAACTTTTCAACTTTTTATTTTACCACTTTGTCGGCGTGATTGACATACATATTGGTACCAAATTTCAGCTTTCTAGTGCTAACGGTCACTGAGATTATCCGCGGACGGACGGACGGACGGACAGACAGACATGGCGAAACTATAAGGGTTCCTAGTTGACTACGGAACCCTAAAAATGTCCCGAGATTTCCATATTTTTTTAGACCTTCCATTCCGTTACCACCATACAAAATGTATGAAAAAATGGTAACGGAATAGAGAAAAACCTTGGGACACTTTTATACTCCTGTTAGGATTGGAAGAGCTCGCGATTCTGAGTGGAAAGCACATAAAAAATTCCAAATAAAAAAAAGTGGGGCCCAATTAACGCCCTTTCATTTGATATGTAACACGCTAACATTAACATTTGATATGTAACACGGGGGGCGGGGGTCTAAAATAAGCCAAAAACGTATGACGCGATTAATGGACGCCCCCTTACTGTTGCAATGCATTGCTCCGCGATTAAGCGATCTGCCATTACTGAGAGATGTTTAATCATTTAGTAAAAGAAATAAGACAAATACTACTACAGAAATATAATAACTGACTATAGACCGGCAGTAAAACCTCACAAAATTTACCAAACACGTCATTTGAAGCAAACAAAGGAAACAAAACATTATTTCTTGCTAGTCAGAGAGAACATTCTCGAGAAAGTTGGTAATTTTCTGGAAATTTCTTTGGAATACCGCAATACCACATTAACTTTTTTAAGTTAACATATTTATAGCAGTTATCCTTAAAAGTTAGACATAACATAATACATAATTCCACCATACATTATTTTGTTATATGTTGATCGGTATGGGTAGGGTTTTCGATTGAAGCTGTTAAGCAGCTTCATTTAAGTCATTTTTAGGGTTCCGTAGTCAACTAGGAACCCTTATAGTTTCGCCATGTCTGTCTGTCCGTCCGTCCGTCCGTCCGTCCGTCCGTCCGTCCGTCCGCGGATAATCTCAATAACCGTTAGCACTAGAAAGCTGAAATTTGGTGCCAATATGTATATCAATCACGCCAACAAAGTGCAAAAATAAAAAATGGAAAAAAATGTTTTATTAGGGTACCCCCCCCTACATGTAAAGTGGGGGCTAACATTTTTTTTTATTCCAACCCCAACATGTGATATATTGTTGGATAGGTATTTAAAAATGAATAAGGGTTTACTTAGATCGTTTTTTGATAATATTAATATTTTCGGAAATAATCGCTCTTAAAGGAAAAAAAAGTGCGTCCCCTCCCGTCTAACTTTTGAACCATGTTTAAAAAATATGAAAAAAATCACAAAAGTAGAACTTTATAAAGACTTTCTAGGAAAATTATTTTGAACTTGATAGGTTCAGTAGTTTTTGAGAAAAATACGGAAAACTACGGAACCCTACACTGAGCGTGGCCTGACACGCTCTTGGCCGGTTTTTTACTGACTTGATTAGCACATATCGTCATGTTTTAATCAATTTATAATAACATAGGTGAAAAACGTATGAAAATCCGTTTAGTAGTTTTTGAGTCTATCGCAAAATTAGTGAACACACAGACATACGCGTCGGGAGACTCTGTTTTATAACATGTAGAGAAATGAGTCAAATCAGAAATAACATTGAAAGAGAAAAAATAAATACACAAACCTTACCCGCGACCATTTTGGGAAACCTAGTGGATCTTGCTCAGCATCATGGACTCTATCAGCCTACCAATTTTTATCCAAATCGGAGATGTGATCCAAATGTACAAACTTATCACAGGGAATTGCTGAAATACAAAACTCCACTACCGACTAGCGGGACTAGCTAGGGTATCACGGTGGCTACGGCGGCAGCCAGTCTGCCACTGCCACCCGCTATTAAATATTAGTAGGCGCGTGTTACTGTACCTACGCCTATTTTTTAACTGTATAAATAATATAAACAGAAATAAATAAATTTTGTAGCAAAAAAATCACTAAAAAGTATTTCCCGAAAGTACCGGGATTTTTCAAGTTGATTTCCCGGTTCTTTGCTTGGCCAAAAATCCCGGGAATTCCCGGTACTTTCGGTACCGGTATTTCCCGGGAGCAAACCCTAAGCTATACTGATATCGTGAAAAAAAATTTGGCTATTCCATAGAAATGAGCGGTATCATCATCATCATCCTCCATGCGTTATCCCGGCATTTGCCACGGCTCATGGGAGCCTGGGGTCCGCTTTGACAACTAATCCCAAGATTATCCGAAATGAGCGGTATCATGACGGTCGAAATGTATGAAACTGCCAATTTTTTTTTGCGATTTTAGCTTTGGTCCCACAATAAAAGTTATGACCTCAAAAGTCACTATGCAAAGTTTGAACGGTCCTTTTATTTCACCGTGTATGGAAGTGCACAAATAGGAAGATAAGATCGATGAACTCTCAAAAAACGACTTCATTACATGCTGAAAATAAATGGGGGTGGGTATCGTTGGTATGAGAGCCGGAGAGGGCTGGTAAATATGTAATGTATCACTATCAAATGCACCTTGCACTTAGTAACCGGGTATTAATTTATCTATGCAGCCCCAGCATTTACTGATCATCTGTAATCACGATAAGTCTCACACTCTGTTAGCTGTGCAGTTCCAATTAGTCGACTCAAGTATGACTCACCTAAACATATTTCCCACAGAGCGGCTAGCCGTTGGTTCGGCCACCTATAAGAATGCACGGGTTGCTAAGAGTTCGTATCTGGGAAGACCCACTGTTGGTCGCCACGTGGGTCCAGATATACCGGTGGGGAGACAGTGTGGCAGCGGATTTGCGTCAGCTACTAGCCGATAATTGGCAGGAAGCTGCGCAAGATCTGGATAACTGGCGTGCGTTTTTTGAAGGCCAAGATCCTCTTTGGATCGTAAAGCCATATTAGTTAGCGACTAGGCGCGGTATAATTATGCAGAGTTAGGAAGCCTTGGCTGCTTTAGACAAAGGACAGTTTTTACGCGGCGTGGGAACGCGGGGGGCCTTGGCACATCAGCTGGGGCTTGCTTTTAAGATGCCACTTGCGTAGGGTTGTGCAATATCTACCTATGTGGTAATTGGAAATTGAAATGGTTGAAACCTTTCGTGAAGATTTAATTATTCTGCAAGGACAGCTATCTACTGGCAGTTTGAAGTTTTGATATAGACATTAGGCACATACACTATTAACGATATTTCATGTGAAGATGGATGGATTTAGTTTGACCAGTTACATAGATTGGTGTCTGCAGCAACTTTTATGTGAAGTACTTTAAGCGTTGCCTACGCGAGATTTCATGACGGAACAGGAAAAAATCAGCGCCGCAGGCCTACTATAGATTGTTCCAAATTCGACTGGAATGAGAACCTACCTACCTGCTGTGTATCGTAAGGTAATAATGAATAATTAAGTAATAATTCAGCAATTCCCGTCAACTTTGTACAATCAATGCCACGTCAGCAAATTTTAATTGATCCTATTTTGTTACCAACATTTAGTAATATAATTCGACTTTCGTATGATATATACAGGATAATTGTTATAATTAAGAAAATATAGATACTAGAGAACCTTAATGACGAAATAAAACTTAATAAAATCTCAATTCATCAACAAAATCTTGGTAACAAAATAGGAATTAATAAAAACAAATTTAACTTTTCCCTTAATTTTTGTACAAACTTTTCGAGAACTGCTGAATTAAAGAAAACCAAAATAAAATATTTAAAATATTACTTTATTGGTATCTACATTACATTCTCATAATTCGAATATTTATTTAAATTATATTACATACATAATGACAACAAAATAATTGATTTTAAAGTATAAACATGACTCCGACCCAACGGCCTAAAATATATAAAAAATGTTATTGCTTACATTATTGAGTTGATTTCAGATCAGATGGTCAGACATCTATTTCGTAGTTAGCACCTTTATAAGAGGAAGACAGATTAAGGCACGAAATATCATACAATCATTTACTTCGAGATTCGTAAATTATGAAATTTTCAATTTTGTTGATGGAAATAACGATACTATATATAACATAATACGAATTCCATAAACAAAATACAAATAAAATTATCTACATACATTTGAGAATACTTTGTGATTGACACTGTCACCCTGTTCGTTGGAATGTTAAAATGTACTTGGAATGTAATACATGCAATAATATTTCATTATGCTAAAACAAATGAATGAATAAAATATATTAGACTTTAATGTATCATTGGTGGTTAAACAAGAATGCGATTATGCAAAACATTCACCTAAGATGACTAAATTAAATTAAAAATATTTTCTCGTAAACTTTATTTACTAAATATATGACTAAAATGAAAATAGAAGTAGGTATCTAGCGTGGAATGGTTTTGGTGTCAACAACAAACATAATATTTGTGCTAAAATCCTATTCTCATTTCAATCGCGGCGGCCGCAGCGCATACACTCGATGTTACGAAACTGGCGAGAATGAAATGAACTGAACGAATGACATCTATCATTGTGTGTTCTATCATAGTGATCATATCAACATGTACATCATTTTGTATAATTTAGACGTCCCCACAGATCAGTTCACGCCAGCTACTGGAACTTTACATAAGACAATAATATAAAAACACATGATGAGTCTTTTATTATAAAATTATTCCGAGATTCGATCGATCGTGCATTGCGGCTGACGAAATATAATAATAAAATACTATCCTCAATACTTATTACATTACGATGTTCAGATCCTTATGGACGGTTCGCTTAGTCTTGGGTGAGCATTATGCATTGTATATTATGCATTGGTTTGTATACGATTACTGGAAATATTATACACACTGCACTTAACTATTTGAGTCCGATTGTTTCGCTTGTTCTCTCTTTCATGCGTTGAAACCTGGAATAAAATAAATAGGTAATTAGTTTTCAGAAATGCAATAAATACGGGGGACAAAACGGTTGTATAGGTGAGGATTAAGCCTGAACATTCAGTTAGATAAAAGCAACTGTTTCGTTTTGTGAAATACAGCTACTCAAATAAATCATCAACTCACGGAAGGTTATTTTTCTATTCGTGGAGTTCCATAGTTATAGTACATTACTACAGAGGCCGGGACAAAGGGGGTTGCCGGCCGAAGACATATAGACGGATAGGTCTGAGGCGGGCAACCCCATTTCCCGCCGAGGTATGTATAGTGCTTTTCTCAAACATGGTATGAAATAAATAAAGTCTACTGAAAATAGTAAATTTGGATGGCTGTATCTCCTAAACGGTGCGTCGTAGCTAGGGTTGCCAACTTTTTTTTAGGGAAATATAGTATTTTAGAAAATTCCATCTAAAAAATATAGTACACCGAAATAAAATATAGTACGGTACACATAATCGATAACCAAGTCGTAGAGATCGTTCTTTCTGTCCACTCTAAGGGGCTCCATTCGGTTTTCATCGATTTTTGACAAGTTTTGTGTTGCATTGGTTCTCTTATTTCGAAAGATCGTCGAAAGTTATGGCCGAATATCACTTCCCAACTCACGTTTCGCGCAATTTTATTCCGCCGAATGTTCATTTCCCAACTTAATTGTTTTATTTGCCAAGCTCACATTTACCAACTTAACATTTGACCTTTTTTAAAAAAGCAAACTTTCATGTTGTTGAATGTTTTACTTAGCGTAATATATAACTAGTTTATTTATTGTATGTAATGTACCAAATGTTTTATTGAACACCAACAATATATATGGCGTATTTCGAAAAATATGCAATATTGAGTCACTATCTAAATGTATTGACACTGACAGGTGTGCAATTTTTACTTACGTACCTATTAATATTCTTTTAATTTAAATAGTTACCTACTTACTTTTTTTACAAGACCCATATTTAAAGATACAAACATCTCAATCACACATAGTACTAAGTTCTTAGGACTACTCATAGACGATAAAATGAATTGGGCGACTCATACTGATAGTCTCTGTAACAAATTAATGAAATATTCGTATACCCTATATATGCTTAGTAAAACTGTAAATCGCGATGCTGTTATGTCTGCCTATCATGGCTACGTATCTTCTGCACTACGATACGGTATCATTTTCTGGGGGAACTCTAGCCAAGCCGACGATGTTCTCAAAGCACAAAAACGATGCGTAAGATCGATCTGTAAGTTGAGATATAATGCCAGCTGCCGACCACACTTTAAGCAACTACACCTACTAACTGTGCCTGCTTTATATATTTTAGAGACAGTATTGTTTGTACGAAAAAATTTACACCTTTACACACGTGTTGCAAGCGTAAGACATTGTGATAAACTTTACCCTGTTCCTGGCAAATCAGCTCTTTTCCAGAAGAGCATTTTCTCAATGGCGCCGAAAATCTATAACGGTTTGCCTAAATCATTAAGGTTGGTAGATGAAGAAGTCGTTTTTAAGAAACTGTTAATTAAGTTTTTGCATGAGCACTGTTTTTATTCAATGAAGGAATTTTTTAATATTAAGGAATGACTTTTATGACAACGATTATTTAAATTCGACAACGATTATTTAGCTTATAGTGACTTGATATAATATTACCCAATTTAATTATTTATTTTGACCTCAGATAATTTTATAGCATTTTATTTCTAACTTTAATTTTGTCGTGTAAATATGATGTAAATAGTTTTGTAAATATGAATGTTTTAATTTAGGTAGGTATTTTTATGATTTGCATGCCATATGGGTCAATGCACTGATACCATGTATATATTTCCACCATTATATTATGATGTACGTGCATTTTAGCAAATAAAAGTTTTGAAGTTTGAAGTTTAAAAAAAAATACCCATATTATAAGTACTTATATTTTTTATGAAATTTGACATTGTTTTAAAATCATTTTTACTTCAATGAAATGTAGACTTTTATAAAAATGCAAAAGCGATTTTAATTTTAAACTAATTAAGGCAAAAATTTTGACCAAAGAACCAGTTTCGGTCCTAAAATAGTTCATCTTTGATGCTAAATATCACAGAATCAATGAGCTGTGAAGTAGGTACCTAATTATGGGATGCTAGTTTGTTTAAAGACGATTCTGTTAATATGATATACTTCAGAAACTATCGTAATATTCATAACAGCAATGGATTCAAATCGAAGCTCATCGGAGTAGAGAATCCCCTTAAGAAATGTCGTTATTTAATATATCAAGGAAAAAATACGAATGTTTGCAAACAACGGTGGCTTTATACGTAACTGCAATATTTGCAGGACAGAACGAAGTAATAATGAAGGTAAAGGGCCCCCACAGACGGGAGACAAAACTGTTTTGTCTCCGTCGCTCGGTCTATGGGCTAGTATGAAGGTGCGCACACGAGGCGACGCAACTTTTCATACAAATACGAAAGTCGCCGAGCAACTTTGTCGCCCGTGTGCGCGCACCCTAAATATGAATAAAAGCGCGAGCAGAGCGAGCGCGAAATTTTTTTCATTATCAAAACGCCGCTCCTGGCGGTTTGACCCTAGTGTAAATTCGCCACTGGCATGGACCCCAAAAATATAGTACTTTTGCGTACTATATATGCTTCATATAGAATATAGTACGCTGGGCCAAAATATAGTACAGTACTATATTATATAGTACGGTTGGCAACCCTAGTCGTAGCGCAAAAATAATCGAATTTTCGTTTCCCTTTGAAACCCCGTATACGCTTATAAATTTTTTTGTATGAAAACGCACCCAAAATCAAATATTGTCTAGGGCCCGTACCAGTTGCAGTCGACACGTCTATAAAGCCCCTTATAGTTTTTTTTTTAATTGGCTAAATACCTGGATGTTATGTCACAATTATCTGTGTTTGGAAATTAAAAAAGAAGACTTTGCCGGCCTTGGCCTGCAAGGTTTGCATGAAATTCCATTATCTATCAATCGTCCTAGCCGCACCTGCAACGTCATACTTCGCTGCCAATTATAAGGCACATAACATCAATATTTCATACCATGTTTGAGAAAAAAGATTTATTCAATAAGCATAAGCGTGTTGCTTTGGTAAAGTACGTGTACCTAGTTACTTTAGATATAAAGGTGAAACATTGATAAAGGTGAACTAACCATCGTGATGCCGGTGGTCCCTCTGCAGCTGCACGTACTGGCGCACCAGCCGCGCCACCTCGTGCGCCTGCTCGGCCTGCAGCCGCGTCACTCGCTGCTGCAGCAGCGAGCCGCACTTCACGTCCAGGAACAACGTGCCGTCTTCGGACCGGACCTGGTTATAACAGCAAATAGTTAGCAAAGAGGAAGAAGAGTAATACATTATCGTCTTAGCGGGGGCACTACCGAGCCCTCAAATTAATAGATATATTTATTTCGTCTATGTTTACTCTTTGAAACCATGTTATTTATGTGGATTTTATTTAGAGTTGTCAGTTTTTTTCCACGAAACGCACTAATTGCCGCCGGAACTAGTAATTCCGAGTAGCTAGTTGTCAAGTCAAGCACTGACTATTTGTTACGCGTTATCAAGGGCTGGTTATAATCTAAAATGAATGCTAATTTACTTATTCCTTGACAATTTCTATTATGTGAATGTACTTATAATGCATTACAATCTATCTTCAGCTTCGTCTAAGCATAAGCTTGCAAAGTCCTTTATTGTTCATACGTGAGGAGTAAATTAGAATACGCATCACAGGTTTGGAACCCTTGCTATAAACACTTATGTGGACCGGATTGAGCGCGTGCAACAAAAATTTATAAAATTTTTATGCTACAAACTAAAGCATTACTATAGTTCGTCCAGTTATTTAAGTATTTGTTAGAAGCACCACCTATTACCACTGAGAAAAAGACGTGACATATCTGATATTTCCTTTCTCTTGAATATTACCAGTGGTGCAGCCGATTGTTCCGAGTTACTTGGTAAGCTTGCTTTTAATACCCCCTTTCGTTCTAAGAGGTACTATCCCCCTTTATCTGTCAAGACTGCATCATCCAGGTATAGACAGAATAGCTTCCTAGTTCGAACGAGTCGTCGGTTGAATGAGTTGTCGAAGGACATTGACATTGATATTTTTAATTGTAAAGTTTCGAATGTGAGGCAATTATTGGTTAAGCGGTGTTCTTTGTGAGTGATTATTATTATAATAGGCTAGTTTCCTATACTTAAAATAAAATATTTAATGCATTGCACGAAATAAAGCACCACATAATTAGAAGAAAAATATGGACAGTAGTTATTTTTAAACATAATTTCTTTTAATAAGTCAAAGAGAAAGATATAAAGTGAATGAATTGGCCGTGACGTCACTCCTCAGTATTTCATAGTAATTCCATACTAACAAATCGTTTTGACAGTTCATAAAAAGAAGCTGATTTGACTAGTAGGAAACTAGCCTATTATTTGCTTTTTAATTTTTCCTTTTTAATTGAATACTTATGTTGACTGTTAGTGCATTCATCTTACTTAACTTTCTGTTTTGTTTTCTCTTTCTTTATATTCCACTTTTGTGAGCATGTGTGTGCGTTGGTATAAGTGCTAGCATTAGTTTAATTAATATTACTTTGTATCTATCTGTGAGATCCTGTAATTGGCTTTCTGAATCATATCTTGTTGTATACTGCTAGTTTTATAGCTGTTGGTTCTCATAACATAAATAAATAAATAAATAAACTTTTAAGGCTATTATGCGAGCGAGTTTAGTAAAACGTCCCACTTTGCCGATTGCTACGAAGCTGCTGTGTGATGAGTTTATTCATATGAAGATATGTACAAGCAAATCTCGTCTTTATGGTTAGCGATAAAGCGGGACGTTCTACTAAACACTATCACATATATACGTACCTTTCTCGTAGATATAAGATCGGCGTAAGGCCAGTGCGTATCAGTGTCGTGTGTGTGTGCGTCCAGCAAGTGCACGCCGCGGCGGTTGAGCGCGAGCACGTGCTCCCGCCACTCGTTGGGCGCGCCGCCGCCGACGCGACGGACTGCGAAGAACGATGAGCCGAAGAGCGGCCATCGGGACAGGACCTGAGAGAGACAAAGCATGTATTTTGAAAAGGAGTACGAATCGTTTTGGAGGGGAAGTAAGAAGCGATTAGCGAATGTACAACAGAATCTGAAGTTAATCAAAACGCGTCTTACCTGTAGCACTTTAGATTTAGCAGCCGCCGGTGAGAGCGCCCGTGCCGCAGGTTACTCTCGCGCCACCCAGGCGGCCCATTTAGCCGGCCTCGGCTCTCGGAGCACCGACAACGGTTTCAGCAGTAAGAACTTTAAGTCCTTCGGCTGCGACGCATCGGTCAGGCCAACGATACTAGATACATACAGGATTTACGAGACTAATGACAGATGTCGATGTGCCTCACCTGGAGTACTTTAGATTTAGCAGCCGCCGGCGAGAGCGCGCGAGCCGCAGGCCACTCCTGGGCCACCCAGGCGGCCCATTTAGCGGGCCGCGGCTCCCGGAGCGCGAGCAGCGGCTTCGGCAGCAGGAACTTCAGGTCCCTCGCGTGCGGCGCTCGGCCAGGCCGGCGGCGCGGTGCAGCAGCGCGGCCACGAGCGCCGCGTCGCGCAGCACGCCCGCCGCCGGCGCCGCGCCGCCCGGCAGCACGAGGAGAAGCCCTTCGAGGTAGTCGGGCGCCACCTGACGGTACAAATATAAATCATCGTTTGAGAATATCATAGGCACTTATGATGAAAGAATATGAGGACTGACACGCGGCTTTAGAGACACGGAATATACTGTCTGCAAATGTTATAACTGGACACTTCGACTAGGACCCGTCGTGATAACGGACGACACTTCAGTGTACAACGGAGGTGCGTCGGACCTGGGGATCGATTTTTGAATTACTAACGCACGAATTCGCCGTTCGAAAGTCTGTGGAAAACGACGTAATGCTATTTTTGAAAAAGGACGGCTAGTAATTTTAAAAGTAGTAATGACCACTCATTTATCGATTCTGTTAGTAGAATTTAAATCGTTAGTAGTGGAGATATTATTGAACGAATTTCACGAAATCGAATGGCCGAGATTCAAAAATCGGCCCCCAGAGCGGGTGATGCCACACCGAACGGTAGAAGATGAGGTAAAACGGATAGTGTGCTCGCTGCCTCGCTGTAGCTCTGTCGTCACATCTAGAATGTTCTGGCCTCATATAAGAACATACCTGGTTGAACAACACCTCCGTGTACAACGGAGGCGCGTCAGATCTGAGCGGGTGATGCCACACCGAGCGGCAGAAGATGAGGTCGAACGGATGGTACGCTCGCTGTAGCTCTGTCGTCACATCTAGAATGTTCTGGCCTCATATAAGGACATACCTGGTTGAACAACACCTCAGTGTACAACGGAGGCGCGTCAGATCTGAGCGGGTGATGCCACACCGAGCGGCAGAAGATGAGGTAGAACGGATGATGCGCTCGCTGTAACTCAGTAGTGACATCTAGCACGTATTCGTCGCCCGCGAGCGGCATGGTCAGCGCGTCGCCGGCCACGATGCAGTAGAGGGAGAACTCTTGACGCTCTGCCTCGCTTGTCACGCCGATCTGAAAGCGGAGAGGAATTAGGATAATATCACGACGGTTATAGACGGTCAACCAAATCTTGGCACTAAAAAGGGCGCAACATTTTCAATAAAATTTTCAGTGTTATGGCTCATTGATGATTCCACCAACATCAAGGTTTAAAAAGCCACGCGCTTTATGAAATAAAGACAATTGGCCGGGGAGCCCTACATTTATCTAATTTGTCGCCTTTTTTGTGCCAAGATTTGGTTGATATGTCTACAGTACTGTACGACATATTCCTCTCATGTCAGTTACTCTTCGCATGACATATCAACCCTGGCAGTGCGACCATGTGCTGCACTACGCGCGATGTTGCATAAAGGCAGCCTTTGTCGGTACAAAGGCTGCCATTGTTTTGTCAGTGGTTCTGATTAAAGATACATTAAATTTCTCGTCGTTGGGTGGTATGTCTCGGTCATTAAAAAATCCTGCCTATGGGAACACACACCCGTGCACATCAACACATGTTTACACAATTTTTAGCTAGATATTTGTACATACCAGCTCGCACAGCTCGTCAACGATGTCTCGCACCACGGTGGCGCAGCGCGTGTTGACGACGCGTTCAGCGCCGCCCGGCAGCCGGTACAACTGACGCCGCGCTGACCGTCCCGCCGACACCGCTGTCACCTGTAAATATCACGTTACCAGTAAGGTATAAAGGAAGTAACTGGACTGTGACGTCATTGTATAAGGGGCCAATAAAACAATATAGTAAGAAATCATTTTGACAATTCGAAAAAAGAAATTGATTTGAATAGGATTGGAGGTATTCTAGGATTTGTGGATAATCAATGACCAATAACTCTCATAACTAGGCTGGTCTGGCGATGATGATTAATGCCTTTGGAATTTCAGAAAGTTCGTGTAAGATTGTATTATCCTTTTGGGCGAAAAATGGCCGTCGGGGCGAAGTAGCAAATATGCAGACATTAAATATCGATACTAATTCTTTTGAGAAAATTAGAAAGGTCTGTCAGCTCTGGGCTCTTTCTTGGTTCAAGAGTAGGTAGCAGTTGGAAACTAATTTAGTATGAAAGGGCCTTACCTCCTCGACGCTAGGAACATTCTTGCGTCCGCCGCAGCGCAGCGTCTTCCTCAGGTTAGCGAGGCACACGGCCGCGGTGCCTTGGCACGGCCGCCGCCGGTCCGCCGCCGCCGCTGACAGGTATTCCACTAGGAACGGTCTGTAAAGAACAATTCCATGTTATTGTTTATGTTTTGTTAATCAATTTCTACTTTTATGCAACCATGTTTTGTAACAGTTTCAGTAACCATGTTTTGTAACATGCTGGTTTGTTCCAATTCAGGTAGGTACGAGTATGTTCTGTAAGTGACCGAGGTTTGAGGCTACGTGGCGATCGAAAGCAATCTGGCTTTGTTGCGCCCGAGGAGCGACAAGAAGAGCTAGCTACTACACGCTAAGTGATTGTGAAGTAGTTGTTGGCTTGTAGTAGTAAGTAGCGTTCTGTTTCCTTAGTGCTACTAGCAGTTCCACCTTTACTTTATAGATATTAGGAGAGAGTTAGTGCGTTTTCACATTATCCGATCCGATGTCGGATGTCGGACCGTTATCCCATACATTATATACAGGCACCATCTTGGATTTTTTCTATAGAAATCCTTCCGACATCCGATATCGGATCGGATAATGTGAAAACGCACTAAGGGCCAGTTGCATTGCATCAACCACATTTGACAGACACATCATCGTCACGAAGCAGACATCTATGGAACTTCCCATACAATAAAACTTAACGAACGCTTTAACGGTGCCAGACGGTTTGGTGCAACCGGCCCTAAGTGAGAGAAAGTGTTGGATAAGGGTGGAACTGGTGGTCTGGTTCTGGTGATCGGTTGGTGGTCTGCAGTAGCTGTGTGAGTAAGAGTGTGTGACAAGGATGGAGCACCGTAGAGTGTCGGAGCAGGTGAAGTAGGCCGCCAGGATGGACATGAGCCGCCAGGCGCGCTGGCAAGAGTCTGGTGCTGGTGATCGGTTGTCTGCAGCAGCTGTGTGAGTGAGAGAGAGTGTGTGACAAGGATGGAGCACCGTAGAGTGTCGGAGCAGGTGAAGTAGGCCGCCAGGATGGACATGAGTGAGCCGCCAGGCGCGCTGGCAGGAGTCTGGTGCTGGTGATCGGTTGTCTGCAGCAGCTGTGTGGGTGAGAGAGAGTGTGTGACAAGGATGGAGCACCATAGAGTGTCGGAGCAGGTGAAGTAGGCCGCCAGGATGGACATGAGCCGCCAGGCGCGCTGGCAGGAGTCTGGTGCTGGTGGTCGGTTGTCTGCAGCAGCTGTGTGAGTGAGAGAGAGTGTGTGACAAGGATGGAGCACCGTAGAGTGTCGGAGCAGGTGAAGTAGGCCGCCAGGATGGACATGAGCCGCCAGGCGCGCTGGCAGGAGTCTGGTGCTGGTGATCGGTTGTCTGCAGCAGCTGTGTGAGTGAGAGAGAGTGTGTGACAAGGATGGAGCACCATAGAGTGTCGGAGCAGGTGAAGTAGGCCGCCAGGATGGACATGAGCCGCCAGGCGCGCTGGCAGGAGTCTGGTGCTGGTGGTCGGTTGTCTGCAGCAGCTGTGTGAGTGAGAGAGAGTGTGTGACAAGGATGGAGCACCGTAGAGTGTCGGAGCAGGTGAAGTAGGCCGCCAGGATGGACATGAGCCGCCAGGCGCGCTGGCAGGAGTCTGGTGCTGGTGATCGGTTGTCTGCAGCAGCTGTGTGAGTGAGAGAGAGTGTGTGACAAGGATGGAGCACCGTAGAGTGTCGGAGCAGGTGAAGTAGGCCGCCAGGATGGACATGAGCCGCCAGGCGCGCTGGCAGGAGTCTGGTGCTGGTGGTCGGTTGTCTGCAGCAGCTGTGTGAGTGAGAGAGAGTGTGTGACAAGGATGGAGCACCGTAGAGTGTCGGAGCAGGTGAAGTAGGCCGCCAGGATGGACATGAGCCGCCAGGCGCGCTGGCAGGAGTCTGGTGCTGGTGATCGGTTGTCTGCAGCAGCTGTGTGAGTGAGAGAGAGTGTGTGACAAGGATGGAGCACCGTAGAGTGTCGGAGCAGGTGAAGTAGGCCGCCAGGATGGACATGAGCCGCCAGGCGCGCTGGCAGGAGTCTGGTGCTGGTGGTCGGTTGTCTGCAGCAGCTGTGTGAGTGAGAGAGAGTGTGTGACAAGGATGGAGCACCGTAGAGTGTCGGAGCAGGTGAAGTAGGCCGCCAGGATGGACATGAGCCGCCAGGCGCGCTGGCAGGAGTCTGGTGCTGGTGATCGGTTGTCTGCAGCAGCTGTGTGAGTGAGAGAGAGTGTGTGACAAGGATGGAGCACCGTAGAGTGTCGGAGCAGGTGAAGTAGGCCGCCAGGATGGACATGAGCCGCCAGGCGCGCTGGCAGGAGTCTGGTGCTGGTGGTCGGTTGTCTGCAGCAGCTGTGTGAGTGAGAGAGAGTGTGTGACAAGGATGGAGCACCGTAGTGTCGGAGCAGGTGAAGTAGGCCGCCAGGATGGACATGAGCCGCCAGGCGCGCTGGCAGGAGTCTGGTGCTGGTGATCGGTTGTCTGCAGCAGCTGTGTGAGAGAGAGAGTGTGTGACAAGGATGGAGCACCGTAGAGTGTCGGAGCAGGTGAAGTAGGCCGCCAGGATGGACATGAGCCGCCAGGCGCGCTGGCAGGAGTCTGGTGCTGGTGGTCGGTTGTCTGCAGCAGCTGTGTGAGTGAGAGAGAGTGTGTGACAAGGATGGAGCACCGTAGAGTGTCGGAGCAGGTGAAGTAGGCCGCCAGGATGGACATGAGCCGCCAGGCGCGCTGGCAGGAGTCTGGTGCTGGTGATCGGTTGTCTGCAGCAGCTGTGTGAGTGAGAGAGAGTGTGTGACAAGGATGGAGCACCGTAGAGTGTCGGAGCAGGTGAAGTAGGCCGCCAGGATGGACATGAGCCGCCAGGCGCGCTGGCAGGAGTCTGGTGCTGGTGGTCGGTTGTCTGCAGCAGCTGTGTGAGTGAGAGAGAGTGTGTGACAAGGATGGAGCACCGTAGAGTGTCGGAGCAGGTGAAGTAGGCCGCCAGGATGGACATGAGCCGCCAGGCGCGCTGGCAGGAGTCTGGTGCTGGTGGTCGGTTGTCTGCAGCAGCTGTGTGAGTGAGAGAGAGTGTGTGACAAGGATGGAGCACCGTAGAGTGTCGGAGCAGGTGAAGTAGGCCGCCAGGATGGACATGAGCCGCCAGGCGCGCTGGCAGGAGTCTGGTGCTGGTGATCGGTTGTCTGCAGCAGCTGTGTGAGTGAGAGAGAGTGTGTGACAAGGATGGAGCACCGTAGAGTGTCGGAGCAGGTGAAGTAGGCCGCCAGGATGGACATGAGCCGCCAGGCGCGCTGGCAGGAGTCTGGTGCTGGTGATCGGTTGTCTGCAGCAGCTGTGTGAGTGAGAGAGAGTGTGTGACAAGGATGGAGCACCGTAGAGTGTCGGAGCAGGTGAAGTAGGCCGCCAGGATGGACATGAGCCGCCAGGCGCGCTGGCAGGAGTCTGGTGCTGGTGATCGGTTGGAGGTGGTCTGCTTCATCAGCTGGCAGTACACCTCATCGCGAAGCTCTGGTACCGAGTGGCAATGCTGCAAAAAAACTTCTATTTTAATATAACAAAGAACGAGAGAATGTAGATATTAACGTCATATTCTTTGAAATATCGGAATGTAGCAAAGGCAATTGATGACTGCAGATTACAGAATTAATGGATCTTCTAGGTCTTAATAAGAAAGAATTGCCGTTTTTACGCGATAGACTCTATAACATATCAAATTAACTGATCACTTACATCGGATTAGGTAGAATTAATGTCAAGAATCTAGACTTAGTATTGTTCCTCACGTTTACAGAGCTATTTAATGAAACATCGAAACAAAAGGCAATTAAATAACACGTATTCCTCACGAATCTCTAATGGGAGTACCCAACAATTAGTCAACACTCGGTGCTTCTCACGTATACAAAGACAATGAATGTTGATTTGTATTTAAATTCAAGAAATATTTCTCGCACAACCAGTGGAGTGTGGCCGCTTCCTTAACGACGGCGGTCTTGAACTTTGAATCCGACAAATTTTTATTAGCAAGAATATTTGCTTCATTATACAAAATGCTACCTACTGAAGATTTACGATAGTTTGCAACGAAATCCGCACAATGGTATATGTAATTAGTATTTGACGTCCAGTCTGACCTAGCCATGAAAAACGTTGTCGTCCCCACTTGACACTGCTTGTATAGTCTGTTATAGACTCGAAGGCCAATGATGATGACCTAGTGCCTTGATCACGCAAATAATGGTGTCTGCGAAGTATGATCTCGGGTTCGAATCCCGCAGAGGACCATTATTTGTGTGATGGATACACATGTAAATTAAAAACTAAGTATTCCAATGCGAGAGAAGTGAGAGCCGGCGGCAGGATGTAGTCATGGCAACCAAGTAGGTAACTGAATAATCCAGAACTCACCATCAGTAAAGTGTAGACGCATTTCACTTCAACCAAGTCCATAGCCTCTCGTTGGCGTTCAAGTCTCCACAGTACGCCCGCACACACGTGAAGCACTCGAGCGCGGGAGGCGCGAGCGCCGTTGTCATGGCAACTAAGTAAATAATAGAAAACTCACCATCAGCACTGTATACACGCATTTAACTTCCGTCAAGTCCTGGTGCATAGCCCTCTCGTTGGCGTTCAAGTCTCCACAGTACGCCCTGACACACGTGAAGCACTCGAGCGCTGGAGGCGCCAGCGCCGGCGGCAGGCGCAACAGCGGAGCGCGGAGCGCCGTGGCCTGCCATTTCACCACGTCGGTCTGGGCCTTCCAGGTCCATTCGTTGCGCTTTGCTTTGCTCTTTAGTGATGAGTCGGCTTTGAGGATTTCTAGTCTGAAAAGGAACGAAAAAATATTATAATCTTGAATAACATACTAGTAGTAGGTAGTAGGTATAACTAGAGCATTAGTTCTTTTAGAAACAACGTTCAATAAGTTTATAAATAGTGGCGCCATGACAAAGGTTCCGACGGTACAAAAAGGGGTGAAAGTTTTTGGACTTCAGAGGAGATTAGGTATTTGAACAGAAGATCATTTTGTTCAAGAATGGGCGTATAATCGAAAATGGGCTTATATCACACAACATTTATGTCGATATGAGACCTTTCACAATCTCTTAAATGTAGGTCACCTCATACGATAATTTACCTAGAAGGGGCACGTATTATAAACATTCTGGATTAAGTAGGAATGCACAACACCACCAACCAACACACCTGTCAGAATAACATTGCACTACAAAGCAACGATGTCTCAATACATGCGTTTGCCGTTTTCGACACTCAAACGGATGAAGTTAGCTTTCTTATTACTTCAACAGGCAATTTCGGCGTGCGTTATGGACGATAAAACATCGGTATTACTTTAAATGTTACGTCCGGATTATGATTTAATGTCTTCTTTAAAATATTAATAGTACGCAGTTAATTTTCACCGCCCATCACGAATCGTGGCCCTTTAAAGTAATTATTTTATGGCACCGTTTGTCTTTTCATTACTCAGTTAACATCAAATATGCTTACCACAGTAAAATATACAAATACGATTAATATTCAATATAGCCATTTAGGTTTCTTGACACACTCTATTTGCATACAATACAATACAATACAAATCCACTTTATTGCACAACCTCAGAAATGTACATAGGAACACACACATTACAATAGATTTTATTACAGAGGTAAACAACAGGCGGCCTTATCGCTAAAGACATATAACAGTATACTGTATTTAGATTCAAGTATAGTGGTAAATAAAAAGTATAAGCTAAGTGTTACCTGTGTGGTGACGGGTTAAGAATTTCACCACCCCCTTTCTTCCCGTGGGAGTCGTAGAAGGCGACTATGGGATAGGGGTTAAATTGTGGCGTAGGCGAGAGGCTGGCAACCTCTCACTGCAATGTCACAGTTTCGTTTTCTTTCAACCCCTTATTTGCCAAGAGTGGCACTGAAGCTTTAGTAGTTTCATGTGTTCTGCCTACCCCTTTATGGGATACAGGCGTGATTGTATGTATGTTGTATGTATGTATAAGCTAAGTACTTGTGATATAACTGATATAAGATATTGTAAAGTACCCATTCTTGCTATACCCTTTTCAGGGTCCAAACTCGTATATGTACCTATTGTAAAAAACATATGGTATGCAAATAAAGAACTATTGAACTATTTCCTAGGAATCCTAGGTTTCCCTCAGATGTAGCTGAAGCTACGTGTTTCCACTACTTTCTTCTACATTTAGGTACAGAAATATTGGATTAGATTTTGACAGTTTTATGTAGGCCAGGCATTATTATCCAGACTTTAGTAAACTAGTAAACCGTGTAATTAAACTAAATGACATTCACTTAATAAAGTAGTAGTGTGTATATGTCATTATTTTATATACCGGGTGAAACAAAATTGGTAATACAAAATAATATTTTCTGGATCTACTCATGACTACAGCCAACTTTTACTATGGGACCATCTTCGAAAACATCACTTCAAAATCTACATCTTCATACAAATTATGAACCCAACTTTTGATATGATTCATTATTATGTACCCATTTCTCCATACTAATTCCTTGCAAATTTGCATACATATTAATGAACGCGATACCAGAATTTACACATTTTTTTGCCGAATTCGATATAAGATAAGTCCCATAGTAAAAGTTGATCGTAATCATGAATAGATCCAGAAAATATTATTTTGTATTACCAATTTTGTTTCACCCGGTATTGTTTGAAACCAGGTTTGAAGGCTGAATACCAGTTTTCATACATATTCTGTAGCTTGTTAATAGCTAAATGTCACCTAATATTTACAATTTTGTACTAGTTTTATTGTGATGCAATAAATTACGATTTATTAATTTTATTATATTAACCCAAATGTCAAGGGAAATGCTACCCATATTGAAATATTAATATCTATATACTTATGTAAATTCTTTGCAAACGAATGAATCTCGGTAATATTATGACTTGCAAATTATTTGAATGTTAATTTGTTTTCCGACGAATTTTATTATCATTTTGAACTAGATCCATTTCGCGACTATTATGAGTTTTATTTTTAGTATTCATGTTGCATAATATAATGCGAAGATTTCCTATTTATGTTATTGATATTATCTAATATTCTTATTGATCATATAGATCGCACTACGAAGTGTGCGCACTCAACCAAGTACTTTATTACCCGGCAACGCAAAAGGATGGTTTTGATTTTGATTTACCATTTTGCCTAGTGTTTTAGAGGGTTTGAAGCGATATTGAAACTAAACTCACACGTTAGGACTATTGCAATGCATTTTAAAAGTAGGTAAGTATTAGAGTCATGCCGTGGAAATCAGTCACCACATATATCGAGGCAAACGAGCATTATCACAGCCGCCCATGGACACCAAACTCTCCGATTCTACTCTTTGATCATAGATCATCCGGCCTGATTAGAACTTTAAGATTCTCCAAATATTTGCATTAGATAAGATATGAATATGATTTGTCAGTTTTAACTATAAAACTCCCGTGAGACTCATACATATTTAAAAATATTTTAAGCGGGTTACTCACGTATTAAGTCGATATAGCGTTCGACATGTTTCGGCTCAATTTCGAGAGCCTTTCTCAAGAGTAGCGACACCCCGCCTTTACATGTCGAGAGCGCGACGCATACTGAAGTTCTTCGTTCAGCGGAAAATACGGGAAGCTATAGAAATTAGTCGTCATCCTAATTTCAATCGTGACAGTGGTTGGTCGGTGCCACCAAGTTGGAAAACAGTTCTAGGCACTACGTCGGTCCCCAGTGTAAACGCACCCTTAACAAGTGACGTAATAAGTGTTGTGTGCAATCCTGCTTTTGACAAAAGTAACATAGTGGGTAGCTCCGATCTCGCCACGGTGACGTCGCCCGCGCCGCCGATCCTCAGCAGCCGCGCGCACCGAGCAAGCGCCCGCAGTATGCGTCGCGCTCTCGACATGTAAAGGCGGGGTGTCGCTACTCTTGAGAAAGGCTCTCGAAATTGAGCCGAAACATGTCGAACGCTATATCGACTTAATACGTGAGTAACCCGCTTAAAATATTTTTAAATATGATTTGTCAGTGTTAAAAGCTACGTTTTTGTTTGAACAAACGCCATTTTCAGTACAGATGGTGTTTTTTTTACGCACTAGTGCGAGAAGTGGTTCATTATATGGCAGGCCGAAACTTTGGAGGTCCATCTGTACTGAAAAACGTCGTTCGATACACGTGCGAAAAGGGAATTCGTAACTCGTGTCGATTTAAAACACTCCCTTCGGTCGTGTTTTAATTTATCGCCACTCGTTTCGAACTTCCTCTTTTTCGCACTTGTATCGAAATGTACTATTTTGACACGGACATAACAATCTTTGCATTCTAAATGACAAATTTGGACTTTTTTCAATCGCATAGATAATAGGCTACTTGACCCTTTTTTAAAGTATGTCTTATATGATTAAGTACTGTCCAATTAACCGAAATAAAATATTACCATATTTTATTATGACTTAAAAACAGCAAAAAATATTTTTAAAGTATACGTAAGTGTACGTGATCAGGCGAAAACAACACAGTCATGACAATCTATAGATTATCTGTCCATCAGCTCATTCTACTCGAAAACAACGAGGCATAAAGTTCAATATGTCAGTGATTGTTTTGACATGCAGTAAGGTTCGAATTCGACGACGTCACCACATCGCTGACAGCGTTTTCGGTGGCTAAAATAAATAAAAAAATACACACATTTTTAATCGAAAATACGTACCTAGTCATCATACGCTTTTAATACCCAAAATCTATAAATATTGTTGTTTTATGTCAAATACTACAGAAGACATTAATTTATGGTGCCAAATTCGATATGAGTCTAGTAGCCTCTTATGAGTATTATGACGTTTAATCTGTATGCTTAAGTTAGAGATACAGCTTAGACGCAGACGTAGATAATGCCAAGTCATGATTTCCGTAACGGCGGTGATTACATGGTCTCTCGTGCGTGGCATGGTAATGATTGACAGTTTATCCCCGGTGGTACGCAGTTCACGCCGATGACATTGATCAGTAAGTACATCATTCTTAAACGATTGGAAAAAAAAATCATTACATCGGCCAAAAAAGTAATAACTAGGGCCAAATACTTAACGAATAAAGCGGAAAATCCTAACAAATACAATCGCACCTGAAAGAGGGGTGCGATTGTATTGAGGGGTGAGAGAGCTCATGAAACTGCTCAAGTTTAAGCCACTCATAGCCATGTCCAAAGAAAACGAAATCATGTTGCTAAGGTCATTGTCCACACCACAATTGCACTTATCCCACAAGCCCACAGCCGGATTCTGCGGCACGAAGGAGGAAAGGGGATGGTAAACATCTTAAACCGTCACTACACGGGCAAAAATAGTTAACGGCGGCCCTAGTAGATACGGTCATACGGTACAATCGTGTATTCTAATCGTATTCATAGGGTCAAACCATTCAGGGACCCATCCATCCAGGAAGGGAAGCGCACGCGCATTCGATGCAAATTCGCGCACTCGCATTGTTGCGGGCACTTAGCGATATTGAGTAATGTTGCGCTTTTTGTAAATGTAAACAAATAGCAACTAATACACAACCATAACGTTACATAGTCGGTACCTAAAAAAATGGACACTGTTGCAGTATCAGAAAATTATCAACAATTCACATCGGGACTAGCACAACACTTCCACTACACAACACGGCTATGCCAAGGATCTCACAGGATGCTGGTGGCCAGCTCGTCCTCGCTGGTGTCCCGCGGCTCCTCGCTGTCCTCGCTGGACGACAGGCTGTCCGCCGACAGGCCATGCTCGGCGCCCGACTCTCCGCTCGACACCGCCGACATCGCAACACTGCCACCATCGATACCTCGCGACCATCAATCGGCGAAAGTATCGAACCGGGGAAGCGATTAACGATTACGATACGAATATTTTTGCATTTCATTTCGGCGCTCGTACGTTTGTTTGCATTCAGCCTTTATGTATGTTACGGACTTCCTTATTCCTTGCGTGAACTGAAATCGATGATTTTAGTTTTCTGCCGCACCTATCTATTTATCTATGCCGGATAATTCATTGAATCGAACTCGTTCCGGTTTTCACAGATACGATTCGTATCCGAGAGTGGTTATTGTATATAATTAACCCGTGCGAAGATAGGCGTAGTGTAGCGGTAACTATAAAGCTTTTAAGATACAAAAACACATTGTATGAAAATGATACATTTCCAAGTCTTAATCTCATAGTATTAGTCATCAGTAAACTCGTTGTAAAGGTAAGTCAGTAGCTACGAGTGGGTTATTATATCTAAAGTGGTCCATTCTTTGGTATTCTCAGGCTAGTCATGACTATGATTTATTCGCACATATATGTTACGAAGAAATTTCTCTTTGACAGGCTTCGTGTACCCACAGTCAGCATCAAATATTATTGTGGCAGTAAGGTTGCCAAATAGTTCGTCCTCGCAAGGTACTGAATAATTGAATATTATGGTACTGAAGTGTAGTATATGGCCACATTGAGTGTGCTACACTATAGTTGTCTGTACCGGAAGGCACTAGTGACGCCTTTAGCAATTGAATCGTCAAATGTTCACGCTCCGTCGCTCGATAATCGGTCGGTGTCGTCTTTACGCTAATTGCTTGATTAATTACAGATCCGACACACTCCGCGTTAGGACGACGCAATTAAACTCGCTAAAACAATCGTTATGAAACTTTTACTTCAGGTTGTTTGCATAAGATTTAATGACAAATAAAATTTATTCTTGTATGTTGAAAAATTATCATAAAAAAACTAAATTCACGTATTATACGAGCATGCTCTTCAACTAATCATCAGGAATAATATCTACGTAAACATTTTCTTTCAAACAAAATAGTTTTTCTAATTTACACAGACAGACAGACAGACTTTTCTAATTTAATTGCCGGACACGGACGTAACACTCGTCGAACTAATCCGTGAAAATCGCTCATAAACGCGCACCTTTTTACCAAAAAACTTATATCACAAAATAAACACAGTAAAAGAACGAGTTGATGGAGGGAAAGCGTACACTCGACGTTCACGCGATTCATGCACGAACACTCGCGTTAGGAAACTTGTGGAGTAGTACTCGAGAGTACCAGGGGAGCAGGAGTGTCAGGATACTTGCATGTAGTGCTTCAGCCTGGAGAGCGCTGCGCACGGCATGGTGGGCGCCCCGCGACTGTCCCACGCGACCCGGGAGCACCACGTTCCACCCGAACGATGCTCAACGCACAACTAACCAGGGCTGCCGCCGTTTTCCGAAACGTTTTTTATGGCGCATTGTCTTCTCATTTCAATGCTGACAAAACTGTTGCTCAAGATTCTCATTACGAAAAACGCAGCATTTTGTACAATTAGGTCAGTAGATGTGCCCGTACGGCGGCCACTGTGGCCCGGTGATTGTTTGGCTAATCTTGGCTTCGATCTCACAATGTTTTGATGTGGTTTGTTTGAATGGGTTGCTTCATTTGTCACGAAATTAACGCTTTTTGCATAAATTGAGATTATATCACTGTTGGGATGGGATTGAAACATTTTTTATAATTAGTCCTCGATGGGTTATCTGAACGATGTTTGAGAAAATTAATTAATACGAAAAACAAGGGCCACGACAATTGACGAGTGGTCGCCTAGCTTACCGATATGATGTGGACAAGTTGATGTTTTAGAGCGTAAGATTACACTTAAGGAAATGTCGGTTCGAATCCCGGGCATGTCGTTAGACAACTAAGACCTCATAACGCAAGTATTTTTGAGCTTACTGTGAGCCTTATTTAATAACTATGTATAACATTTGTCGTATTCGAACAATGTACTGTCAGTGTACTGTACAATGTGTCGGTTCGTCAAACAAACACGTACCTAATTTTTGGCATTATCCGATTCATATTGCATTTAGATCCTAACATTTGTCGTAATCCATACTAATTCATTTATTTAATATTATAAATGTCAAAGTGTGTGTTTCTGTTTATTTGTCCGTCTTTCACGGCCAAACGGAGCGACGAATTGACGTGATTTTTTTTAAGTAGAGATAGTTGAAGGGATGGAGAGCAACATAGGCTACTTTTTGGCTCTTTCTAACCGCCCACTTCCCTAAAATGGGGGTGGAAGTACAAACATTCATTCATTCCACATTTTTCCACAATTTTCTAATTTCGAATCCGCGAGCGAAGCCGCGGGCAAGTACTAGTTATTTATATTAAAGTTCGAATCGGGCTGAATATTTATAAACAACCGCAGCCCTGAAGAGAAACATCAGTCGCAAAAACGCGAGTGCAGTGCATTCCTACAAGCAGAGCAGCAACGACGCATTCAATGTAAATAGTCGTGGAAACGACATCAGCCAATTACACTTACACGCAGCCGCGTCAAATAATAACTGTGCATGGCGTACCTATTATATATATTATTAATGTAGTGTTTAATTAATGTAAAAGGTATTCCTTCCTCAATTAGTTTATTTCATGATTTTTTGAATAACTTTGAAATTGAACCAGCGGGCCGATTTTTGAGTCTCACGCGTTCGAATTCAGAAAATTGTCACTGAAAATAATAAGCAAGTCACCGTTTTCAACCGGTATTTTAGAGACAAAATCCCGTATGCGAGATTCAAAAATCGCCCCCCCAGTTCATGAATTTTTTTAGCGATAGAAGTCAAACAAGTAGACAGGTCGCCTGATGACAAGCGATCACCGCCACCCATTTATTTAACCCCGCAACTTTAACGATTATTACACATACGTAATAACTTTTATATCGGGACTTAACGCGTCTTAGGTACTTTTTACAAGCTTTTTATTCAACTTGCCTTGTTAGTATGTTAGTTTCGGGTCAAAATGTAGAAGCTAAAGAACCTTGTCCCAAATTCTAAGGTATTTGGGCCCCACTTGTACAGCATGTTCAAGCATGCAAGTTGATAGAGTATGATTATACATCAATAATACAAAGGTTTCTATCTCTTGTAGTATGTGCAAGGAACCGTAAAATGAAACTTAATGTTATACTCTAATACAAGTTACACTACTTTCGAAATTTTTATTTTGATCTTGCGTCCAGGGCACCTCCCCGTAGTTGATATAGTCGGCTATAAAAGCTTGTGCCAAAAATAAAATGTTTGCAAAAAACTTATTTCATTTTAAGCTGACCTTCAACACAATGTGTTTTATACACTGTGTTAAAAATCGTGTAATTAATTTACAGGTGAAATAAACATCATAAAAGTAACTCAGTAGCGGCCGCAATACGCCATTATTTGCAGAACAATGCGCATTTTTATTTCATCGATCATTGAGCACCATATTTGGTTACGCAACCAATTGATATTAAGAATAATGACACAAAACATTCGGAGGCGCCAGACAATTTAGAAAATGACGAGTTACGAGAAAGTTGGCTTTACTAGACACTGTTATAAAGGGATCACGGTGTGTGTAGAGCCCAGTAAATTGGTTTGTAGCGTATGCTTTTATAGTTACGTGACACCTACGTACATTAGAAATTTTAAATTATATGTTAGGTGTAAGTGTAGGTACGAGTACTTATGTTGAAAATATACACAAATTACATTGATATTGTTATTATGTACTTTAGTAAATACATGTAGAGAATATCGAAATATATGTACCTAATGGCCTTCTTGAGCCTATCGTCAGACTTAGTGAGTTTTCACATTATCCGATCCGATATCGGATGTAGGGTAGGATCGATATCCCATACATTTAAGCCGCCATCTTTGATTTCTGCCTTTGAAATCTTTCCTACATCCGATATCGGATCGGATAATGTGAAAACGCACACTAGGCCGATAGTCTACTATCATATGTTTATCATAGAAATGTGATCATAGGCAACATGCCGTCCTTTTTCTTCACGTTGGAGAAAAAGGAAGACATACAGACCTATGATCATATTTCTATGATAACATATGATAGTGTACTTTCGACCTAACACAATGTATTGTCACTACTTTAAAAAAAACTTGTATCTTCGTCTGTCAATGAAAAAAAAATTGTAGTAAGTATGTATGGAACGCATATAGACTTACTGCGTTTTCACTTTGAGGAGAAGCGTGAGATACGAGATTTTTTAAAAGTATTAGTGACGGTATGTAAGAATGTCCCTATTAGTGCGTTTTCACATTATCCGATCCGATATCGGATGTCGGAAGGATTTCAAAGGCAAAAATCCAAGATGGCGGCTTAAATGTATGGGATATCGGTCCGATATCCGATATCGGATCGGATAATGTAAAAACGCACTTACTTTTATTTTATAAAAAAATACACATGTTTGAATTTTTTTACTAATCTTAGTTGTCAAAGCGGACCCCAGGCTCCCATGAGCCGTGGTACATGCTGGGATAACGCAATGAGGATGATGATGAATCTCAATGCTACTCAATTAAATTTTATTAAGTCTGATCTAAAAGTAATTCCTAAAAACTCTAATGGGCATGCCCCAATTGGCAGATATATTAATTGGTGATCAAATCAGTTCGGATTCCAGGGCGCCGAGAGCGTGACCGCAGACTGCGCGGCGCGGGCGCAGGTGCTGTGGAACTACATTGAATATATAATCCTTTATCTCTCTCTGACACTCGAATAGTGACAGAGAGGCAAAGTAATAAGGGCTTGTTTTAATGACCTCAGGCTTTTTGCCTTTTTAAAGTTGTTAGCAACGAGATAAAGCTGTAAGTTGTCTTTTTACACAACTTATTTTGCGACCGTCAATTCTACTGTACAGTCCAGTAGGTTCAGAAGGGACCCTCAATTTCCCGAATGTCATCCACCCAACGACCCAACGGAAGCCAGGCGCTTCTTGCATCTGAAAGCAGCCACCATTCCGTTAACATTTTAATCCACCTGTACCCTGTCAATCACGCCATCTCTTACTATAACATTTTGCGATAGAGTCCACTCTACACTGAGAGAAAATACAACCAGTTTTCATGTTCGTTCAACAAGTTTTTTAGTTAAAATAGCGCCTACGTGCTCTTTGGTTCAAACAACAAGCTACTTGCCATTTGAATCGGCAATATATTTGAATCAACAAGTCGATTTTATAAAAACAACCTGACACATATTGTTTTAAACATACGTTTGGCTGATTCAAACGGATAAACCGCAACAAGCCGAACTTGTTAAATTCACAATGCAAATTTCTCTCAGTGTACCATCTACATCTCTCTCTTGTATTTAGTCGCGTAAGTGCTTTTGATTTTTACGTTATTCATAAATACACACAATATGAAAGTAGCCTGTCTTACATTAACATCAATCGACATTCAACATAAATATCAATAAATGCAACATTTGCGTGTAAAACGACCGTTTAACAGGAATACCGGCTCAAAAAGCGCAGCAAGGTGCTATGAATCATTGACAATTTGCATACTCTCAATACTCTATGCAATGATGTATCTCAACTACTTTTGTTTCGTTTGCTGACTTCGTTTCATCTGTAACATTTTGTAAGATTTTCTAAACACATAATTCGATTTAATTTATGAACGTATGTAAGCACCATGAAATTAAATCGCATCCCGATATTAATAAAATATCATAATATAATTTAACTGTACCTATTACTTAATAAACCTAATACTACGTAATAATAATAAATAATGGTTCGATAAAAAAACGATTATTATTTAACATCACACTAAATTATAGAAACAGCAACCTAAAACTGTCTAATAAATAATTTTCAGTACAGATGGTGTTTTTTTTACGCACTAGTGCGAGAAGTGGTTCATTATATGTCAGGTCGAAACTTCGGAGAGCCATCTGTACTGAAAAACGTCGTTCGACACACGTGCGAAAAGAAAATTCGTAACTCGTGTCGATTTAAAACACTCCCTTCGGTCGTGTTTTAATTTATCGCCACTCGTTTCGAACTTCCTCTTTTACGCACTTGTATCGAAATGTACTATAAGTATGTTAACTTAACACGCCATAACCACGCACATTAACAAACACCGCTTATTTGTCGCCTTAAACTTTTATAAGTTTTAAATTAACTACTTAATTAAGAAGATCAACGCACGATGGATCTGTTTCTATTAACATGATCTTTCTAAAATATTAATATATGCAAAATCTTAGGTTTTTGACTCCCATTAAAAAAAATTACGACTTTATTTAGCACGGACATCAAGGCATGTTCTGGTTGGTGGTAAGTAGTGAAATAATAAATTCGTAAAAAAAAAAAAAAGAATGGATAAAGGAAGGTACATTTACAAGTAATTTAAGTGGAGTTTGTTTGGATAGAGAAAAGTCGTGGAATATCTGTTCTGGGACCCTATGTATAGGGAACTAGACTGTTCTTAAAATAAACATATTTTATACCATGCACGAAATAAACCATCAGATAATTATTAGAAAAACATTGTCAGAAGTTATATTTAAACCGAATTTCTATTCAATAAGTCAGGTAGAAATATATAAAGTAACTGAATTGACCGTGACGTCACTCAATTCGATTTCATATTAATTCCATATTAGCAAGTCGTTAAAATTATTTTTGACAGTTCTTAAAAAGAAGCTGGTTTGACTAGGAGGCAAGTAGCCTATTCTTTGACTCTTCTCTTCTTCTCTTTCCGCACATACTCTATTGTATATATTAACGAATTGGTAACTTTTACGGGCCCGATATACCTATTATTATGTAAACATTAGACATTCTAATGTCTAATGTTTGAAACTCCTTGTTTAAAACTGGCTTCTAAAAGCAAGATAAAGCAAGGTGAGTGAGTACTCACTCAGGGCTCTGTCGGAAATGATCCACAGCGAACTGCAGTAACGGATGCCTTCCGTCATGCTGCGGCGTTGTCTGCTCTCTTCTATCCTCCCTCATCTCCCGTTCTCTGTCCCTCTCCCTCTCTCGTTCCCTGACGGGCGAAGCGTGTCGCGGCGCATGCTCCGTCTCGTCGCGGGACTCCCGGGACTCCCGCGCGTCCCGCGGGTCCCGCATGTCCCGGGAGTCCCGGGATTCGCGGGACTCGTTCCGCTCGCGAACGTGCTCCACGCGGTCCTTGGCGATGCCATTTGTGATCGCTTTCGGTTGGACCTGTAACAAGATTTAAAAAGTTAGGTTAGTGTTTTCTGAAAATAAAGAAGATAAGTATAGGTCGAAGGTTTCTTGTAACTTTCGCTAGAGCATCTTTAATTTAAGTATAATGAATTTTAAGATCACATTGTACCATGCCTGAAAGCAAACTCAGGCAACAAATACAGGCAACATACTAACTAACAAAGTTTATAACCAATTAGGTATGACCTTTTGCCTAACAGCGCCACAAATATTAACTTAAGTAGATAATAAACAGTGCATAGGAATAATTAATAGACCAAAACAATTTATTAGTTATGTAAGAGAAACACCTATATAATTATTCTTCAGAAATATTTGCTACAAAATCTCGCTGGCTAAGAGTTTGAGCTATATTAAAACAATGTAGCGAAATTGTCTTTCTTATAGGTCTCCACAGACCAATACAACAAGACGGCCCTTACAGGGCGACTCGCGGTCACCAAGCATACGACAAATCAGGTTTATAAAAGTTTGAACGCGTGTGACATCGATCAGTAGCGCCCAAGTATACGACCCAAAAAAATCTTAAATAATCAAATTTGGTTGCAAACAATGGTCTCTTGCAGCATGAAGTGGTGTGGCAAGTCTTCTAACACTTCTACATATAAAAAACCGGCCAAGAGCGTGTCGGGCCACGCTCAGTGTAGGGTTCCGTAGTTTTCCGTATTTTTCTCAAAAACTACTGAACCTATAAAGTTCAAAACAATTTTCCTAGAAAGTCTTTATAAAGTTCTACTTTTGTGATTTTTTTCATATTTTTTAAACATATGGTTCAAAAGTTAGAGGGGGGGGACGCACTTTTTTTTCCTTTAGGAGCGATTATTTCCGAAAATATTAATATTATCAAAAAACGATCTTAGTAAACCCTTATTCATTTTTAAATACCTATCCAACAATATATCACACGTTGGGGTTGGAATGAAAAAAAATATCAGCCCCCACTTTACATGTAGGGGGGGTACCCTAATAAAATATTATTTTCCATTTTTTATCTTTGCACTTTGTTGGCGTGATTGATATACATATTGGTACCAAATTTCAGCTTTCTAGTGCTAACGGTTACTGAGATTATCCGCGGACGGACGGACGGACGGACGGACGGACGGACGGACGGACGGACGGACGGACGGACGGACGGACGGACGGACAGACAGACATGGCGAAACTATAAGGGTTCCTAGTTGACTACGGAACCCTAAAAAGATGGAATAACATTCCACAGTTAAGTCAAATTAATTATTTTGTTGAATATTGTTTATTATCCGCGGAGTTCATTTATACTGGTCAATATGGTTGTACTGAGCGGCGTCGCGGCGCGTCCATCCCTTTTTGCCTAGTTAACAATGCGATATGCTATCCCTTTCACGTAAACGACTAGGGATGGGGCCATGTTAGTTTATGTCTGTTGCGGGAACTTCGTAATACCGTTCGTACCATGTGCTACCATTTTATGAAATATAAAAGAAAGCAGATTTGTAATTGTGAATAATTATCTAGAATCTGTAGAGTCTGTAGTGTTATTTAGTTGATTGATTAGTTTAGAATATTTAGTTGGTAATTTAACTTAGTAAACGTAAGTAAAAATGCACAGTTTAGTTATTAGTTACTAGAATGATTTTTATTGAGGTGCTATCACAATAATCATCCTCCTTGCGTTATCCCGGCATCGGCATTCGCCACGGCTCATGGGAGCCTGGGGTCCGCTTTGGAAACTAATCCCAAGATTTGGCGTAGGCACTAGTTTTATGAAAGCGACTGCCATCTGACCTTCCAACCCGAAGGGTAACTAGGCCTTATTATAATTTGTTGCAAAACAAATTCACCACAGTACTGGTACTGGTACCATTGTCTATAATAGACATGTCCCATTCCCATCCCTACTGCTAATCGTAAAGGCGCGCCATTATTTGAAACGACCAATGGCAGCACCGTGCGCGCCCGCCTCACCCCGCAAGGATTGGTGATTTGCGTCTCGAACAATATCGCTTGCATTAGGCTTCTAGTGGGGTGTTCTGTGTAGGTCTCTTACTGTACTAATTTTTACTCCCCGTGCGAAGCCGAGGCGGGTCGTTAGTAGTATTCTACATACATACAACTCATAGTGAACCAAGATACCACATTGTGTGAAATGTAATTACTCTTGTAAAAACTAAGCACAAATTGTGCTTCCCGCTGTGATAATGATAAGAAAGTATAGTGTGTTCAATTAGATGTTTCATTAGATTTTTTTTTCAATTATAAAGGTATACAGGAGCAATATCAGCATAATAATTTATTGTACCTTAGTTTATTGATGATTAGATCGACACTGACAAATTCTGACAATAAATATTGCAACCGAAAAAATCGAGGTTTGCTAATTTCGAATTTTAATAACATATTTTATTATGTTAATATGGTAGTTAATTCGATCGGTCGTGCTTTTGTACTATAACACATCGGTGGGTGTGGGACAAATTGAGGCTGCACTTTTTTTTTATATAGTATTTAATATGTATATGATATAAAATAATGGTTAATACGAGCATATGGCCATATCCAGTCTGGCATCGGCGCGCGCACGAAAGCGTGAATGTCCGCGCACTATCCCCCGAGGCATGCGCTGTGACGACAGGGTTGCCGACTCATTGAGGAAAATGGCGTGACCATTTTCATAAGCTAACTATGCAGTGGCTTTCATTCCCTGACTCGACTGTGCAAGTGGGATATTAAAAGTCATAATTTTACATGGCATTTCAGATTCAGATTTTCATTTCACATTCAGATTTATAGGGCACCAAAAATAATGACAAGGTGTCACAACAAAAAGACCGAAAGCCACGTCTAACAAACGTCAGATAGATTGTGTGTGGAAGAAGACCTGAGAAAGATAGGAAAGTTTACTAATTGGAAGAAGAAAGCCAAAAATGAATATTGAATAACCCACCATGGTTCTGTAAATAGGATTTCAATTTAATTGGAATTCGAGTGTTTCATTCCGTTTAAATCCGTTTTATTCTAAACGTTTTGGCAGCCCTACGTTCACACATTCCTAGCACGGGATGCAGTTGCAGCGTGCACCGGCCAAAGTTACATGCTAGTCCAGTTATAATAACTCTTACATGCTCGTTGCGTTATTGTTACGGACCTCAGTCGTATTTATCAGACATCGCACATGTAATCAGTAGATTGCTGGTTTTGTGTTATTATCGGACTGAAAAATCTGTTGCCTAAGGTGGCGATTTTTTTCTTTTAAAACTTAATTGGACAGGCCTATATTCTCTGCTAATCGATGAGTTTTCGTTATATGTCTGTGAAAATAAACATACACAAACACCATGTAAAAAACAAACACTTGATTTTTCAAGAAAAAGGCTTTCAGCTTTTTCCGTCATAATTTTGGAAATTGATATTAATCCACGCTACAGTAGATTTAAGGTCAAATAAGACCGAAAGACCACAAAGGTAGGTTAAGAATATTCCTTATTTTTGTCAGTTACACACAAATATTACCTTAACTTTTCGTTTCAACGTCTTCCGACTCAAAGTCCGGATGATATCGTAAAAATTCTCCATTTTGCACTCACTGCAATGGTCAGTTTCGTTTTCGGATCGTTATGAAAATTATAATCATATTTTACACTAATTTCGCAATCAGGTCAAGTTAATCGATTGGTATTTTATTAATCAATTTATAAACTCCAGTATTAAAATTAAATTATTATTTTTAAAGTACTTGTATGTTCTAACCCTTAAGGGTATATTTTTAATGGCCGCCACGGGGTAGCCAATAGCGTGAGTTTATTAGTAGCGACCGCGCTGCGCCGGCGACGTGCAGCGGCGGTGTGCGCACGCGCAGTAGGTGCAGCTACCGATAATATTGGTGCAATCGAGATGCGGGCGATTTATTGCGCTTTTTTATTATATTACACATAATTAAGGATGTTAGTTCGTTTAACAATACCGTAGCTGCGCTAAAGGCACTTTAGGGCATAGATGGGAGTGGAAACACTCTTAAGAAGTGTACTATAATATAAAATCTATAAGTACCATTTTATAAATTAAAAAAATATATTTACCGAAATATGAACAGTTTACTGTGACACGAAATTAAATAACAAACGTAGACTAGAATAAAAATAATCAGATATATTTAATAAACTCTTTCCAAAACACTTCTCTTCTTCTTGTCCAAAGAGGGAAAGGCAGGTTTTAAACTTAGCAGAAAAAAAACATTAAAACTATTTAAAACCTTCACTAAGACATTTAGTACGTGTCTTAGTTATACTAGAGTGAATGTATTAAGTATCTGGTGATAAATCTCATCTAATTAAAGAAAGTTACACCTAAATACAAATGAGTGTGTTCACGGACTCTGATACCCATCTCACGATTCCGTCAGTAACTAGTGCGTGCGCGGCCGACGTCTCGGCTAAATTTGTACTCTTCTGAATTTCTTTTTATCAGCAATATGCGTACTTTTATTATCTTACCAAGTGTTGTAATCAGGGGACCTAGCCAACAGATCAGTTATACATAAAAAAAGACAAAAATGCCGAGGAAAGAGAAGCTATAAAATGTCACATGACTATTTACATACATTACTTACTTAAGTTTAGATACCTAGGTGTTCTCTATCAACGATCATCAATGTGGCTACACCCTCAGATCATTTTGAAAACATAACTAGCCCACATCCCTAGGTACTTTTCCGCTTAATAAAGGGATTCCTAAGCATTCAATTAAAGTTTTATTGTTATTAGAAGTGAATTGTCTATCATTCCGAAATGATTTTAATTGAAAAAAAAATATTAACCTATTGCTAAATTAGGACATAGCTGCCGTAAGTAAAAATAGTGTTAAATTAATGTTTTCCGCTATTGTTTTCCTGCATTTTAATATATTTGCTGCTGGTTAATTAGTATCCAATTAATTAACTACTTGCGCACGTTTTTTTCTAAAGACAAAAATTGACTGGGATATACTCCTAGACTGTGATTACTTTTTGATTTTGTAGAGTTTCCGATATTTCGACATATGCATTTCGTAACGTAACTACAGTTCCCTTACTTCCCACACAAGTCGCGTCTGAGAGGAAAAACGATTATTTATTTTATTTCAACAACATAAGGATTCTCTCAACGTCGCTACAAAGCCTGCGGTTTCGGTAGAAGAGTCATAACCCAGATTTTTTGCATTCCTTCCACGGTTCACTGCATCAGGTGACCGGTAACTACTATGTTTATTATTTATTACAATAACCCAATCGTAATGACCCAAACAGTCGTGTTTTTGTACATTTGTTAGTTGTACCTACAGAGCGATTGCTAAATAAAATTATTTTATATCAATTAGGGGTTGCGACTTGCGTCAAAGAGTGGTTCAAATTTTACCTAGTAAGGGTCACTTGCACCATCCGCTTAACTCAAGGTTAATGTGGGATGTCAACTGTCATATTCCATATAAAATTGTTGGTGGTGCAACTGACCCTAAGATATCTATTGACGAATTTACGTTTATGCTTTTTGGTATTACAAAAGCTCCATAAAAGAGTTAATTTTAGACCTTAATTTTCACTGGACATTTTTATTTGGATGGTAAGTGATAACTTAGGTACCTACTGGTTTCGAATTCTTCAGCGTCTCAGTCATAATATCCATATTTGTTTAGCGGGATAAAATATAATTAATTAGAGGTTCTACCAGTTGCATGGTCATGGGAAAAAATGTTGATAATAACTAATATTACGGGCGGTCAAGGTTCCTTCACGCATCTTGCCCTTGTGGTTGCGTAAATCACTTTTTATAATGATAAAACTTGTTATTAGGAACCTACGCACTGATGGAATAATAATGGGTTTAACTACGGACTGTTTAAATGGTCACCGATGGAGCTTGAAAGGAACAAAGGGAAGTGAGAAAACCTCAAACTTCAAAATTTCGTCAAATTTTGTGGTTTCTAGAAGGTCTATTACACGAACATCAAGTTTTCATCCTTCCGTGCCTATTACTGTGGGTATTAGAGACTGCAATTTGCGTAAATATTGCTAATATTGATATGGATTTAGGATTTCAAGTTGTAAAGCGGATGAATGTAAAACCCATCTAGGTATGCAAGGCACAAAAAACCAAGAACACATTCATTTGAGAAAATGATCTTTAAAACCATACGATTATCTGGCTTAACATCGAAACTAATTTCGTTTTCCGCATCTATTGCTCTCACAAATATCCGAGTGAAAACAAGGAAGATTTATAGACAACTAGTTTTTGACCGCGGCTTCGCTCACGTTAAATTTGAAAATTGCGCAATACTCCATACATAATTCCACCCCCTCCCCTTAGGAAAGTGGGATAAGACAAAAAGTAACCTATGTCACTCTCCATCCCTTCAACTATCTCCACTTAGAAAATCACGTCAATTCGTAGCTCCGTTTTGCCGTGAAGGACGGACAAACAAACAGACACACACACTTACCCATTTACAATATTAGTATGGATTTATCTTATCTGAGCACATGTTCTAGTGAATCTAGTGACAAACTGTGGCGGTGCAGCAAGTTCCAGGAGTCGGGGCGGTTTTCCGAGACCACTCTCACTCGGTCCGTGCTATTGAACTCGCTCATTCAAGTCCAGGCTCTCTATTCCAAGCGCTAACAAGCTAAGCGTACAATATGACCCCTTGGTCTGGTGAAATTGCTTTAATATTGAAAGTGAAAAACATAAAAGTTCTGAAGGGTCGGAGGCAACGGTTTCACAGAAAAACGAGTCTAAGTTAAGATATCCGTATAAAACTTATTTCAGCTCTGTTTTGTTTCTTTTATAAGCAAGAGCGATACGAGCACTGAACAGTTTTGACCCGAGACAGTACCGGTCCCCTGTTATTGTATGTGGAAAGTTCCAACACGCAGTTTTAAAATGAGAACGAAAGTCAGTTTCTCCGTTTCCTCTGTACGGGATCGTAAGATACGGCGGAGCTTGCCCGGGACTTTTAAGCTATCGACATAGAATCAATGTTATCAGACTAAATATTTGGAATGCACATGCAAACCATAGCGCAATGGCGTCCATCCGCAACCAAGATGAAAACCGCGCAGAGTTCATAGGTAATTAAGACGATACCGGAGGGGTCAATTCACCATACAAACGCTATCGGCTATTTCCTCCCTGGTTTTTGAAGATAGAGCAATGATCTTTTCAACACAGTTTTGATTTTTTTGATATTCTTATTTTTAAAGTCGCTAGGGCCCATCAAAAATTTCCAAAAACGGCGTTATTGATTATGGCGTAAAAAAGGGGTGGTATTCAAAATTGCTGACAGTTAACCAAAAAAACTAAACGGCCCGACACAGATTATTTCATAGTTATTCAGAATCTCAAATTTCGTTACGATTGATTAAGTTTTGAAGGAGGAAACAGTCGAGAGCGGAACTTCGATTTTAAAGATTTCTGGGGTTTTGATTTTTTTGATATTCTTATTTTTAAAGTCGCTAGGGCCCATCAAAAATTTCCAAAAACGGCGTTATTGATTATGGCGTAAAAAAGGGGTGGTATTCAAAATTGCTGACAATTAACCAAAAAAACTAAACGGCCCGACACAGATTATTTCATAGTTATTCAGAATCTCAAATTTCGTTACGATTGATTAAGTTTTGAAGGAGGAAACAGTCGAGAGCGGAACTTCGATTTTAAAGATTTCTTCGCAATATCTTTTAACTGAAATGTTCTCAATGGACATTTTTTTTGATAAATCAAGTTAATAAGTTATTAATAATAACACTAGTATATTAAACTAGAGTTCCCAAATTGAAAGGGGGGCTCTTTTCCATTTTAGCATTTTCGCTCCTGTAGCGTCTTAATCTATAATATGTTTATTGATTCGACAGAGGCGACCGCTCGCCTGTACTCAGTAGTAGATGGGAATGACGGGTAAAGTAGCAATTGTAGCAAACAACTGGCAGCTTGTAGGGCTGAAGTAGGAAGCTTTTTTGTGGCGGTCGGATAATCGTTAACATGAATTCCGAAGGAAGCTGTAAAAGGGAATGACTTATGCACGTCCGGCGAAATTTATAAAATAAATGTCCATTAGGTAAGCACCTATGTAGGATATTAGGAATATTAGGTACTTTTGAATTTCATCAATCTCTATATCAACAGTTTTCTGTACTTGAATAAAGATTTACAATACGATCACCACGCAATAAACAACATATATATATCATTAGCGAATCAAAAATAATTGAAATTAAATAGTCTACAAATATTGGTAATATGTACCTATATACATAATAAAGGTATTAAAAAGACACAAGAAAATTAAAATTTTGAAGAAAACCCCGACCGCGACATAGTGGACCGATTTTCATGAAACATGGCTAAGAACACACCCGACTAATTCAGCTTTCAAACAAAAAATAAATAAATCTAAATCGGTTCATCCCTTCGGGAGTTACGATGCCACAGACAGACACACACACAAACCGACAAACAGACACACAAACAGACAGACAGACACGTCAAACTTATAACACCCCGTCGTTTTTGCGTCAGGGGTTAAAAAAACAGTTGTCGGGGCTTCTACCTGGAATATTATACTAACAACTAACATTAATATAAGTATCATCAAAGACATATACATATAACTCCGTATAGACAGATAAAGTCTAAGAAAAAAAACGTACCTCAGTACTATACAGAAAAAGGAACGGTGGCCTAGATGGCATTACACCTTTGGGGTACGCTCAGCTAGATGGCGCTAAATATTTGACATTTTAACTCATATCATGATATCAAGCTAAGAATATGGGCCAAATTGTCAAAACTGAGGTTTAAAAGTTCTAAGCCTGTGTTAAGAGATGGCAGTCTATGCACTGTGATTAAACATTTTACTTCGACAGTAACTCTATAATACTCGATCCTCTTTGGTATCATGTAGTACATTAATACTAAGTCTATTTAGTAAAGAAGTGATACATCACGGATGTGGAGGACATGTGGCCGGCGACTGTTTGCCACCAACAGGGCCACGCCACTCGGGCCAGGAAGGACACCGTTACATGCTCGGACAACACATTAGCGCGTCGCTAACACTTTTGACCTACTGCTGGACATTGGAGGATTGACTCAATATTGGGATAGGAGACAAATAGTAATATTTCGTTCATGAATCAACACAGGAACGGCTATTCATTTCTACGAGTCTGCTGACAAGACTTGTATAACCTCGTCGATCGTATGGAACCCCTACGAATCGACTTATGCCTTATTACTTGAGAAGGTGCAGAAAGCATTTTTAAGGTTCCTTTTTAAAAAAGTTTTCGGATTCTACCCGTATCTCTACCCGACCAAGTATCTCCTTGGCTCTCTTGGGTATAACTCCTTGGAGGTGAGGCGGAATTTTCAGCTGATGATCACAGCATGTCGAGCTCTACGTGGTGAGTCAGACTGTCTTGAGCTTGTAGAGCGTCTCGTACGACTGTTTGTTCCTGATGTTCCGAGGATAGCACTCAGGCCGCGACGACGCGACCTGTTGGCCGTGCCGCCGGCGCGTACCGTATCGTACAGGAACTCACCGCTGCCCCGCGCCCTCTCACAGCTCAATGCGCTCCTAACATCGACACCTGAGTGCGACTTGTTTGCGTGGCGATGGGCGACAATATGTAGTGAATGCTTGAGATTGTGTGAGGCGATGGATGCGAGGTGTTCAACTGTTCCTATATAAAATGTCTGTTAGGTGTATGCCTATTATTGTAAATGTATATGTCTACTTTGTTTTTCTTGTTATGTCAGCCTAAGATATGTGACGCAATGGTTAGCTGTAAAGTCATGTAATCATGTTTACCAATAAATAATAATAATAATAAATAATAATAATAATCTCTGTATTGAAGCCATATTAAACAAAGTGATCCTATAAGGGTTCCGTTTTTTCCTTTTGAGGTACGGAACCCTAAAAACATTCAATTTTGTAACACCTGTTAAGAAGGTTTTACATTTGTGTCTTCTCGGATAGTGTGGCCTTCAGTATCATTTGCACTTACTACATAAGATGTAAGTAGCTCTAGCTAGAAAGGATAATAAAATAATAAAGCCATGGAAGACAGCTACTTTAAAACAACTACGACAACTATTAAAACGGTGTATTAATTTTCAACATTAAAAACACTTATGTAGTAACTGCTCTCGTACTAATTTTCTGCTTCAATGATCATCCCATAGAAATCGTCACGTGTAATGATAGGAAACGATCACTTTCCATAATTGATAGGCAAGCTCGTTAGCGTAATGCTCACATTGCTGAACCGACTAATCAAACGCCAGGAAAGTGAGGAGCCGGGAAAGTGACCGTTGATGGCCGGGGTGAGGAATTATGGGGTCATTAGTTACGGTAGTTGGTAACCCTTCGTAACGTGAAATAATAACTCGAAATTCTTTGTAGAAGGTTCATAAGTCGTAAACTTTTTATAAATATAGTTTGTAAACAAACGTTAGTAGCATTCTCAACGAAGAAATTTTCTTTAGGGACGAATAAAACCGAAATTGTTTCGTCTTTCGCTGAAGAGGCTTATTTTTTTGTTGTGTGCGCTAAACCGGGAGTCATGAAAATATTTAAATGATTTCGAAAAATTTGTTGAAATGTTTTCATCCGATTAGAGGATTCTTTATCACTATTATGTAGAAATGACAGTGGCCTTAATGAAAATGACAATCGATGACAGCAAAAGCCAATCCAATAGTCGACTGACTTTTCTTAACATCTGTTATCCGGGACATTTTTGGTTTTCATTCTTTTTTTTTAATTAGCTTCTTTTGTGTCCCACTGCTGAGCAAAGGCCTACCCTCGCTTTATACACTCGACCCTAACGGACCCTTTCGATCGGTTTTCATTCAACTAACGATATTGTCTGATTGGTGCTACAAAATACCAACAGAGTGTACTTCAGCGGAGTTAGTTGGAACTAACACAATAATGGCGTAACAAAAGTGCAATTAGCTGCGGCTGCGCATCGCAATTACACGAGTACCGGTCGCAGACCGGTGCCGGCAGATGGCGTTAGTTGTGTCGCTAAAATATAAATATTTGGAATATCCATTGATCACGATATTGTTTGTTTATGATATTAGGAAGGCAAATAAGCAGATGAACCAATAACACCAAAGGGGCTATAAAAGCGTTGCCCGACTTGGAGTGGAATAATTACGCTTAAGTGATTACTTTAACATATAAAAAAAGATTTAGCCGAATAGCTGCTAAGTGCGTGAGCGAACTTATCGTTATTTTTTTTATCGCCATCATATTAGCGGACTATGTAAAAACTTACTACAAAATGGATGTTACTTAGGTGCCTACATGTAAAGAGAATTTAGTTTAATGCCCTACAACTACAACGTATAGTGGTCTTTTTGCATCAGCTGGCAAGAAAAAGATAATGTTTACAACGGCGATAAACGTAGCCATGTTCGGACAGGTAGTTAAACATTATTGCATTGACATCGAACACGTAGCTCGCATCCTAGTTCCTAGTGTTCCCACTAACAGGAAAAGGAAAGTATGTAATGTACCTACTTAGCGCACACAGTAAGCGATTCTTCCATATCCGTCTTAAATTATTTTCCGTTTTCTATAAAACAAGCTGATTAATTATGACAAAATATGTACTATTGTTGACGACGGAAGCTGTATCTATGTAAACGAATTACCTTGCATATTTTTTATCTTTTAATTACTCAAAATTAACTGGAAGGAATGAAATCGGTTTCTGAAAAATATCTCGAAAGGTAAAAAAAGTATTTGCATAAATGTTATTATTTTACCTGCTATTTTCCGTTTTTGTGTTTCGCACACCATTATAATGAAGTTAATAAAGTTTTACGTAATGTTTGTCAATTTCCTGCATTATATTAAGTACTTTTAAGCCCTTTTAAACTTTCCCACCATCTTCAGATAAATATCTTGCCTATGACACGTCTAAGTTTCGTAAAGAATGATGTCCATGTAGGAAATATCCACCGAAAGTTATCTCGCTTTCACTACACCGCCATCTCTTGATCATGATCGGACAAAAACGCGTGAAATATGACCGCACGAGCTTCCAGTCACGACTTCAAATAAATCTAATTGTTTATCTTTGCTTATTATACTAGTCAACGGCACTGTTACCACGATAATCTTTGTCTAGGAGAATAGTATTGCCTTAAAGTATTCAAGTTTTATTCGACTTCTTAACCTTGTGCCTACGTACTACCCATAGGACATAAAGCGGCGGTAAGGAGGTGTTAACAAATTAGTCACGGATATTTTAAGGGACGTTAATTAACATTAAAACAATTAACTTCCACTAGAAATTAAAAAAACTTTTCATTTGATTTTTTTGTTTTGATTTACCGAACAAAAAAAATCTTGTAATTTTCATCTAAAAATAATCATCATGTACCTACCTACATTTAACCTGACAAGACGCTTATCACTGCTGTCGTGTCACTCATGTCAATAATTGTAGGTATGTATTAAATGCCATTATGGTTCAGCGGAAAAACTGGCCAGTTACAGTTAAGAGGTACTAAAACCTGTTCAATTGAGTGTTCATTAAATGATTACACTAACATGATGTTTTAACGTAGCAAATTTGTTTCCTAGTATTCTCCAAAAAAACATAACTTAACCTATGATGTTTCATACATGAATATATACTCCAGGAACGGAGTAATATCAGCCGTAAAAATATCCTTGACTAATTTGTTACCACCTTATATAGTGCAAACTAAAAATACGTTATTATGTGTTAAAAGTTGCGTTAGTTAATATGGAATGCCGCTATATTTTGACAGAAGCATACAAAGTCAAGTTTTGAAGATGAAGAGTTGAAGACCATTGGCGAGCGAGGCATAAGATTTGTGTGACCCATAGGTTTTAATTTGGGACGTTGTTTCGAGACGATTTATGAATTATTATTTATCAGGCGATTCGTCAGCCGTACACCACTTCAATATGTTTTATCCATATATGTCAACAATCACACAGTGTGCACTGTACATACACCAATTTGAGTCCAATCGAACATGTCTAACGCATAAGTTTAGTATTTGTTCGAACAAATACAATGGCGTGTCACCGAAAAACAAGACAATAGAGATGCGAGCGGCTGTCGTCGCCAATGTTAACACCGACAAAAACTGCATGATACGAGCATGTACCGAACAATGAATTGTTTCTGAATAGAAGGCGGATTCTGATTGTAATAATGTTACGGATATTCTGTTAATGTCAACAGTCATTTAAATCAAGCGAAATCGTCATCGCCATGAATAATATCAAAGGATAGATACGTCAAATGGGGTGAATAGGGACGAGGCTTAAATGTGATTTGCCCTCCTATTTCTTTAAAAAATACCACAGAAATTGTTTCATTCAATTGTTATGATACACTTTGTGTAAGTAGATAGTAGTGTAATTTTATTTAGTATGAATAGGTAGACGTTTGACCACGATCACACCACGATATTTAGTAAATGTCCGATAAATCACATTTTAAGCCTCGTCTCTATTCACCTCGGCATCCCTATTCACCCCATTTGACTGGACCTGTGTTACACAGGCTATGTACCTACATGTGACCCTCGAAATTCAGATTAAAAATCTGGACGTCATCAGACCGACTTGGAACATGGCTGCCTCTTACGGAAATTGCTTTTATTTTAAAATAATTTGCTAGCTAAGCCTAATGATAGTGCCAATGCCGTTATCCAAGCGGGTGCACAAATATCAGTAAGGTAACTGTGTCCACCTTCCTGATGCGCCTACTTATTTCGCGCTTAGGTCGGAGTAGCCTCGATTATCGTAATATTCTGTAATCGGCGGCATCCGCTTTGTAGTGACCAAGCGTTTTCAAGTTGCCTAAATTTTGACGAAGTTTGTTTATATTGCCAGAATTGAAATGATAAACAAATGTTTAAATCATTGAAATCAACTAATCAGCATTCAACAATTAATTCCAAGAAAGACAATATTAAGGCCTGCTACTGCAATCTTAACACTGAGTCTTAGTTTCTTTTTTTTTTATAAATAGCTATTTGCAATTTTCAAAATTACCCTTTGAATTAACTTAACAACATACGTTTTGCCAACAGCCAGATTTATATACGCTAAAGAGAAGGTTAAAAGCAGGAAGGTTAATAAGATTCTAAATAATTTCATCCCCTGATTTTCCTTACGGCTGCCATTGCAATCGCGAATAACCAACAGTACCTTAAGCTTCCTGTCCTGTTACTTTTAATATAATACCAGTAGGTAATAACAGCTTACATAGCACAGGCTGCTCTTCGTAATTGGGCAGTCTAAAACCACCTGCTCGTAACTACCGGCTTATCTTCAGCATCGATAATAAACGATGAGTGTGTGTTTTACGTTCGTCTAGTCAGTCTAGTGGCTGTAGTGATACAATCACTGGTTGAACACATAAACCAGTTTAAATGGGATCTCTGACTACGCGGAATAAGAAGTATAAAGTGAACAGTGAACACACTAGATTGAATGTAGAAAAAACTGTAGAGCCCCTTTTTAACCCCCGACGCAAAAACGACGGGGTGTTATAAGTTTGACGTGTCTGTCTGTCCGTCCGTCCGTCCGTCTGTCTATCTGTCTGTCTGTCTGTCTGTCTGTCTGTGTGTGTGTCTGTCTGTGGCATCGTAGCTCTCGAACGGATGAACCGATTTAGATTTAGTTTTTTTTTGTCTGAAAGCTGAGTTAGTCGGGAGTGTTCTTAGCCATGTTTCATGAAAATCGGTCTATTATGTCGCAGTCGGGGGTTTTTTCAAAATTTTAATTTTGTGGTTAGGTTATAGGTCTGTATTTAATTTCTGCAGGGTCTTTTGAAATACAAGAAGGTAACTTCTTCCTTCTCAATCTTCTCATGTATTTTAGAAGAGAGGAGAAAAATCTTAATGCAGAGAAGAGAATGCTCTCTCACATATCACATATAAATACATGCATGTGTAACGTCATCAGGTTTCATCGTACAATAATGTACGTTATATACATTTATTTTCGTTGCATCATCTTGGCTATAATAAATACATGTTTGTGTTTCTTGAGTATCGATTTACACTTACTTACTTCTCGAGGTCCCGTTACACTGGCGCCCAAACCAAACCTCATGCGTATACGGCGTTTGGCGAGCGACGCTGTTTATTATATTACCGCGTAGAAAGCGAATCGCTGTTCCGCTCTCGTTGCACCATGGTAATTAGTCGCAATTGACAATTACCATGTGAGGCAGTGCTCTTTACCATCATTGTAAGTATAGAGATATGAATAAGCAATTCATTTTGGCTAATAGAAAGATAAAAAGTAACGTAGTGATTTGTGATGAAAACCTTTAATCGATTTTGCTCAATGTCTTCTAAGTAAATTATGATGGCATTATAAGTTAGCATTGGAAAAATTGTATTATAACACGTACGTTAACTAAGGAATGCTAGTGATTGCGCTTTCTTTTAACTCGACTACCGAAAAAAGTAGGTATTTCGCTATAATTCAATAGAGCGTATTAGTTACAAACGTAATGTTTACTAACTAGTAGTGCTAATACATAGTATGTAGTTTTCATAATAGTATATGCATAAATGGATCTTTGATCTATATTTATGAGTAACCTTAATAAAGTACCTTAAAAATGAATGATTGCTTTTTTTTAATTACAAACATCAATACATTAAGTCCTTTAAAAGTTTCCCATGACCTTCAATTAAAGCGTTTGCAAATATCAACAGCGCACAATGTAACAAAGCAGTTAATATCCGTGGCACCATGTTTCGGTGCGCGGTAAGGACGCGCGACGGAAGCACGGATCGGCGCGCGCGCCGGTCACGACTGCGTCACCTGTTTGACACGTCGGTTGGACATCGGGCGACCTTACACCTTTGACATAGGGTTTAGAAAATGTCAACGATGGTACAACACACGAAACCGTTGAAAATGGGGTGCTGCTAACGTCACTTATTAAATTATTAGGAAAACAGGATCAAGTAGTAGGTACTTGCATACAAATGTTTCCAGTTATAGATAACATTTTCATAAACCGAGAACATTATAATAAAGAAAAATTTACGTATTTATTAAAGACAATTAATTAAGTTTTGTTGACGACCGGTCTGGCGCAGTCGGTAGTGACCCTGCCTGCTACGCCGCGGTCCCGGGTTCGAATCCCGGTAAGGGCATTTATTTGTGTGATGGGCACAGATATTTGTTCCTGAGTCATGGATGTTTTCTACATTTGTATATAAGTATTTATATATATTGTATATATCGTTGTCCACCCATATCGTACCCACAACACAAGCCTTCTTGAGCTTACCGTGGGCCTTAGTCAATCTGTGTAAGGAATGTCCTATAATATTTATTTATTTATTTATTTGTATCTTATAGACATAGAATCACAAAAAAGTAAAAATTATAGCTATTGTAATAACATCATAAAATTTCTCGTGATGTTACGAGAGTTATAACATTTATAACTTACAATCCGCAGTGAATGGTAGCATGTATATGCTAATTTGCTAGTTCCTCAGTACTCAACGTCATCACTTGTCGCTCTTTTTATTACTAATAAATTATCACTGATAATTGAATAGCTTTTCACGTCATGAAAAAATGTGCTAAAAGGCTTCCGACTAGAAGACTAATAGCACAACTGGCAAGCCGAGCATTTATTATTCACACCAGTCAATAAATCGAATTGCAAAATACTTTTATGGCAAAGTTGGCATTATGCTAATATTTTTATGCTAGAGATAGCATAAATTATGCAACACGAGACCGTCATAACGCGTCTATGTAAATATAGTGCGGTGCTAACTACGGTTCTTGACACGAATCGATTGTGGAATAAATCGATCAACGATTTGCTCTTAATCGATGTAGCGTAGTCGTATCTTGATCTAGTGTCGGTATTTATATGTGACACCGCGGGAATACAGCTAGGTACATAAATTATAGTTATAGACAATCTGCAAGAAAGAGAATAGGAACTATTTTTATTTTATTGACAATAATTTCATTGGAAAGTTTTGAAAATAATACCTACCTGCTTAACACCATTTTTGAAACCACTTAATCGGAAATAGTAGCGCCTTATTCTGAACAGGATAAATATGAATCCAACATTACCTAGTCCCGAAAAACGTCATTCCATCAAATTTAGATACAGAGAAATTACGCTTGAGCTTATACCTAGGTATATTTAATCACTGAAGTACAACTACCAGTATCTAATGATGGCTTTCATGACATTTAAAGCTTAAAGCCTATGTTCGCTCTAAAATTTGCACGGAAAATCGAATGCAAACCCAGCTCGGTAGGTACTGAACGTGTTAGTTCGGGCGCCGTCGGTTCGCATGCATTGTTCAGTCAGTGTGTGGTTACTAGTTACCTATCCGCGTATAACGGTACCATACATATATCCCGGCACTGCACTGTGCTTATTTAGACTGGTTGAATCAATATAGGAAACAATTTTCACATTAACATAGGTTTTGGTAATACACACTGTTTATTTCCAATATTTTCATTGCAATTTTCTTTCGTTGTTAAGTTAAAATATTTTATAATGATTTAAAATTATAGCAATAAGCCATAAAATGATGAGAAATTAACCTATTTCGGATATGTTTTAGCTACTAAATATATATCCAAAGAAAATTTGTAAATATACGAAATTCTTCTATAAATAAACAAGTAGGTATTAAGGCCGTTGAAAATAGAAAGTAAAGATATAATGTGTGAGAATTTGTCGTAGTCCAGCAACATTATTATCAAACGAGTATTTGAATGGCAAGTGACTTAACGTTCCATTCATGCATACGTACGTATCAATGGTTCCATTCAATTTCATGTTATTATTTGAATTTGTAAATAGAGTACTAAATTTCAATTGAATTTCATCACTATCTAAACTACATGTTTCACCAATATGTATAAAGTATATAAAATTGAAGCAGATTGCAAACCATTTGATCACTCAACTATAACGACAGTGGGCCTGGCTAAGTGACAATTTTACATAGAGAACTTCAGTCAAAACTTAAATCGTGTAAGGAAAGTGCCGGCCGAGCCGAAATGACAATAGTTGTGGCTAGACGCCGATGGAAACTCTTTCGCACCAATACGGAAGAGTTAGGCATCTAAGAGGTAGATAACGATACTATCGTAAGCGTTTGGGTATTTGGCTACTTTTCGTAAAATCTATCATCCCGATACATTTCTTTTTTCGTTTGGCGTTGGTCGATGTACACGATGTACGATTATCATCTTATAGCTTGATCTCTGCCGGCGTATTAACTAATTAACTATGCTTCCATTTTTATCACTTATCAAAGTTGGATAAGTCATCTGTCACTCTGGCACTGACATACTTATACATACTAATATTATAAATGGGAAAGTGTGTGTCTGTTTGTTTGTCCGTCTTTCACGGCAAAACGCAGCGACGAATTGACGAGATTTTTTAGGTTGAGATAGTTGAAGGGATGGAGAGTGACATAGGCTACTGACTCTTCCTAACGCGAGCGAAACCGCGGGCAAAAGCTAGTCCGTGCCGTCACGCTTTGGTGACGGATACTTTATTCACATAGGTAAGTGATAAAATTGGAAGAATAATACGCCGGCAGACCTTTTGGTATTCGGCAGACACTAACCACTATTGATCCGAAACCCGAGCCTAATACTAATGTCATAAGTAATGTGAATAAGAGATTAGTAATTCGTTAGTTCTCTAATAAATGAGGTGCGATAAACACCTTCAAGCCGTAAATAAGAGTTGTTCGCATCCTGGCTGCAGATAATCGACTGTGAGAACTAGGAAGAGCAGAGCTAGTGCCGATGATGCAATAGAAATAGATATCTTACACAGACCCATCTTCACACTTGTGGCATTAATAGTAGAGTTGTTACTCTACTGTTATACCTATATGTTTATACCTAGGCCAGGAAAGTAAGAAATGTCTCAGATGAACTATAAGTACAAACATGAGATCTGAGGCTTGCTTATTTACTAGCCAAGATGTGTGAAGTATATTTCTGTTCGACGGAGCAGGGGAGCGGTAACTTCGTGCGCAGCAGCCTGAAATTTGACGCTTTTCAGACAGAGGACAGAAATTACACGTAAAAAACTGTAGTCAATATAAATACCTACTGAATTCCTAAATGTTATTACAGGGGCCCATTTCTCAAAACTGAAAGTTACAAGCGGAAGTTTCTTTCCAATTTGCCCCTTTACAATTTGCTTTCCTCTTTCCAATTGGGCCCCAGGGGCCCATTTCTCGAAGCTACAAGTTACAAGTGGTTGTCAATGTCTAATATGACAAATTGGGAAGAGACTTCCGCTCGTAACTTGTAACTTTCAGTTTTGAGAAAGGCCCCTGGTCTAAATTGATTAAAAAATCAAATACCTAATACTCTACTCCTAACTCGTAAAAAAATGTTAAACTTGAGCCCATTTTTTAGACCAGAAAAGATGATCTAGTCTAGACTGGTTTCATAATTGTATGTCATACTTATTTAATATGTTAAAATCTGACGTAAGACTTACTAGAACATGTTGAGTGACGGAAGCTTATTTTTTAAGCAGCGGCTGAGAAATAAGTTCAATCACATGAACGTTCAGTCGATCGATACGTATAAACTGGCCGCAACCACAAACGGAAAAGAAAATATGACCGCAATCGCTTGTAATTTTACGTTGTCAATCTGAGCCACTTCCTAGATAAGAGCACATTCTCATTAAATTAAGAAATAGGCAACGGAAAGGGGACACAACTAGCATTATTATTAGGGATGTACCGACTATTGATTTGGCCGACTAGGCCGACTACCGACTAGTCGGCGCTCGGGTGGCCGATTAGTCGGCCGACTAGTCGGCTAGTCGGCCAGAGCATAATTTTCGACTAAATTCTTCAAAATTTTAGAATTACATTTTTGGTCCTTCGTTCGCGCTTTAATTTTTTTTTACAAGTTCAATTTTTCAAAGGTCTATAAGAATATTTATACATTTTCTATTTTTAACAACCGGTTTGGCGTAGTGGGTAGGTTAGTGATCCTGCCTATGACACCCGGTAGCCCTAGGTAGGACATTTATTTTTGTGATGATCAGTTCTTTTGACTAACCAAGGTATATGGAATCGGTACATAATACAAGTATATCAGCTGTTAATTTATTTTGTACTATTTTTCTATGACTTATAAAGTGCCGACTAATCGGCCTGTTTTGCCGACTAGTCGCCGACTAATCGCCGACTACAAATGTGGCCGGATAGTCGGCTTTCCCGACTAGTCGGCGACTAGTCGGTACATCCCTAATTATTATTTTACGTACTTAGACTACTTAGTTAAAGAAGACGTGACAATGCCGATTCAAGTTCATTAAGATGGTAATGTCAAGTTAATGTTCAAAATATTAATCATTATTGTTTTATTAATAAACATGCAGTAGCAGTAGCAGGCTGGAAACAGATGAATTTCCCCAGAATCTTGTCAGTGAACCTGATTTGATTTGTCTTGTGCGTTCTAAATAACTTAGGACTAGTTACTAACTGAATTTTTAGGTATTGAACTTTGTATAAGCTTTTGGAAACTACATACTTTGAAGACGTATCAACTTCGTTGGGAACCGTTCAGAATGGTTGGGTTGGGAACCAAGGATTTATATCACAAATTCTTTAAAAATAAGAACATGTGTAAGTTCAAATTCATAACCCCTCGTCCGTCATAAGGTTTCGCTGGGCTCCACGCTCGGAAACGGAACCACGGGCCGGTGGCGACAGCCGCGGATTGTTAGCATTAGCCGCGCTTTGTCACCGCCTGTCGAACCGATTTATACATTACATACGCTCCTAAATTGGTTTCAGGGACAACTCAGTTTACAGTGGCGTTTAGGTCTGTTTAGTGGTTAGATTGAATTTTATTAAAAAGTAAAATTATTTAGGTATATGATTTATGTATATATTATAAATGGGCTTACTCTTGGCCACAGACTAGTCAAAGGCAAAAGACGTGGCCTACGATGGAGTGAGCTCGCCCAGAAGATGTCTGTTCAAGTGTTCACTCTTGATTTGAAGGTTGCCGGGTTATATGAGCTCGGAAATATAGCCGACGGCAAGGAGTTCCACTCCTTGGCAGTGCGCACAAGAAAAGAAGAAGCAAAGCGCTTCGTGCGAATTCGCGGAATATCTACCAAGTAATTCCATCTGGGTAGAGTTCTAGTGTATACCCAGAATTTCTGTACCTATGTTTTTCAAGTATTGAGGTCAAGGTCAACATTTATATGAAAAGCAAGACTTTGTTGTATAAGTGCGTTTTCACATTATCCGATCCGATGTTGGATGTAGGACCGATATCCCATATATCTAAGCCGCCACCTTTGATTTGTGCCTTTAAAATCTTCCCTAAATCCGATATCGGATCGGATAATGTGAAAACGCACTAAGGCGCAGCGGGCGATTTCAACTGATCGTGGAAAAATAACCGATTAGTTTAAATTGCCCCTAATCGAAATCGTCCCCCTTGTACCTTAACTGTATTAGACACCCGGAAGATTTAAAAAAAATAATAGGAGAGGCGGTAAATGAGAGACAGTAAAAAACAGAGGAAGATAGAGGTAGTAAAGTTGATGACGAAATTATAATGTAAACAGAATTCGGCTCTCCATTATATTTCGTCAACTTTGCCTCCATCTGATGTGTGATCCAAAATGATCTCAATTACTATGTATATGCGAATCATGAGCAATAGACAAGCTTGACACACGATCAACTTTCGCTTGGGCACCCATCGTGACGGTTTTCTTCGCCGTGCTCATCGACGTTTCCGACCCATTGTTGACAGCTCTGACAAAACATTCGTGCCCAAGGGGTGTTCGTCATGTCCATGCCATCGTTGGAGGAAGTCGTGAACAATTTTAATTAAGTGCTAATTATTTGATATTATCAAGAACAATTTTATTACAAGGCTATTATATTATTTAAGAAATATTGTGTAGTATGCGAGGTTAATATGAAAGACTTACGCGTAAACGTATTTTTTTTTAGGTATTTTGGGCAATTTTGCTGACATTCCGAGTAAGACATGGTTGTCAAGATGGGCCACTCTTCGCCACATCTGATTAATTCATTAATTTTTACATATAGACGGGGATGTTGAGAATAACGTAAATAGACTCATAAAATCAAGTGGTTCAAAAGTAAAACTAACATTGGCTTACCGATCCTAGTCGCCTTGATCTTATATAATGCATTGCACCGATCAAATGGAGATGCGGACTGCCAATCGAAAATGGCAAGTTTCGATTTTATTCTTGTTCAGGGGCTTGATCATTTCGTCTAGACGGACTTTATGCAGTTTCAATGCAACCAACTGATTTTATTAATAACGAAATATTAAAAGGCATTAGAATGTATCTCGCGTTCGTGTACAAAGTCGAATGTCGCAATATGTGCAAACTATAATGAGTCTGTATGATTACATGTTTGCGTTTTTAAAAGAACGATAATTTGCAATGACAGCGAGAAACGACCGACTCTATCAGTATATTACTTGTAGGTAAATTAAGTTCTGATTGACAGTTAGATCAAAACAAAATATTAAAAAAAAAAAACAATGGGTAATTTGATAGGTTATCCACTAAAATACAGCAGAAAAGAGCTATGTTATTAATAGGTTTGACAACCGGCGACCTACCCAGAATGCCAAGCCTGCCGTGAGGTGTTCAGGCATTTATTATATTGTAATCAGCAGGATTACCTTGACTGGAGAAGGGTCACCGAATGATCTACGAGTGGTAGGTAACAGTCCTCCATCTTACGTAAACGCATTGCAGTAAGTACGTACATCCCAATGACATTAAAATGGCTGTTTGTACGTTACGTAGCCCGTGGCTGATTTAATGTTGGAGGAAATTTATTGTATTAGGACAAAAAATGAAGACGACTTTCTCAAATATTGTGATTTTATTTTAAGCTGATGGCGCGTAATAACTAATACGGTACCATCACGGTACGTCATCGGATGGACCGGCTACGATTATTAAGAACATTATATTAGGTATGGACACATTTTTGTCATCGTGTCTATAACTTGCGATTTGCTACACATCTACAGATGTAGTGCAAAAAGATTTGCCTTCGAATTGTTACGGAAACGTACGAACGTGTCATGCTATTTCAGTCAGTGTCAGTACAAAATGTACTGAGATTGACTGAACTAGCATGACAAATACGAACGTTTCCGAAGGAAACCCTTTTCACACTACATCTGTACCTACCTTTAATCTTTAGTGTGAAAATGGTCGATTCAAGCCAATAAAAGTAGAACATTTTACATATATGCCTTTTGGCACCCTAAAATCGAGGGATAAATTAAAAAAAAACTAAACAATCTATAAGAATCGAACGAAATTCGTAGCCTATTTTTGAGCCCAAGTTCGCTTTATATAAAAGCATGTAGGTACTTACCTAAGTGAAAAAGTGCAATACAACGAAGTTCTGTTAAAAATGCAAAATGTATTCAATGTTTATACAGCGGAACCTGCTTCCTAGATCAAGCTTCATAATTAATAAGTGCGTAACATACAGTTCGTAACAGTCTAACACTAAACATAATAATTGTATGAAAGTGTGTCACTGGGGGCCGGAAAACTATTTACACATAAAATTGCGCTGGATTTACACAATGCCTCGTTTGTGGTCATCTCATTTCAATAAATATATTTGTGCCAGTGTACTTTACTAGGTAAGGTTAAGTAGATAAATTGAACAGCGTATCTACAAATATACCAGCGTACCTAATATTTTCCACTGGTAGGTACAGAAAATTAGGAACTTACAAGACCTTTTAGGCTAAGTCTCTCTCTCTACTATATCACAACACGGAGTACGATTGAAATACGCATGTAGGCACTATATAGCAATATATTTTCCTTTATCAACCATTTTTTATACTTTTGACATCCCTACGTAAGACATTGATTACAATGAAATCCAAATAAAATAATATTTATGACCATAAAGTACTTATTTGAGTAGGTATTGCATAAAAAATCAAGTATGAACGGTAATTATAGGTACCAAATACTTAAAGGTGGATATCGTGGATAACAATAATGAAGAAACCGTAATTTTATCGGATAATTTTCGCATATAAATATTATGTCATAATATACGAATGTCGATAACGATGTCATTATTTGCATGTTTATGCAATGACCGTAATTCATATTTTATTGGCGTGTCACAGTACAATCGCTTCACGCGCAATGTAGCTAACATTTTTGGATTAAGTTATCTTCTTGGATTATGATTATTACGAAATTGGAAAATTAAATTCCTGCACTAACTAAAATAGAACAGCAGTGGCTGGAATTAGCAAGTATTAGCAACTTAATCAAATTACATCAAGGATATTTTAAAAGCAGTTTCGATTATTTGTGATATGAAATGAATACGGACCACATGTATAATAGACATATTACACATATATTTAGGGTCTATTAAATAGAAATTGCTCACGATGCTTTATAACATCATTACAAAGTTTTCATGTGTTGTATCTATTAATAAATTACGCCATCGATTGGGATCATCGCCTTCGAATGGAAAGTCGATTGGAAAACAATCGATTCGCAATTATCATCTGCAGCCGATGCAGAATAAGATATGTTGGTAAACATGCGATTTCGCGCACGCGCGCATTGTCATTAGCGCCATTGTGATTACAGTAATGACAAACAATCTATTATATTATTTGCATATGGGTTGTGTCGTCGAACACAGACAATATTCTTTGTTGCTATTTGGCAGTTGGTGACATCGCTATACGCATTACAACAAAGCAAATTTTTCAAATATCCTATTTCAATGGTTTACAGCTTTATAGATTTCGAATAGTAATTTTGAAAAGTTGTGATTACTTACACAACTTTTCAGTAAAGTGATTGTTGGTCACATTCACATATTTATTAGTAGATTAATTAAACCGAGTCGAATTAGCCTCTTATACATATACATTGTTAGCTTTCGTTTTCAATTAATAAAAATGCATTAATTAACGTCTTACCTCCTCGGACGTTTTAGAATTAAAAAGAACCTGATGTACATACATGTTTAAAAACACTGAAAAAAAAATCAATCAACCGTAAGTAACAGCTTTACACAGAGTTCACTTCACTGGCACTGTAAAGTATGAATTTTTTGAAACGAACGTTTCTAAACAAAGGTATTGTTCCTTTTGTGTTGAGCGGGAGCTTCTGTATTTGCACGCGCTAAGACAACAAGAAGCAACTGTATCCTGATAATTTTAAGGTTCAAATCTGTACAGCAGCAAATTTGAGATAGATTATTTTGGAAATGTGAAGCGATAGACCACACCGCTATAGGTGCGAAAATACAGCGTTTCTAATACTTTGATACTTGGTGGTGGTGCTGTAAGTAATGAAACACGTATATTATCACTGTTATTTTTTATTAATGATTTTGTTAACAATCAACAATTGTATATAGCAATATATAAATAGTAATTACATAAATATTAGGTACAAGTCTTGATAAATAAAATAACATAAATAACTAAACAAACCGTAAACCGTATTTATAACAAAACATAACAATGGCGGTCAGATTGAAAAACCTTATCAGTGTTTATTGTCACTTTGCGATGACACCTTAAGGTGCCAGGTGCTTATCAACCTTTTAATCTGGCAGTTTCGCTGTTTAAACGTGTTATTTTTATTATACAGACTGACATATTACCGATGATTATTATAACTATATGTACTATACTTACACCTTCAAGTATCAAAGTATTAGAAGCGCTGTATTTTCGCACCTATAGCGGTGTGGTCTATCGCTTCACATTTCCAAAATAATCTATCTCAAATTTGCTGCTGTACAGATTTGAACCTTACAATTATCAGGATACAGTTGCTTCTTGTTGTCTTAGCGCGTGCAAATACAGAAGCTCCCGCTCAACACAAAAGGAACAATACCTTTGTTTAGAAACGTTCGTTTCAAAAAATTCATACTATACCTGGTGCGTGTTGAGCGCGGGCGCCGGGTGGTCGGTGAGGTTCTCGAACCTCGCCAGGATCTCCTTCACAGACACCTTAGGCTCCGTCGTCTCCTCGTGTATCGTCTCCATGTGTCCGGAAGACGAGGACGAGTAACTCTGCGGGCATTTCTTGTATCTGTCGGTCCTGGGTCGGGGTTCGGGGTCGCGCGTGTCGGCGCCGGAGTCCGAGTCCTCGGGGGCTGTGTCGGCGCTGGAGGCGGCGCCCTCGGAGGAGTTGATGAGGGAGTCGAGGCTGGGCGCGCGGCGCGGCGGCGAGCACTGGTCGCAGTCGAGCTCGAGGCCGTAGAGGCGCTGCAGATGGCGCCAGTTGTCGCGCATGGCGAGCGAGAGGCGCGGCCGCTGCATGGTGCGCGCGCGCGCGCGGTCGCAGGTGGACTGGCGCGCGCCGCCATGCCATGGTGTCACCGTTTAGGTCATTTCATATCACTACACATTTGATCGCGCATCAATGCGATATTGATTCGCCGCGACAGCTACTTAGTTTAGTTGATTGTTTTGATATGCGCGTAGCGTCCAGTCTGCGCTACGAGTGTGCTACGAAATTGTTCAGTGTTTTTAGGTTTTAACAATACCTCTAATATGTATATAATGACAGTGTACCTAAGTGCACATTACATATGTGCAATTTTTATAAACATAAACGCTTCACGATTGTTTTGTGTGAAGTTCAGATTGCGACTTTTGGTGCTATTTTTACTTAAACTAACTTTCATTTTCACTTAACACATGTAACAACGTCTACCTTCTATTTTCGGCGCATATTTTAAAAAGTAGTCTAACGCTTACTTGCAGTTACAGTTAAATTAAACTAATTCGTTAATACCCGGCCGCTTGCGCATCGCTACTACTCGTACATCTTCATATCTTTAGATCTTACACGGCGTTTAAAATTAGCTTTTACTACTTAAATCTTAAGGTGTATGGTATTAATATAATATTTTACAAAGTATTAATGTTTAATACGTTGTTTAGCTACCGGAGAAAGTCACGAAAATCATTAAAACGCCGTATACGCGATATGGCCCCAGATAATAAACATGGATGCTGGTGCGTAGCCCTCAGTAGCCAAATGGCTTAAGATTCTCCAACATTGAATGTTCATAAACTTTCTGTATGTTGAGAGTGAGCATTTAAATAATTTCCTTTTAATACGATCTAGTTAGTTTAACAGTGGTTGGCTACACTGAGGTCTAGGGCTATATTTGTGACACTTACGCGGTCTCTGAGACACGATTAGATTAGATAGACAATTAAGTGCAATTAATTTAATTAGGTACTCTAGATTGGATAACCTCTACAATACTATTATTTATATTATATCCTACAATATTTTGTAGTTTTTGTGAAAGAAGTGAGTGTTGAGATGAGTTGAAATGACAAAAGATAGAGAATGGAAGAGGAAGTCAAGTTGTACTACCGACTCCACATAACGTGGGAATCGTGGGATAAGGGCAGGAGGAGAGATTTTGTAATTTTAGTAATACGTTGCAATATTTCCTTTAAATAAGTTATCTTTTCAATTTGTTGTTTCTTTTATAAATCCTAACTATATAGTATGTTATTCTCCCGGTGTGTTCACAAGTATCGAGAGGCGGTGCACTTTATTGCATCCCGGCGAGGTGTCATTTATCACGGGCGTGAGTAGCGGGGAGCCACGCCACTAGCCGCGCGCACAGTATATTGAGTAACCATAGTTCAAAGAACGAAAGAAAAATAAACGAAATACGACAATTCCTACGTTACTAATTAATTAATTCCTGTAGCGACCATGATATCGAGCATTGTGGATATGGAGTCACTAGATCCACATGTTGGCAAGCACTATACTTAATACTAGTTTTCAACGTGTGATCTGAACCTGGAAATCAAACCCACAGAATCCACGGATTCCAAAGTGATTTGTCCTCCAGGCTTGCTTGCAGGTTTGCAGACTTCTCAGTTGGTATGTTACGAACGCGTTTATGTCTTTCATTGCACAAAATGTATACATTGTCTAATGTCTTTAGTTTCTAACCTAAGTGAAAACTGATCTAATGTTTCAAAAAAGTCCCAATAATAGGCTAGTTTCCTATACTTAAAATATTTTATGCAGTGCACGAAATAAAGCACCACATACATAGAAGAAAAATATGGACAGTAGTTATGTTTTAATATAATTTCTATTTAATAAGTCAAAGAGAAAGATATAAAGTAAATAAATTGACCGTGACGTCACTCCTCAGTATTTCATAGTAATTCCATATTAGCAAATCGTTTTGAAAGTTCTTAAAAATAATCTGATTTGACTAGTAGGAAACTAGCCTATTAAAATATCGTACTTGTCAGAACTTTAAAATAATACGCTTAATATACCAGTAGGTCTGCGCGCGTAAGTATGTTAAACGAATCTTTAATACGATATTTGTATTCAAAATAACAAAAAAAAAACCGGCCAAGACCGTGTCGGGCGACGCTCAGTGTAGGGTTCCGTAGTTTTCCGTATTTTTCTCAAAAACTACTGAACCTATCAAGTTCAAAATAATTTTCCTAAAAAGTCTTTATAAAGTTCTACTTTTGTGATTTTTTTACATATTTTTTGAACATATGGTTCAAAAGTTAGAGGGGGGGGACGCACTTTTTTTCCTTTAGGAGCGATTATTTCCGAAAATATTAATATTATCAAAAAACGATCTTAGTAAACCCTTATTCATTTTTAAATACCTATCCAACAATATATCACACGTTGGGGTTGGAATGATAAAAAATATCAGCCCCCACTTTACATATAGGGGGGGGTACCCTAATAAAACATTTTTTTCCATTTTTTTTTTTGCACTTTGTCGGCGTGATTGATATACATATTGGTACCAAATTTCAGCTTTCTAGTGCTAACGGTTACTGAGATTATCCGCGGACGGACGGACGGACGGACGGACAGACAGACATGGCGAAACTATAAGGGTTTCTAGTAGACTACGGAACCCTAAAAAAAGGCACATAAAATCATAGTAGTACTTATATGATTAGACTGCGATCACTCCGCGGCGCGGTCAGCCTAACGGGCGCCTGCGTAACGGCGCTCGCGCATCGCACATACATTTTACCTGCCATTATCGTAACTTGCATCTTTGCACACACGAGGATGTATCTTACTGTATCATCTTTAGATGCCGCGATATTGTTTTAAAACTTGCCTAATTGAGAACAAAATCTGATATTTGGAAAATAGGTGTCTACGTGATATTATACCTACGTTACTTTTTTTTCATACTTGATCTTGGGTACTTATATGTTTATTTGGCATCTACGAAAATAATTTTAATAATCAATGTCATCGCCGTTCCATAAAAGTCGTACAAAATAGGAAAGAAACTATAATCAATATTAAAGTAAAAGCTTGCTTGTATTGTCAATTGTTCATGATTAATATAATTCAATTCATTATAATGATATTTAGAAAATACTTAATCCACAATGTTTGTTTATTTCTCAGGTAGGTTGGAGCCCAGACAACCACTGGCACAGAATATATATTAGTACAAGCCACTGGTATAAATACCTACATACATACAATCACGCCCGTATCCCATAAAGGGGTAGGCAGAGCACATGAAACTACTAAAGTCTCAGTGCCACTCTTGGCAATTAAGGGGTTAAAAGAAAACGAAAATTGTGACATTGCAGTGAAGGGTTGCCAGCCTCTCGCCTACGCCACAATTTAACCCAAATCCCACAGTTGACTTCTACGACACCCACGGGAAGACAGGGGATGGTGAAATTCTTAACCCGTCACCACACGGGCATAATTACCTGTACATACTTATATTGAATTCGTAATGTAAAAAATACTGTCGTACTTTCCATGCAATGTCTCAAGTCATAAGGGAAATGGAAATGACTGGCGATATCCGTGATTTCTATTCTTTTACTTATTGCTAGATAGAAACTGTATCGCTTAAATGTTCCGGCGTATACGATGCTCATCAAAATGTATACTGTAGGGCAACTCTTATGTTCGCTTTTACTATGTATGTTTTGATTGTTTAAACCACACTGGAATATATTCAAACAAGTAGATAGATATGTAGATAGATGAATGCGTCAAAGTACAGACACTCCTGTGGTAGGCGTAAGTTATCGTATAGACAAATTTTATAAAATAACTACTATTGTATTAAACAACAGACAAGAGCTGCTTAACTTGTGATTTTTTATTTTATACATTTTGTTAATTTTAAAGTAATGGCGTAAAATCCTATTGCAGTAGGTAATTTATGAAATACTTGGTACAGTCACCGGCATAAAGAAGTGATGATTTTTGTACCTTGTTTGAAATGTCATACGAAATTGTCAAACGATTAAAAGCGACAAGGTACAAAAATCATCACTTCTTTAGGCCGGTGACTGTACGTTTAATATGGATAAGACAATAAGTTATAATATTTTAAATGCGTAGGTACATAAAATAATCGTTTCACATAGATAATTATCATATGCCGGATTCAAAAATTTCCCTGAAATGTTCTTTGATTGGTGCCTTTACAAGTTGAACAGAGGTAATGGGTAATAGCCTATATAAAAACTTATTGTTAAATACGTATCTCATTGTGTCGCCGGTAAAATAATGTAATAAATAATTAATAATTGCGCACCTATTATTACCAACGTTTACTTGTTTATTTTTGCGCTATCTATTGTTATGCATTATCAAATATGTTTGTTTCTTGAGTTGACAATGAAACTGAATGTTGGCATAGGTCGGCTGTCCTCTCATTTTAATTAAAAGCCGACCTTGCGGAACAACGCGACCCACTTAAGAAACGTTTACATTTTCATTGGTAATAAAACATTTTATTAGCTCTAGTTTCGTACACGCAAGTACATATTTTTATAAAGTACTTTTACTTTGTATAATACAATAATATGATTGCAAAAGCAAATTTATTAAGTTTAAAATTGAGTCAAAAACTTATAAATAATATTCATACCTATAAGATACGAGCAGACTGTTCGAACCGTGAGGTATGTTTATCTTGTTGTCCAAATTTCCTAAAAGATGTCGCTGTCTCAGACGCAAACTGGGTAACGATATTTTTTTTATAGAACATATTTATGTAAGAAACTGTCTATATAACACGTGTCTCAATCAAACATTTTTGTGGTATCGCTGCTTTGTACAGTCGAACTTTTATGGTTGAGAACACTAATAAGGCTGGTTAAATATGTGTTGCTGACTGTACTTGATCCAATTATGTACGTTCTCATTAAAACTAATTGAATTGCAGATGGCTTCTTGGAGCTGCTGCATCTAAGTACTTTTGAATTAACTAGTTTTAGAGGTTTCATTTGGTGTCTTGCTGATTTTATGTACGATACGGTACGGTACACTTTTATCGGCCAATTTTTATATGAAACAGGAGTTACGCTTGTGAAGAAGTTATTATGTAGAAATTGTATCATTCAAAAGGTACAGTGTGAGAAGGTAATATCTACTAAAACCTAATAATACAGTGAAATATACGTCCATCTAGAATGCATCTAAAACAAATGTTACATAACATCATAAAAATTGAGTTTTCTAGAGCACATATTGCCTTTAGCGCAATTCTTCTAATCAGAAGATCATCAAAAACAATTTTAATTAGATACCATAATTAAACTTTATTTCTTTGCAACAAAGTTTACGATTGGTCAGACATCTGTGCTGCGATAGTACGGTCGAGTTCACAAGCATCTACAACCGAGCGAGAGGCCAAGGCATTCATAAATATGTAAGCATGCCCAAGGGCGGATCCAGCTTCGTACCTAGGAGGGGGGGGGTCACGTGGTGGCTCCCGGGGGGGGTATTCATGACCCACATGACCCCCCCCCGGATCCGCGCACGAGCATGCCCCAATATTGTCGTATTTTGATTTTTAGTTTGACGATCAAGATCGATCGATGAGCTACCTATTATTTTTCTCTTTTCTTTTTTTGTAAAAATTGACATTGTGATTATTTATAATTTATTACTTTTAAATTAGTATTATATTGTAATTGTAAGGTTTGACATTTGTATAATAATCATACTCGTACTTGACGATCATAATATAAATTGGAATAGATATCATACACGAAAGAAAAAACGACAAGGCCCACTGTTGGCCGAGCCGGGAATCGAGCGATTTTTTGGTCGGCTAGAGCGAATTCCGCGTCGATGGGTCTGGGAAAACCCTAACCCTACTATTGTCAGTGCGTGCAGATATTTTTTAAACTTGGCCGCTCCGATTTTCTGTTAATAACGCGACTATACAATGCAATAATTAATGAATGACCAGACTAATTAGCAATTACCACAACACAAACAAAACAACAATCACAATGACCGGGTCATTCTTCAGCCACAGTTGCGCCATTTTGCAAACGATGTATTTATTTACATTTTATTCTCGGAGATCGTTATTGAATTTTGTTTATATAATGTGTGATGAAATGACGAGGTATTGATTGGGTCGTCGGTATACAACATCATGTGATATTGCTGTGTCATTGTGCAATTGGTGTCAAATGTAAGTAGATTACGATTGCGTTTTTAGGTAGAAAATGCTTTATTTTTTATACGACGAGGCAAACGAGCAGTCAGATCACCTGATGGTAAGCGATCACTGCCATTGGACACCCTAACCACTAGCCTTCTAGCCCTTGTTTGGAGGTGCGTTGCCGGCCTTTAAGATGGGTCTACTCTCTTTTCTTGAAGGTTTGTAGGTCGTATCGCATGTATTTTTAGTATCGAATAGTATTTGGTGGCCGGGTTATAGAGGCAACGATGTATACGCCGCGTGTGGGTTCGATTCCCGGCTCGGCAATCGGTGGACTAAGCCGCTATTTCTTTAGTGTATGGTATCTATTCCAGTTTATGCGTTATTATCGATAAGTTATAGTTTTAAAACGTTATTAAAATTGTATGGAGTTATACCAATCTAAGTCTGCAGTGATTTTGATAGTCTTCCAGTGACATATTTGCAACAATTGCAACGTCTAACTTCTATGAAATTATGACGTTTGTTTCACCATTGCAATAGCTTGGTATGACTCTAGGCATCAAGAATTACTATGATTGTATATATGTATTTGTAAACAGAATACAAGGAACCTTAAAGCCCACTTGCACCAACCACTTAACTCAGGGTTAGTGGGCTGTCAAGTGTCAAAATTCATATAACAGCAGTTCTCGAAAAGTTTGTACAAAAATTAAGGAAAAAGTTAAATTTGTTTTTATTAATTCCTATTTTGTTACCAAGATTTTGTTGACGAATTGAGATTTTATTAAGTTTTATTTCGTCATTAAGGTTCTCTAGTATCTATATTTTCTTAATTATAACAATTAACCTGTATATATCTTACGAAAGTCGACTTATATTACTAAATGTTGGTAACAAAATAGGATCAATTAAAATTTGCTGACGTGGCTATGTACAAAGTTGCCGGGAACTGCTCATAAAATGGTGGGTTAACCCACCATTTTCGTTGGTGCAAGTGGCCCTAAGACATAGAACCTAGTCAAAATAGACCTTTGTATCATTCGATACTCTCCCTAAATATGTATTCTATTTTTCAAATAAAGACAGGGGCGGCTCACTCCGCGATTCTATCACCGCGCTACAAGTACATGCTGGCGGCCGCGAGTTCGCGGCCTAGTCAGGGGTGGCGCGCATTCTCATGGAACGCACGTTCACGCTTTCTGTTGTTACTTTACGTCGCGAGTTTTTTTTAGGGTTCATATGCGTTGTCCCCGTGTGGAATGGCTAATAAAGCTTAGTTAAATAAATATCATGAATAAAATAAATACCATAAGACATTTTACACAGATCTACTATTGCTTAAGTCCCCCGGAAAGGTTCAATAAGGCTTGTGATGTTGTAACTTAAACAAAAATATATAAACACTATATATATACCTAGAAAGTACCCAAGACCTGAATATAATAGTATAACATTTTATCTGAGTATTAATGCGTTTTAATTCATAGGCAACCCTAGCGCACGTGCGGCTCGTTTCTTTGTAAGAATTTTGTAGGCATTTAAAAAGGCGGCATGTCGTGAACATCAAAGCAGTGGGCCTTCTGTACTTGTACTATTATATATTCTGTGATAAAGATAAAAAATAATTGCTTACATATCAAGAGAAAAACCAATATCCGATAAAATAAACTAAATGACTGTCATTATAAAGAAAACTTGTATTAAAAGGGTCAAACACGATTCCATACCTATGTTTATTGATGCCCTATTGACGCCTTCAAGAAAGTCAAATAACAACGTTGTCAATTACAATTATTATTTGTTTTCTGTTTATTTAAAATGCCCAGCGATGACAATGAGATATAAAATGACAACGTTAGTTTTTAAATAGCTATTCTAGCATAGGTATACACTTACTAAAACAAAGGAAATCGAAGAAATCCTGGCTCCTTTATTACTAGGTCCTGAACCGCGACGAGAATGCGATTAAGCACATTTGCCATATTTAAGTTGTGTTTAATAAGGTGACATTTATCACAGTAGAGTATGCGGATAAATGAAAATACTCAATTCAGTACACAATCAATAGTCTTCATTTCAGGAACAGCATAGAAGATAAAAGCCATGTATCTACTAAGTAAAAATGTTCACTATTCACATTTTTAATGGAAGGATGGATTAACACTTTCACTGCAGTAGGGGGTCTTTAGACTTCTTACGAAGTATACATACTTTAATTGCCGCAACGAAGGTGTTAAGAAATTTATATTAAAAGTTATACTTTCAAATTTCATTTTAGGTTTCCAGTATTTCTCTCTATCTCTCTCCTTGTTAACTCAGAATCACTTCCGATCTTATGAGAAGAAAATAATGATCATATTAAATAGTTAATTAATGCAAGTATTGATGTGCTCACTCTACTTTTAAATCGCATTTCTATTCCGTTCCTTATTTATGAAAATACGACTTGATGCGAAACGGATTTAATTTGAAATGGAACCCAGAGGATGTATATTACCGGTCAATTAGATACCTTTATGCACATCACGTTGCGCATAAAGTGGTGATTGCTTTCCCATAAATACGCGTATCGCATGTCATGTTCATTGTGAATGGCCAGGGCCGGATTAAGGGTAGAGCGAGTGGAGCGGCCGCTCTAGGCGCCACATGGTAAGGGGGCGCCGAAATCGAGAATGTGAAAAAATCCAATTATACATTGCGGGCGCGCACATATCACAAAATTCCATACCTATGTTTATTGATGCCCTATTGACGCCTTATTTACATAACACAATAAAAATATATTGCTTTCCCATAAATACGCGTATCGCATGTCATGTTCATTGTGAATGGCCAGGGCCGGATTAAGGGTAGAGCGAGTGGAGCGGCCGCTCTAGGCGCCACATGGTAAGGGGGCGCCGAAATCGAGAATGTGAAAAAATCCAATTATACATTGCGTGGGCGCGCACATATCACAAAATGGCGAGAGGAGTCGGGAATTAATCCAGCTATTGAAAATCTGCATTTGTATGTAATTTGATTAAGTGGAAAGTTGCACCACATTGCCAACATATACCAACATTCAAAAGGGCGCTGTTGCTAGGGCGCCGTAAAAGGAGGATTCTAGCTCTTGACGAACCACATTGTTGTGCGGCCCAACGACAAAGTTACGTTATCCAAATGCAAAAATATGAGTCTTTTCGATAGTCCAAAGCGGATCTCCTCATAAAGCCAAAGGCGCAAAAACGACTCAGAGAGGCGCAATTTAGTGAGTCACAGGAGATGATGAGCGAACTTCAAAGGACTTATATGATTCCGAAGGAGTGGCAAACTACCGAAATGGGCATCCCGACGGTGACGATCGAGTTCGACGGTAAAGTCTTAATTATAACTCTTAGTATTATAGAAATAATAGTGATGGCGAAATATAAGGCCTAAAAGTCGGGAACATAGGCGCCCTGTGAAGTCAAAATACCCCAAAATATGCCAAAGACCGCAGCCCTGCAGTTGATAAAAGCTTGGAAGCTCGCTGCTTCCCCGCTAGAGTTGAGCATAGATTTAAGAAAAAGTATTTATTGCTCTGAGGAGTTGCGTCTTAATAAATTGTGTCAATAGGAAAAAAAATCGCGCTCGCTCCGCTCGCGTTTACTATTTCTGTCGTTCTCTTTTACTTACTTAGGAAAAATTCCGCTCTCGCGTTTTGATTTCAAGTCTGCTTTCCTGACTTGGCCACTATTATAGTGGTACTATAATAGTAGGTACTCCATTTTGTTTGTTATTTTATGTACATGATATCCACTTTCAGCCCCACGTCAACCCTTGTCCCTTTCGTACTCTGTATTTATTTATTTAATCTTTATTGCACAAATATTAAATAAAAAGTACAAATGGCGGACTTAACGCCTTAAGGAATTCTCTACCAGTCAACCATTGGGCAAAACAGAGATAGTTAGTTTGGTGCACAAGGTTATAAAGCGAGTATGAGATTGTAATGATTAAATACAAGTCGATACCTTTACCTACTATATGTGATGATGAAATCCATAAATTATGTAGGTATTGCGTTAATCTCCAAATTACGGCATTACTATGAAAAATTTTTTATATACGTCGTGAAACTTCTTCCCAAGGGCGCCGAAACTCAAACTCGCTCTACCCTGATCGAGTGCACGGGCCGGCGCTGTGAATGGCCATATTATATTCTTTAAATAATCCGTTGAAAACGACTTTACCGTACAAAGCCGAAGATTTAAATTGTAATAATAAGCTTTTAGGTTTTGTTTTATCATGTTTAACCATATGGTATAGTGTCCCATGTCTCATACATCAATTCGCATAATAATTATTGTCGACATCAAGTTACTTCCCGATACCTATTGCAATAAATTGCATAATTTTGTAGAGGTAATGCGAACGACGGAAGTGTGAGCCAGATTGAGTGCTCTTCTGCGACGATTTTACTTTAAATGTCACATCTCTCATATTTTATGCCTCGTCATGTTTATAGTCTGGGAGCAGACTGCAGACGTTACGACATCGTTATGTACTTAGTATGCAAAGTGAACTGGTGTACAAGAAAGTAAAGTATTCTACTAAGTGTTGACGAATTCAATTATTCTATTACTAGCCTTTTCCCGCGGCTTCACTCGCGTTAGAAAGAGACAAAAAGTAGCCTATGTCACTCTCCATCCCTTCAATCAACTATCTCCGCTTAAAAATCACGTCAATTCGTCACTCCGTTTTGCCGTGAAAGACGGATAAACAAACAGACACACAAACTTTCCCATTTATAATATTAGTATGGATTCAATAATTTAATCTACCTGCATGATCTTTTTTAACTCCTGAAAACGAGTTAATGCATAGCCACTTAACCTTAAAAAAGTTCGGTCACTGTTCTGCTTCAAAAAAAAGATAAATAGTAGGTATTTAATTTAAAGTCCGCCTAACCAAAATGTAAAATGTTGTATTTTTGGTATCTTAGTTTACGAAATGCATATGTCTTCGTTCAAGTATGATGGAACTTGAGAGGTTAAGACTTATTGAGCGGTATTATTAAATAAAAAATGAGTCTCCTCTCGCCTCTCACACTACAGCCGAGTAACCGTAATTTATCAACATCGCTCGAGGACATGGTCTCTATTTATTGGTTTAGAATGTTTAGATTTATATAATATATTAAAAGCCTTCATCGCGGCTCAGAGACTGATTTATATTAACTAAATTATGTGACTAATTGGGTAGGTATATTTTTGCCACTTAATTACGGCTATATTTAGTAGAATTGGCAGAAATTTCGAAGTCGCTAACTCTTTCATAAAGAGTATGCCAAATCTGGCCCTGCAGTAACAAGTATAAGATACTGTGCTAGGTACATACCTGGTCCGCCTGCTGCGCCAGGTCCGAGATGAGTGAGGCGGCTTGGTGCGCCAGGGGGGCGTGGAGCGTGAGCGGCGGCTCCCTGGCTGGTGACAGCTGTAGGGATTGCGGTGCGGGTGCGGCTGCGCGGAGACCGCCAGCGGCAGCGAGCGACGAACTGTGAGACCCGTTGGCCCTGTGAAAATACATCCACGTCTGTCATCCTATTCAGAAATCTAAACCTCTAACTCGATATACAATAAGTACTGTTATGCGATACAGCTGTACTTTCGCAGAGAACAATTTCGCGAAGTTGAACGGCATTCCTCTATCCATATTTATGCCTAAGTTGGCTCTTGGCCTGTTGTCAGAAATTTTAAACCCGGTGAATCCACGTAAAAGGAACGTGAGTCACGACTTCATTACGTGTTTATTTGAACTACAACTGCAAATTAAAGCATCTATGCATATATCGGGAAAGTAACACTTATTTAGAGATAGATTATCACTTGAATTTGCGTCGTGAATAAATGGAACATGCCATAAAATCGTGACTCATGTTACTCTTGCCGTGGATTGATCCAACTTCATAATTTCTTGCGTTAATGCGGAGGGATGAGGCGGTTGACGCGACATTGAATCTCGTTCAGCTCACCTTTAACTCCAATAGTAACACCATTATGCGATACAGCTAGCACCGCGCTCTCTCCAGGCGGTACTCTAGCTGAGAACAATCTTGCGAAGTAGAACGGCCAGCCTCTGGCCATCTCTATGAGTTGCCGCTTGGCTTGTCGCGCGGGTGACGCGCCGGCCGCTCGCAGCCAGGCGGCGCCCGCGCGACGCTCGCTTGCGTTGATACGGAGCGATGACGCGGTTGATGTGATGTCGCTGACGATCTGTTTGGAAGGGGATCATGTTGGTGAGTTGCAAAAATAAATTATTTTTTTACATGTATTCGATTCTGAATATTCCGATGCCGATGAGACTTTGACAGATAGTGACAAAAGGCATAGAGATAGAAGTTTATGTTTTATGTTAAAGGTGTCATGTCAAAAAGTATTGACATGTGTCGAAGTAGCGTCGCGTTGGACTTCTGCCATAAAAGTAGAATGAGCGTGAAGCATATTATAACCGAAATGATAGGGCTGTGGCATCTGCTAAATTTAATGTGTATCTACCAAGTTTTACAATCGCTTTATCAATCCAACTTACTTGTGCATAAATGAGGTCTAGAACAGCGGGGTCGCTGTAGGTCTCATTGGGCGTGAATATCTCCTTGCGCACGCGGAGCCGCCACGGCACGCGCGAGTACGTCAGGAAGGCGCGGTCCGACGACGGCAGCAGAGCGGCCGGCGCTGGGACGTCACCTGGGGAAATGTAACGTAAGTTACTTTAAAGCTGCTCACTTTGTATTGGAGAACAAAATTATCAAACATGAATGTACCCAGTGAAAAGGAAAAGCACTAGCAATATAGTTAACGAGGGGTACTTGCTTATCTTACAAATATGTTGGTACTTACGTTCAATATGTTCCGTCCGATCCGTGACATGCGTCGACACGGAATGCCTTCGCTCCGCCTCCATCTTGCGATCCCGTTCCTTCTGCGCCATATGTGTCTTGAATGTCGCACGTTTAGCAGTATCGTTGTCATTAAACCCGGCGTCCGACCGCGGGCTATCCCGCGCTCGCCCGACCAACATATCCCGGGAATTCTTCCGACCGTCGAACCTTTCGAAATCGTCGGAGTATGGTGACCGTTTGCGGTCGAAATCGTCATGGCCGTTTTCTTTCCGACGCTCAGCTCTCGTCGGATGTATTTCATAGATTTCTGAAGCGTCGCGACCGGAGAAGTTGTCGCGCATGTCTCTCATGTCTCGCCTGTCGTGGGCGTCCAGCCCGGACTCGGAGTCCCACTCGTCCCGATGTTGTCTGTCATCGTTGAAGCTGCGGATGTCAGATTCGTCACCCCAGTCATCACGAACGCGGTGCTCCCTCCTGTCAGCGGTTAAGAAACGAGTGGCTAAATCGTCCCGTGACCCAGAATCGGGCTCGTCTCGTCGCCTAGAGTTCCAGTTAGCTAAGAACGCGTGCCTGTCGTCGGCTTCCCTATTCTGATGGACGCCGAACGTGTCACGGTCGCGTCGAAGTTGAGCGAACGATGAGGACTCAGGGACAGGCGGCGGCGGCGCGGGTCTGTCTGGAGGAGTGGGCGGCTGCAGCGGCGGCGGCGGCGCCGGCCCGGGCGGCGCGGGGGGCAGCGGGGGCGGGGGCGCGTCCCATCTCGCGCCGCCTCCTAATTGTCGCTCCAACATTAACTTCCTCGTGTCTTCTAGCTTGTTAACCGTGCGCGGAGTTTCGGCTGCCGATGAGGAGCTGCGCACCGAGTGATTAGCCGTCACGCGCTCCAACCTTTGCCTCATTTCTGAACTAAGCTTTAGTTTGCCGACGCTTCCAGGGGACGGGCGCTGAGCTCCGATTTCGAAGCTTCTTCTCGCCGTCCTCTGAGATGGCGGCTCGCGACTGGGGGATACCACTGGCCCGTCCACTTCAAACTCCTCCCATTCTATACTCGGCGAAGCCTCCGACCGCGACCGGCCGCGTGGTTCGTGCTCACCATTCGTCTGTGACTGTGGAGTGTGTCTTCTTTGTATTTGACGTAGCTTGAACTTAGTGAAGTCTTGATTTATGTCCTGGCCGTTAGCATCTTTAGGCGGGGGCCACCGCCATTTTCCGATGCGCACAGTTTTTGCGCGGCCGTAGGGGTCCATAAAGCCACGAACTTCAGAGGGGTCTGTGGCGTGTAGTGGTGGAGGCATAGGCGGAGGGGGCGGCGGTGGAGCGCCCGTGGAAGAGCTCTCGTTTGATTCTCGCCTTGACTTTGTGACTGAAAGCCTGGGAGGGGAATGTACTTGTGCGTGAACAACCGTGGACGCTCGCACCGGCGACGTCGGCTCCGACTCCGAAGGCTCGACCACCTGACCGGCTAACAAAGTCTGTAGCGCCTGATTCTGAGCTAAAAGCTGCTGCTGAATCTGAAGATTCTGCGCCATCGCGCTTTGCAAGAACGCGCGCTGTAAATTCTGATGATAAACATTCATGTCCACCGTACCAGACGGTGGTAGATGAAGGCCTAACGCTGCCGCTAGCGCTTCCGGCGTAGCGGGCATGGATATAGGTGACATGGCACTGAAGCTAAGCGCTGATGTATTAGCTGAGGCTGCTCTCGGAGTAACTCCGCCTCCTTTGATCGCGCCCGACAATCCTTCTCCATCGGTCAATCTTTTTAAGCTGTCGTTCATGAAGATGGGATCGAAGAGGTTGGTGATATAATCATCGACGGAATCTACGCTGGATTCCTTTCTGCTGCTCTTCTCCTTATCTTCTTTCCCGCCTCCTTTGATAAGCCTGCGCATTTCCTGCGAGTTTTCCAGCGCGTGGAGCTGTTCGTTGTAGTCGCAGGTGAGGAGAGTGTCGATGAAGTGTGCGTAGGAGCCGCCCTTGATGCTGGCGGCGAGCGAGCGCGCGTCGGACAGCTCGTCGATGTTGGGGTCGAGCACGGGCGAGAACAGGTCGTCCAGGAACTGGTCCACGTCGGACGCTTGCGAGGGCACGCGCACGCGCCGCACGTGCGACGCTAGGGATGGGGCTTCCGAGGTGTCTGACATTGCTGAAGACCTGTGAACATGCGAAAAGTTTATTTATATGAATTTAAATTCGATAAGGTAAAAAATCTATTCAAACCCCACGAATACTAAATCCAAGGTGGATTTCATCATAATTATGAAAGAAAAAGAAATATTTAAATTATATTTTGATAAAATAAGACATTTAGGAACGTACGATCTAATCGTCTTATCATATCATTTATTTAATGAAGTAAAAAAAGAAGAATAACAAAAATTATTATTTTAAAAACATTTTTCATAGTTACAATAATTCAACGTTAATAATGTCAATATTTGTATCGCAAGTGACTTATTATGTACTGTCACCATATTACTTCATACAATATTAGAACGCGGTCTAATATAGGTTGCAGAGTCAACAAAAAGTAACAAGCGATTCACAAAACTTGCAATACATATGCTTACCTGACACCGCCGAATTCCGAGCTCTTCTCAATATAAGCGCGAGTAGACTGACTGCCGGCCGGCGCCCTTTTACCCGCGTACTGACTCTTGATGTACCGAGACGGCAACACCCTTGAACCGGTTCCATACTCCATCTCCATAGCTCCTTTACTGCTTGACACGCTAGGTGCACCGCCTAGTCTTTCAACTGAATGATATCGGTCGTTTAAACGAGATTGCGACAACCCTAAATCTGCTAGTTTAGTAGGTTGCGGCACAGGGTTGTCTCCAAGTAGATTATCTAAAGATCTGCTGCGTATTTTCTCAGAATTCTGCTCAAAGTATCTCTCGTTGAGCGCGGATTCTCTCGACAGGATGTCGTGTGAGACTTTTCTGGAGTAGTCGTGTTTGGTGAGGGTGTGGGAGTCCTCCCGCTCGCGCTCGCGGTCCATCTTGTCCATCTTCCAGGTGTACTCGGACATGCCGTCGTCCATGGAGTCTTGGAGTAGGCGCCCGATGCTCGGCGAGCGGGATTTTGGCGGTTCGGGTGGTGGCACCTAAAAAATAAACGTGTTTAATATTTACAGAGAAAATTACCTATTAATGAACGCAGATAGATATGTAATATGAGTCATATGACTTACGAATAGGTACTTAGATAAAATAAAAGTGTACAACTAGCTTACAATGTAAACAAGTGAATAGTTTTGAATAAGAATGTGGGTATTATATGTATACTTGTAAAACATGACAATGTAATAATATTTTTTTATTATAATTCATAGTGTCCAAGCGTTTGCAGCCGGGTGGACACTGACACTAAGCAGTTTTGTATTATTCGTGATAGTGTTCGTTTTTCCTTAATTTTTGTCAGAGGAGTAAGCAGGTTAGAGGGGAGGTGACTTCCGTCTGAATGTTTTAGTCGTTAAAGTCATATTACTGTCGACAGTGCCTTACCGACTCGCTAAGACTACGAGGAAAGCGTCGATCTTACTATACGACTCCTCACCAAAGGTCTGGCGGCGGGTGACCGCTGTGACCGCTCGGGCTCCACCAACGCCCTAAATGGAGGGGCCGAGGCCGTGCGTCCGCGTCCGGGGTCTCGTAATAGCTCGCTGTAACTACGAGGGTAGAGAGTCGAGAGTGTAGTTCAGCGCTTGAAGTGAGGACTCGTTACCATGGGTCTGGCGGCGGGCGAGCGCTCGGGCTCCACCGAGGCGCGCGGCGGCGGCGCGGGCGGCGTGTGTCCGCGCCCGGCGCCGCGGAGCGCCTCGCTGCGCGCGGTGGGGAGCGCGGCCCACGTCTCCAGCTCGCCCACTGCGTCCAGAGCGAACTCGCAGCCCGCCCATTCTGGAATAATCAAGGTGAAATAACCATTGGCTAGTACCTAACCGAATAAAATATATTCGTAAAAAGTTAATACATAGTCTGTACATTAAATTGATGATAATATTTAAAAGTGGGTAACCGAACGAAACGCAAAGGACCCTCCCGGAGGTCACATTTAAATGATGGTCAGTGTCAGCGGCGAGCATGAACGCTGATTTCGTAAAAGATTCCTACGTAACCAAAAAAAAATGTATGTACTAACTGATTTGTCTTTTGCTTGTCATCGTTTAATCGGCGCCATGAAACTTGGTGTTTTTAATCGCGTCACTTACCGGTGAGTTGTCCATTATGTTCCATGGTAAGCGACCAGCCGGTGGCTCGCCTCGCCACGCCGGCGGCAGCGAGGGCGGCCGCCGCAGCACGCTCGCACGACGTCCACGGCTCCACGGCCACGTGGTGCACTGAGTCTGTAGGACAAAGCAGATTATCGGTTTACTTAAGCAAGTCTTTAAACTGAACACGAGATACAATATGTTCTAGCGGCAAGGTTTCCATGTTATTGCTTGTTTTAGCGTTGTTGTCACTGGCTACACGGAATGCGCGCGGGCAATGAGGACGTCTGTTCAAGTACCCTTTTTATTACTGTTGGCGACTGGCTGGTGCACGACCTCCTTATAGTAAGTAGTTTAAAATTATGTCACTTTCGAAAACTGTTCTCATGTTTTGAAATATGATTTGATTAGTATTCAGTCTGCCTATTGTCACGACGAACTATCTGTTTGTTTACCAATATCAATTTAAATTCATCAAAATAAAGTGTTTCAATACGCGTTTCCATCATTCACATTAGTTATATGCAGTCCACAACCCCGCTAGCTATCAATTACTTATAATGCCCTGCGCTCATAATCATAACAATGTTTTATCTCGTATAAGTGAATTGTAAAATTCTTAATGAGATTAAATGATCTTAAACCTAAACCTAATATAAACGCGCGAGCCACATCAACTCCTGAGCAACCCACTATAAAACATACTCCTGCAATTTTACTTAAGTACCATCATATAGTCGCAACGGCAAGGCGGGTCGCGCATCAGTCCTCTGCGCTCGCCATTCTAGTAAGGTAGGTGGGCACCGTCGTGCAGAGCCGGCCGCGCGCGCCACGCCCGCTCCCGAGCAACCCAGCAGGCGGAGCAGCTGAGCTCTCTCGCGTGGGGGAGCGCGTTCCGACACGAAGCGGACTAGGTACCTGTAACAATGTTCATGAATTAAAACCGAAATAAATTACACATTTATTATTATTACATTTATTTATCTCTTTTCTTAAGCTAGGTTTTTTACAATATGAGTATAAAAGTAAAATAAAATAAAACACAAAACAATATAAAACATATAAACATATTATAAAAAACCTAACCTAGGGTGCTGCCAGCAGCGGGGCAGGGCCCAAGCTGCCGGTGGTTAGGGCTGCAGAGAGAGGAACCGAACTATCCGCGCTGTGTCCAAGATCACCGCCTTCTGCATCTGGCCCTTGATCCAGCCACCTTGATCCTTATTATTATTATTATTAAGAGCACGTATTGTCCCACTGTTGGGCAAAGGCCTCCCTCAAAATTACACATATGAAAGAAAAAGTGACATAGGCCCCAGTGCCTGAGGCTAGAAAAAAAAACAACAACAACAACAATGTTAATGGTTAGGATTACTGGGGACCCGGAGCACACTCGATTTTCAAGGAGTTGGCGAAGCGCCCCATACATGCTACAGGTGACCAGAGGGCTGGTTTCTTTCTTGCACAGTGGATAAGCATCGCGATCCAGCGCGGCAATGCTACCAGCCTTCTGGGCACCCTACCAACCGGCGCCGAGCTTGTAAATATTTTTATGTACTTACATATATTCAGTGTTACATTAAGTTTAGTAGTTTGTTCTTTTTATGTTTTTATACAGATGATAGATTTAATAAATAAATACACAGCCTTACAGTTCTCAGTTTATAGGTCAGATCAAGAGTCTATCATACCGATTCTATTAGTCCTTTAGCCCCTATTTCAGCTTTAACACAAATTTTCTTGCTTCATAAAATAACGCCGGTTCATCCACGAGCCACCAATCAGTTACACCAAGCCATGAATAAAATTATAATTGTGGTATAGGATACACTTCCAGTTAGTTAACATATTACTGTGGTATAACCTTGACACAGTTGTACCAGGATCTCATGACTCACTTGTGTAGAGGTGGTGTGGGCTGGAAGGCCGATAAGCAGTGCGCCATGAGCTGACACACGCGCTCCGCAGAGTCGCCGTCGGCCTGGTTACACAGCTGCACCAGAATCTCGTCTCGTAGGCCTCTGGATGCTAGGCCTCGAGAGGCTATGTAGTCGGCTAAGATCTAGAAGGAGAAGAATTAATTTAGTAGTCATATACGCAATCGCCCTCTTTGGAACGTGTACACTCCTTTTTGCTGTGTAAATGTGTACTTAACACAGCAAAAGGGAGTGTACAAGTACAAGTTTCTAATGGGTTGGCAACGCGCATGTGACACTCCTTGAGTTGCAGGCGTCCATAGGTTACGGTGACCGCTTTCCATCAGGCGGACCATATGTGTGTTTGCCACCGACGTAGTAAAAAAAAATAGGAGGGTTATCATTATCAGAAGTACATGTGAAAGATGAAATCGAATGTTGATTATAAATAGAAGTACGTCTCAGAAAACTGCAGAAGATTTTTTGTGCACAAAAGAATGACCTCATGTGGTCTCGTCATGCGGTCTTGTGGAATCTTGAGGAACCGAGGAAGAAGAATTGGGATAGAAATTTACCTTTTGTCTGGCTTCATTGCCAGCTGCTGATTCGTCACACCATCTCAATATTAGTTTGAACGTAGCGACAGCGTCGTTGAAATCTTGATCCCTGGAAAAAGAAAACAACAGAATATTAACTTTGTAAAATGTTTTGCTTCAAAGAATGGAGTGGAGTATTCAAATAGCACCTAGGCCATAGCTGATTTGCTTGGACTTCTCTGAACAATCTTTCCTGCATTCGTATCTTTAGTTGGTCGCAATACATCTTCATAGTTTCGTTTTTAACTGACTTCCAAATCACAAATGTAGTAAGTAAGGGTCAATATTGCATTAAACCGTATGTCACCTTGAAAACGTTTGCTAAATTTTATTGTATGAGTAGTTCCATAGACCTGCTGCCTAACGTTGTGTGTGTCTGTTAATTGTGGTTGATGCAACTGGCCCTTAGTTTATGTGGGTATATGTTACCTGACAGCGGCTTTGGCGAGGAAAGGCCTCGAGATGGGGTGCTTGCGCGGGCTGAGCTGGCCGCCATCAGCGAAGTATACGGAGCTGAACTTGGCGAATGCGAACTGCTGCAAGTCTCGTGGCAGCTGAATGCGTTCGTCTTCCGCGTATACGTCGCCGGCCACCTGAAACACAGACAGTTTTAATTTAAGATTACATACATACATACATATACATACAATCACGCCTGTGTCCCATGAAGGGGTAGGCAGAGCACATGAAACTACTCAGGCTTCAGTACCACTCTTGGCAAATAAGGGGTTGAAAGAAAACGAAACTGTGACATTGCAGTGACAGGTTGCCAGCCTCTCGCCTACGCCACAATTTAACCCATATCCCACAGTCGCCTTCTACGACACCCACGGGAAAAAAGGGGGTGGTGAAATTCTTAACCCGTCACCACACGGGCACTTTAAGATTACAATGCTGTAAATAGAATATAGATAGATAGATAGAAGATAGAATACTCTTTAATGGCACACCTCAGCAAGAGATACAGAAAAAAGATACAGCGGAGACAAAACAAATGATTATAAATAGAGGCAGACAACAGGCGGTCTTATCGCTAAAGAGCGATCTCTACCAGACAACCTTTGGGTAGAGGAAATAAAAAAACATAATCAGAAAGAGTAGGTGCTTCGAAATGAAAAATCATACTTATTCTAATTTCCAACACACAAATTGAATAAACATACACATATAAGAGAATATAAATAGACTTACATAAACATAAATAAATAGTAATATACAGCAAGACAGATATATAGTAACAAACCAACAATATCCAGCAATCATACCAACCACAGAGTAAAAATAGCAATACGATCACTAAGGGAGAGATAAATAATGTTCTTTAAGCATTTTTTTAAAAACAGAAATAGATTGAGCCCGTCTAATGCCCGGAGGTAGAGAGTTCCAGAGTCAAACAGCTTTGAAAGTAAAAGAGGAGTTGTAAAATTTTGAAGAAGAAGATGGGACAGACAAAAGTAGACTGCGGGACAACCTTACAGAATTAAGGTAACTAAAACGCGCCTTGAGATACTGGGGAGTTGTAGGAAGAAATAAAATGCAATACAAGAGGGACAAGATATGAAGGTTACGACGATAGCGAATAGGGAGCCACTTGAGCTGTGAGCGAAAGTGAGAAACATGGTCATACTTGCGTAACCCAAATATGAACCGAATGCAAATATTTTGGATGCGCTCAAGTTTATTTAGTTGGTCCTCCGTTAGGTCAAGATATGAAACTTCAGCATAGTCTAAGATTGGGAGAAGGAGAGTTTGGGCAAGCGCAATATGACTGTATTCTGATTCTAAAGATGTTTGTTTCTGATTAGTACCTATTCCTATCAGTTATTTGTAAAGTACTTAAGGAGCTGTGAAACAAAATAGCTATTGAATAGCTATATAATTATGTAGATGTACTAGATATACTAGCTTTTGCCCGCGATTTCGCTCGCGTAAAATTCGAATATTGCGGAATGCTCCATACGAATTTCCACCCTCATTTTAGGGAAGTGGGGGGTTAGAAAGAGACAAAAAGTAGCCTATGTCACTTTCGATCCCTTCAACTATCTCCTCTTAAAACATTCTGGTCAATTTGTCGCTTCGTTTTGCCGTGAAAGACAGACAAACAAACAGACACACACTCTTTCCCATTTGTAATATTAGTATGGATAGTATGGATGTCAGACTTTAATTTTAAAGTAAGATTTTATGATCCCAGTCATCCAATTCCGTAATTTTTGGTGGTCCGTTTAGCCAACAGATCCTATTCTGTATCTGATTCTGTTCTTACTGTTATTTTTGCAACTGTTAAGCTTGTTTTTACCTTGGCCATGTTTCTCTCGGAGTGCGGCGGCTGCCACTCGTCCAGCTTGGACAAGATGAAGGCCAACTCGGCCGGCACTTCCAGCACTTGCAGGCTCTCGGCCTTCGCCTTCTGCTCGGCTGCTCGCCGCCTGAAAAATATGGAGAATAATGTACCTAAAATATAGATAATTCCTTCCAAATCAAGATTATGAAGATCTTATAAAAGACCAATGTGGAATAGTATCATGACTCTCGATAGCGAAAATCGTATTAAAAACTCATGGTAAAAACATAATAATTTTTTTTTTAATTTACTGAATAATAAAAGAAAAATTACACTTTCTTACACAAGACCCATCGTTGGCAAAATCTTGAAGAGGTTTGTGTGCCGATGGGGAGTTCAGTATATTACTTAACTATATCTATACCTAAGTTTTGAATACTAGTTAGGATTCTTAGTACATATAGCTTAAGTCGTTAGATTGTAACAAATGCATTTTAATACATTTTTTAATATTTTTTCCATTAAGATACTTAAGTCTTACGTCCTCTGGCATCTCATTAAGTATTTTTGGTAGAATATATGTATACAACCTAGTGCCGTACACGTTATTATATTTGGGTATACAATATTACTATATTATTGGGTGTACTTTTTCATACCCGACGGTGGCGTGCAAAATCACCAATTTAGAAATAGTGACCAAATTGTACTGTGGCGAAACTATAATTTACAATTATCTGCTCTTGTCAACTGGCTCCGTAATGATTTGTTTTCGTGGCTAGTACAATACTAACTTGGTTTGTTGCATCTGCAGGTCCTGCCTCCTGCGTTGCTGTTCCCGCAAGTGCATGGCGAGCCTGCGCGCACCACGCCAAGTGGCAAGAAGAGACTATCTCTTTCCTTGTTAGTTCTGACACTGTATGTTAGTGCACTTACTTCAGCAATATACTTTTAGTCAGTATTTGAATATACTAACTTGGCTTGTTGCATTTGCAGGTCCTGCCTCCTGCGTTGCTGTTCCCGCAAGTGCATGGCGAGCTTGCGCGCGCGGCGGCCGCGCACGAGCGCCTGCGCGCGCACCACGCCGCGCCGCGCGCGCACGAAGCGCGAGCGCTGACGCCGCCCGCGCCAGAACGCCTGGATCTTTACCGCTGACGCGCGCATTGCGTTGTAGCGCTTTCTGAAATGTGAAGAAAATAGGTAAGTTCCATTATAGACGAAAAATCAAAGGAACTTAAAGACACAAGGATAAAGTGAAGGAGTCGATGTCGTGTAGTTCTGAATCGAACTGACACGCAGAAAACAGGATACACGGAAATGCTCCATTGACAAGGTTTCCACGAGAAGAGGCATTCCACGAGAATATCGCTTGCGACATGATTTTGCCTTGTATGGCAGCTATTTCAATCAAATCTACGGATTTACGAAGTTCGAGAAAATACTGCCAATTTGTTGAATGAAAGGTTGTCAGACACAACTTGGCTTTCTTAGCGTCTTCAGACATTTTTTTAAATACCACGTCGTTGGCAAACAGGTATACGGCCCGCCTGATGGAAAGCGGTCACCGTAACCTATGGACGCCTGCAACTCAAGGGGTGTCACATGCGCGTTGCCGACCCATTAGAAACTTGTACACCCCTTTTTTGAAGAACCCCATAATGTATGTAGTTCATCGGGAATACCTCGGCAGGGAGCTCATTCCACAGCCGGAGCGTTCGTGGGAGGAAATTCCTCTGAAACCGCACGGTGCGCGACCATTTAGGTTGCAAGGTGTGTGGATGAGCGCCCTGTCGATGGCGAGCGGTGCGATGATGAAAAGTGGCCGTTGGCATCATGTCAAATATTCTTGTAGAATGCCCCTAATAGTATTGTGAAAATGGAGATATATTCGTACCTAGCAAGGAACCCTCGGGCTCGAGCCTGTAGAGCTGTTGCAGCTGCACGTAGCTTGTCAGCTCGGGCGCGCTCCAGCGCCCGGTGTAGCGCCTCCCGCAGAAACACGCGCGCTGCGCCTAGCTGGTAGTCCGCACCACCTGGAATGATAAAGAAAACATATTAGTATCAAGGCACCTACTAAGGTGCGTGATGAACGGGCCCCACTCAAGAAGTCCTGCCGCGCCAGTGTGGATAAGGAGGGATTCACACTGGTGGAAAGAAAAAACAAGACACGCAGGGCGCCTCGAAAGACTGTGTGTGGCACTGCAGAGACGGTTAATTCTGGTCTACGGGTCGCAACACCGAGTAGGGCGCTCTATGTGTCTCGCCTGCACTACTCCGCCGTGGCAGACAAGGTGGTGAACTACGTTCGCCGGAAGACTGGCTACACGCTGCGGGTGCAACAGCTGCAGTCGCGTCACTACGTGCACTTCAGCTCGTTTGTTGTGCGCGTGCCGCGGCCGCTGCAGGACACCACCGCGAGCGCAGACTTCTGGCCGAAAGGTGTAGTATTTCGGCGGTTCCGGGGCAACCTGCCGAATCCTACACCGGGGCAAACGACGCAACGGAGCCACGCTGTTACGTCATCGCGCAAATCAATTGTTTAGTTGTAAACTTTTATTGTTTTTTTTTTCATGTTCTTATTTACTGTTTTTTTTTATTTAAGTTTCATGACGCATTGGATTTATCTGTAATGTCATTGAAATATGTTTTCAAATAAATAAATGAATGAATTGTTTTATGAAAGGCCTCGCCTGGTAACCTAGCGGTAAGTACGTGCGACTTTCGTTCCGGAGGTTGCGGGTAGGTACGAATCCCGGCTCGCACCAATGAGTTTTTCGGAACTTATGTGCGAAATGTCATTTGATACTTGCCAGTCGCTTTTCGGTGAAGGAAATCATCGTGAGGAAACCGCGGACTAATTCCAATAAGGTCTAGTTTACCCTTCGGGTCGAAAGGTCAGATGGCAGTCGCTTTCGTAAAAACTAGTGCCTACGCCAAATCTTGGGATTAGTTGTCAAAGCGGACCCCACCCCAGGCTCCCATGAGCCATAGCAAATGCGGGATAACGCAAGGAGGATGATGATGATGATGTTTTATGAAAGGCCTCACTTTATTGCATACTTTATTGGTCCCTCGCAAAAAGTCATCAGAAGCCACAACCCCGAACGTGAGGAGAGGTGTTTGCCTGTTTTGTTCGGTTTGTTGTTTGCCAGTGATCTGCATCGGCGTAGGTTGTTTGCACATATCAAAGGGATCTTCCACAAACTTCTTTGAGGTTTACCAAGTGTGAGGGTGCCGTGTTTGTGTTTAGCGCTTTTGACATGCGTTTTCTATTTGTTGCAATCAAGAAAGTACAGTCACCAGCATAAATAAGTGATGATTTCTGTACCTTGTCATATTAACGTCTTGTTTGAAATGTCATACGAAATTGTCAGACGATTAAAACCGACAAGATACAGAAATCATCACATTTTTTTGCCGGTGACTGTACCACAAATAAATGGAAAACACTTAAAAAATTCTCTTAACACGTTTCAATTTCTGTGTTAATTAAAATTATATTTGAGAATATGTATGTAAGTGGCAGGGTATACACGCAAGAGAGCTATAAGCAATTTGCTCCTCATAAAATTACATAGACTAGGTGTTAAATAGTTACATGAATATCCATATATCCATTTTCTCACCGCTCGATAAATTTTATGATCATTTTCTATCACATTCTCAACAGTTCTCTCGGTGTTGAACGTTTGATAGCATTGAAACGTAATAAAACCCGTATCGAGTGGGGATCTTGCTTAGAAATCGATACGAACGCGATGCGACTCAAAAAAGCATATTTTCAATGAATTTTAATTGCAACAAATACCTAGCCAAGCGGAACTCCTCCCGTGGTATCTGACAGCTTGAAGTCTTAATGGAGCACTTTTCTTTTCACATACCGGCTAGCGAAAGCACGAAAAATAATGATTATGTTTTAGATTATTGACAATCATTTGTCTCTGTAATCGTTTCAAACACTTTTTATCACGCATTTTACATTTTTTTCATCGACATCTATTAATTTTCTGGACTTTTTTACGCCGCAGCGTAGTTTGTCGTAAGTCATAACAAAATTACAGATGTTCTTCACTTGATGTTGAACACTTCAGGATTACACAAGGAAATGGTTTTTCGCACTGGACAACGATTCGCGAATGTGAACAGCCCGTGACTGAGCCAATTAATAAACAAAATTATTTATTTATTTATTTATTTATTTATTATTGTTCGGAGAACCAACAGCTATTAATACAGAAAGGTTCAATTAGGTTACAAAAAATAGAAAGTGGATAATCAGCTGGTTTTGAAACCCGTTGTGAAGGATTGATGTGCGCATTACGTTTATTACTAACATGCTTATAAACACGTGGGCATCTAGATAAATGCGATCTTTTAATTATTTATTAGTGAATGTGTTTTTTGAATGTTTATAGTTGCGGCTATATGGAGTATTCAATTTGCGTGAGTTCCGTTTATGATTTATGATAAACAAAACATCAAGCGCCAATTAATAAATTGCAAAATTATGTATAATATATGGTCATTAATACGCAAGACTAAAGTTAGTTATATGTCTGTGTGGTGTGTATGTGTGTGTGATTTCCAATTATTTATTGAAATAAGAATTAGGTACATTAATTATGTTCAAAAAAATTGAGTAACCTACATTACCTAGGGATAAATAGTAGGTTCATATTCACAAACAAAGTAGGTATTGACTATTACCTACTTTGTTTATTAATAAATAAACCTACTATTCCATCAGATGCCATCGCTGACTTTGTACGTAACTTGTAATGTGCATTTTACATGCATATGTTTTTTCATAGGTTTACTTTTAGCCTTTTAGCAATTTATAGCAACACATACGTAAGCATTATAGAACTCATTATGCGAGTTGCAAAAGACAATGATTGTGCTCATTGCACACAATAACAGTGGTGGGTGGATCAATTTGGTTGCAATACATTTTGCATACACGCTGGGCCGCCTACTGCAAGTCCTTTACTTCTCCGAAAGATAATAACTACTTGTAACTCCTGACATCGATCAAGAGAGCTATGGAATTTAGCTTTAGTGCGTTTTCACATTATCCGATCCGATATCGGATGTCGGACCGATATCCCATACATTACAGGCGCCATCTTGGATTTTTTGGATGTGAAAACGGCCTTAGTCGTATTTCGAAAGAGCGCGATTCTAGTTGGCTAAGGTTTAACACCTAAACGGGTATTTTATAGGTAAGTTAAGTAGTACTATTAAACTTATGAGAGAGGTCGCTACTCGCTATTCAGGTGCATAATGAGAATGTTTACTGCTATCGAGTTGGTTGCGACTGTTGCGAGGAGCGGCAAGCCAGTAGGTCTACCGCGTAATACTAGGTATGTCAATTTCTTATCTGCCTTTTTAACCCCCGACGCAAAAACGACGGGGTGTTATAAGTTTGACGTGTCTGTCTGTGTGTGTGTCTCTCTGTTTATCTGTCTGTGTGTGTGTCTGTCTGTGGTATCGTAGCTCCCGAACGGATGAACCGATTTAGATTTTGTTTTGTTTGAAAGCTGAGTTAGTCGGGAGTGTTCTTAGCTACGTTGGGCGAGGGGCAATGATTACTCGCGTCCGCGGGAAGTTTACCTTAGATTCCCCGCACGTGTCCTCTGGGTGGTGCTAAAGAGTAATCAACTCTGGCTGTTGCACTGCACTATCATATACGAGTGTCTCGCAGCAATTAAAATAGAAACGAAACGAATATCAAACACATGAGCACAATGCTGACTGCTCTTAGTCTAGATATTTAAGTAAAGTTTCACGTTCTATGTTTCTATTTTCTAACATGTATGCCATACGAATAAATAAATAAATTAGCTACGTTTCATGAAAATCGGACCACTATGTCGCGGTCGGGGGTTTTTCAAAATTTTAATTTTGTGGTTAGGTTATTATTGCTAGAATATTTTTTGCATAGCGGTCTAACAGTACCGAAATAAACGCATTATAAAACTGTGTTTATCACTTCAGTTTAGAAAATTCCGGGGTAGTGATGAGATAAGTAGGTATTTAAAAAGAAATCATTCATTAGTCATGGGTAGCAAAAAATACTGATGTTTTTCATATTTATGTATTGATTTTTTCCATTCCGTACTGAACATTGCCGTTCTTTCCTGTGAAATTTCTTAAAATATATCCAATTTTCCGCCCCTTGCACATCTGAATCCATTATTAGGGTTAAGGTGGAATTCCAATAGAAAACAGTTAATCATAATTATAGCGCACGGTTGTTTTATGCGATAAACGCAATGCGATTGCCGCACACCCATTTTAATCTTATGACAGCACGGAAATAAGATACTTACTGAAAGAAGCATGAACTTGGACTACTATAAATATTGAAAACCATTGTCGCCAACACGCACACCTCTACTCGGTGTATCGTCCTGGATCGTCCCATTCGTTTCCACTTAAGTTCTTATTAGACCCATCCCATTTTGCCTTCGTCGCCCATTCTTATTTAGTCACTTGTCATTTTCGTCAGTAGTCTTTGATCATATTTGTTGTTTGTCTTATTTTGGCCCATTTTTTTCTAAGCGGAAAACGTGCTAAGCGCTATATCAATTATCCTCCATTCCGTGATCTTATGCGTTCAACGCAAGTCCATCGTATAAAACAACCGAACTCATTAAAGAAATGTTCAACTCGTTACGCACATTACATCATTAAAGGAAACATACCAGCGCCGGTGGGTGGCATCTCGGCCAGTATGGAGTTGCATATCTCCCGGTAGGGCGTGGAGCGCGCTGGGGTCGACTTCAGCAAGTACCTGGAACAGCCATTATGGCGTTAACATACCGCTTGGGTCCGGCAGACGGCACACATTCTTGTGGTGTAACGCAGGTTGCAAGGGATGACGTAATATTTATTATTACTTTATGAGTTCATTGGTATTAATAAAATGCAGTTAAGGCGTCCGTGTGGTGATGGGTTATGAATTTCACCACCCCCTTTCTTCCCGTGGGTGTCGTAGAAGTTGACTGTGGAATATGGGTTAAATTGTGGCGTAGGCGAGATGCTGGCAACCTGTCACTGCAATGTCACAATTTGGATTTCTTTCTACCCCTTTTTGCCAAGAGTGGCACTGAAACTTAGTAGTTCATGTGCTCTGCATACCCCTTTATGGGATACAGGCGTGATTATATATATGCATGTAGAAGATAATCATCGACAGAGGGTCTTTACAAAATTTTGCCAAGCAGTGAAGCAGAACACATGTTTTGGATAGGTTATCAAAATTTCTAGAAGAATACCTAAGTGGAATAAGTGGAATTACAGGATTAACAAATCGAATCCTAAGCGGGTTGTAGATAAAATTTACGGCCAAAAATTGAAACAGAACGGCTACAGGAAATTTGACAACAGTAAAATCAGGAGACCTAAGAATCTGAATGCCACACTGAACTGCCACGAACCAGGAATATTATGGCCACAGGAATTTTGACAACAGTAACCTAAGAAGGTTCTGAAACTCCGCAGTTCTTCGTAGCCCTTTGCTCAGGTGAGACTAAGAAGTTTGTTATTCGACACAAGAGAAGACACTCACCGGTATCTATCAACGAAGTTCTGGAAGGGTATCCTGATGGGGTACCCAGTCTGCCGGATTTTAATGGTGTCCAGCATGCCAGTATACCGGAGCTGGGCCAGCACACAGGGCATGTCGAACCTCATGGGCGACTTGTCGGTGTTGGGCTTGATGCAGCGCACGAACCAGGGGTTGCAGCGCGACATGGAGTCCAGCAGCTGGTGCAGGCTGTCGGAGAACCTGGAGTGGAGGGTTACGGTTAAACTCTGGAAATACAATTCTGTAAACATTTTTGAAAGGTAATAGAGAACAATCGCTCGCAAAAAAGCTGACGTTTCTTTTCCACGTAATATGTGTACGGAATTACAGGCAAGGCAATTCCCCTGCTTATTTTCCGCAAAATTTGCGGCCATGGCTTGCGGACCTAACTTCTTCATCCAGAAGTGCCGTATTGTAAATATTGGGATGACAATTGCAATGGTTATTTTAAATAACCCTCTAATATATAGATAATAGTAATAGAAAGCCTATCGAAGCTTTTGAAGCTAAGATATTTTCGTTTGCCATTTCATCAGTGTTCCCATAGGAATATTCCACAGACTGAAAGTCGCTCTTGGGTAAGTATGACAAGTGAGAACTATACTAAGTATATTAGGGTTGTAGGCTCTCTTGACTCACCTGGCAGCGACTGTGGGCGTCCTCGGCTTCATGGTGACGAATCGTCCATTGGCACCCCGCGGCAGTGTCTTATTCGCGTCATGCTGCGCCCGCAATTGCGCGCTCATCTCTGCCACCAGAGGAACCTCACTGGAGCACAGCAACTCTAGCACATCCCCGCGCAACGCATCCCTGTTCTTGTCCAGGAATCCCTCCACGTTGTACCACACCTGGCCCGCGTAGTGCTTCACCTGCATCGGACAAATGACTGATTAAGACACGGTGAAAATGATGTAAAACTATTACATAATGTTTATAAACAATTTTCAATGACTGTAAATAGATTGAGCCATGACATCAAATTTATAAACATTATCCGCCTATCCAATAGTGAAATATGAGGGCACACTATGGTGTCTAAACTACTTATTTAGAGATTGGTATATTTGAAATGCATATTAAAATTCTAATTTACTCACATTATGCAAATGAAATTATACTTTATCTAACTGAGGTTTCTAGTGAAAAGTCGTAACTTGAACCATTAATGCATTGAAACTGGTTAGAGGATTAACGATGATAAATAAATAGTTAAGTATGAGTACTTACGCCAAATTCGCTCGCTCCCAGTCTGGGCCTCGAGTACAGTTCGTTGAGAGCGTGGTTGTAATGGCACTTTTCCAAGAAGGATGCGTCGGACGCGCGCGGGAAGTTGCTCTCATCATCCAGCAGGTGTAGGATGCCCACTGGCTTCTTGCTCAGAAGCTGTATCACTGCAAATACAATTAAAATAAGAATAATATCCTCCTGAGAATAAATCTCGAATCAGAGAAACAATGCCTACCTGGAGAGTTGTCGTTCCACGCGAGATTTGACCACTCCAACCTTTCTTTCTGATATTCCTGCTGCTCTAATTTGAAAATATGCTTGTTGAAATAGTGCTGCAGCGTTTCGTTCGCAAAGTTTATGCATAATTGCTCGAATGAGTTCTCTTCCAGGTCTTCGAAGCCGAAGATATCGAGGAGAGAAATTCGGTGTGCGTCGTGCAGGCCCGCTCGGTGCACGATCGAGTTGATTCGGAGGACCAGCCAATTGAATAAGGACGAGTATAGGGCTTTAGCGAACGCGTCTCTCGCGTCTAAAGCTTGGTCGATCGGTAATGGCGACCTCATACGCTCAGCGCGGGCTGCAGTCACCCGGGTAGTCAGGGCCCTAGCCATAGCTTCCGCAGGCACCTTTAAAAGATGTGCCGCCCAACGCACCTCCGCTCCGCCACCTAACTGCACACCCTCTTGACCGTGTCGAAGCTGTCTTCTATGAAAATAAACATTTCCTAAGTGAAGAACAGCTGCTAATACTCTGATAATGTCTTCTCGTTCGGCGTCCCCAATACCGAGCACTTGCATGGCACCACAAAGAGCAGACCAGTCGGCGCCAGCGCCCGCTCCACCTGAATCGCCTCCTTGATTCAAATAAAAATAATGCTCAGCAGACAAAAGACCTCTAGCTTTCCTTTGCTCCTCGTCTAAACCAGCGAGTAGCTCGTAAAACACGTGATAATTTCTTTCGCCAGGGGACTGTGTGACTATTCTCGACTTTTCAAGTAAATAATGCGCTACTCGCGCGCCGGCCAACGCGCCGTCTTTGAAATACAGTTCTAGAAGTTTTCCGAATCGACTAGAATTGTGGTTTTTTGGTGTTCTAGCGTTTCCGAAGGCCTCTAGCAGCGGTGCCGCCTCGAGGATCTGTTCTGAAACGGGCGCTCTGCCTGGTGGGGCAGGGGCGACAGCAGCGAGGAACTGTACTGCTAGCTTGGTGGATTCCGTCTTGCCCGCGCCGGACTCGCCGGATATGAGAATGGCCTGCGGATGCGGCAGAGATGCGCGCGCAGCCGCGGCTATGGCAAACAGGTGTGGGGGGAGATCGCCCAGGGCTTCCGCTGCGTGGTACCTGGAAGACACGATCAATTAAACGTGTGACGTATGTAATTAGGGGCAATAGTCAAACAGCAAGTTCGATGTGTGTAAAAATAATCTCTTAGTTGTTACCTCCTTGCAGTCTGCAGTCCATACAGCGCATCCACGGGCCGGTACGGGTTGACGGCGACCAGTATGGAGCCGGCGTAGGTGTAGATGAGCCCCTGCTCGTAGCGCAGCTTGAGGTTCCAGAGCAGCGCGGCCTCGTGCAGGTCGTGCAGCCGCGTCATGTCCTCCACGCCGGTGGGGCCCAGCTCCTCGCGCGGCCACACCGGGTCGCCCTCCTCCTCGCCTGTCCCCATTTGGAGGGCGAAGGTTTGGGGCTGTGGAGAGAAAATATACATTAGAGATATACAACAGATTAGGGCAATGGTGGAAAAAAGACGGCCGCGGGCCAGTCGGGCGATCTACGGCCCTCCGCCGTTCCTTCAAAATAGTGTGTGATACGGCCCCGGCCTACACTCTACTCTAGTAAAAATGCATTTTGGTGTAAATATGGCCCTCCTCTAAAAGTCCTTTAAATGTTGGCCCCTAACGAAAAGAGTTTGCCGACCACTGGATTAGGGATTATTTCAAAAATATTTATTTAAAAACGATAAATGATCCCAAAGACCATGGAAATAAAGTGTGCTGTTTCTTTTTTTTTTTAATAAGACCGCCTGTTGTTTTACCTCATCTTAAGTTGCTACTCTAGTAGTAGGTTTACTTACTGTATTATTTCTGTATTGCGGTGTGCAATATGCATAGAGATAGCCATAGTGCGCTGAAATTAAAGTAAGTATAAAATGTATCCTGTTTTTGTTAGGCAACTTGCTCTGAAAGAATCATGCACAACGAAGACCAATGCCATATAAAACGCACGCGTGCATTATTATCACATGCATGCTAATTGCTTAACGCCGTTGAAAACAATTGAAATGTTACGATATTCCTATATTCTAGGAAGTCTTAACATTCCGTTTTGTAATTTCGTCGTAATTTTGTATGTTGTATGGCTTTGTAGCCGGCAGTGGAAGAATATGCGCGAAAACTAGTTTTACTTAACTGTTTCGCAACTGACATGAATTAAGACAAAACCGCACATAGAAGCCATGGGAACTAGAATTTTAATTTTCGTATGATAGCATCTTCCCATCCCATGTTATGTAAAGAATGCCAATTCTAATTATCCAAGACTGTGAAAGTCATCAAAATATTAATTGGACCAGATTTATTACGAAGACTCTTCACTCTCGATTATTGTGCAAGTTTAAATTAAATTAAACGCGTTACAATTTCCTACTGGCTTACTTCTAAGGAGTAAGTTGCCAAACGGCATAAAAATGCAACCAGACGTAAAATCACGCTCGCAGGCTGTAAACCATAACTGTGACATAACATAATGACTGCTGCACAATTGTATCAGCCATCTTTCGTGACCCGGCCATTTCGCTTTCAAGCTCATTCAAATTACGCTATGTTCATTGTCGGTTTGATTCGCACCTTCGGCGAGCGCTCGCGTGCTCGCGACGTAATGAAGTGGACAGCTGGCTGACAGCCGGCGGGAAGTGTGTCGTGGTACCAGCTTGCAAATTGCTTAGTCGCATATTAGATTACGTTGCGTTGTCGTGGCCGAGTAGGCTCTAATAATGAGCCAGCGCCGCGGTACAGTTAGGTGACCTTCGATCGACGGTTAAGTTAATGATACAAATGCATTAAACTATTCAGTGCGATCTGAAAGTTATGTTAAACGTTTTATAATGGTTCAGGTGATTCTAACTAGATTCTAGAATTTTGCTGAGATGTAAGTGGCCTTGATTAGACTGGTTTTATCTCGGGATATCACGCAACTTGCTGTAGATTCTGTAGAAATGCGCCCTCAAGCTGTCTATTAAAAAAATCCAGACATGCAATTGCTAAGTATTTACAAGGTTAATAAGCGATATAAAAATATGATGATTGCTTGTGTATTGTATTCTACATATAATCCATACTAATATTACTGTTTACTCTGTCAAATTATGGAATTCATTGCCACCTCCCCTTTGACAGTGTCAATCGGTCGCATCGCTAAAATCGAATTTAAAAAAGTTATGGCTTTCGGACGCATCTTAATCTAAAAGATGTTTGCGGTTACGTTGTAGGTTGTGTATGTATGTAGGGTAGTCATAAAACTGTATAATAATCAAATTAGGTAACTAACGAACCTACCCGAGAAATGAAAATTTTCTCGTTGAGCTCACTGATTTTCCCGCCATTTCGTCTTTTACATGTTATGTGTTTAATTTTTTCATGTTGCTTTTAAGAATATTAGGCCCGGCCAGCGATTCGACGGAGCCCCGCTATGCGGGGCTCCTATTTCTGCTCTGAATGACACAAGGTAACTAACGAACCTACCCGAGAAATGAAAATTTTCTCGTTGGGCTCACTGATTTTCCCGCCATTTCGTCTTTTACATGTTATGTGTTTTATTATTTCATGTTGCTTTTAAAAGTATTACGCCCCGCCAGCGATTCGACGGAGCCTCGCTATGCGGGGCTCCTATTTTTGCTCTGAATGACACAAGGTAACTAGCGAACCTAGCTGAGAAATGAGGATTAAAATACTCAATGAGCTCACTGATTTTCCCGCCATTTCTTCCTTTGCATGCTGATTTTTGTAGTATTCGGCTTCGTCAACGAGTAGAAGGGGTATAATTATGTATAACGTATTTATTTATATGATATAACGTCTATATTGCTGTAGTTTGTAGGTTAGGTATAGGTTTAGCTTAGGAACGTCTACCATCTCCAATTCTCCTTTAAATGCTCTAAGGTTAACTGGAAGAAATCCCTTAATGGGATAAGTTCGCCTTTGTACAAATGATGTGTGTGTTCTTTTTTTCTTTAAGTACTGTGTGTGTTCTTATCTTTGTACAATAAAGTGTATTACTACTACTACTACTACTACTACTAATAGTATAAATGGGAAAGTGTGTGTGTCTGTTTGTTTGTCCGTCTTTCACGGCAAAACGGAGCGACGAATTGTCGTGATTTTTTAAGTGGAGATATTAGCAGGGATGGAAAGTGACATCTTAGGCTACTTTTTGTCTCTTTCTAACGCGAGCGAAGCCGTGGGCAAAAGCTAGTATAATATAATATAAATTTGCTATGCTAGGAGATCTGCACAGGCAAAGTGCAACATAATTGCTAGGTATACTTAGCATCTATAGGTGTACTGTACCTACTTACTTGTAGGGCCAAGTGAAGGTCGTTCTTAGACATAATTAGAAACACTATTCACACAAATGGCAATCGCACTACAAGACGTACCTATTGTTTAACTAGAACAAGGCCATAAACAATGTAGTGTAAATAAGTCTAATTACATTTCGCACTAGCACATCCAGGCACAGGTCCCGGAGCCGCCGCACCGCCGCAGGCCGCCGACGGTGGCGGCTTGGCGCGCTTGGCAATCTAGCGCTTGCCGATCTTGGCAAGCTTGGCATTGTTGGCATTTTGGCGCTCGGCGCCACCGGCGCGCTATGCCGGCTCAGCTGCCGGCGAGAGATACGCGGGAGCCGGCATGTCGAGTCGCATGAGGTGCACGAGAGAGAGCTGAAGGATTCTGGGGAGCTGCGTGGCGTTGGGGCGAAGCGAACACGCATCGGCTTTCGTTACAGTATTACACTCAAAATATGTTCACTTTCAAAACACATTCTTGATTAGATTGCAATATAGTTATATCCACCAATAAGTACACGAAAGGTCGACGTGAGAGGCCAAATAGTTACTCAAAAGGTTTGTAGGTTCCGCATCATCCTAATTTGAAACACTCTTGAACACATTTCACGGCACATTCTTTAGTCAATCCTTGGTAACTTCAAACACATAGGTCAGGGCTAAACGCGCTTTATCTGACGCGGCGGAACACTCAAAACGAAGGTTTACGGTCTCGTATTCTGTACATTTTTCAACACAGCATCTCAGTAAATGCAGTCCACAAGTGGCCCGCTCGGAAGCTGGTTACAGAACTGTTAGCTCGGAGGAGTAACGGGCCGCGGACCAGTCGAGGGTAGCTCGGCGTTAGATGGACATTTGGACTATATGCGTTTACTGCGCAAACCGGTGCCTTTAATCAGTGGAATGTTGAAATTGCAGTTTTATTAGATCGTTTACTACCGGATTCGAGAAGTGTTGCCGTTAATACTAAGCTAGCAAGTTGGCAGCGGCTTTGACTGCCCCGCCGGTGCAAATATGCAAATGTTATTTCAAAATTATGACATTTACTTAATCCTCGAGTAGGCAGGGCTAACAAAATCGTTGTAAACTTCACTTGATCTAGTTGATCTGACTGTGAGAAGTGGGATATTGGACTCATTAAGTTTTGAAAAGTTTTTTTCCTATAAAACATCTACGTACCTGTCTGTATTAGGTACTTCACAGAGCCTATGATAAAGAAGTATGTGCACATACAATCACACCTGTATTCCATAAAGGGTAGGCAGAGCACATGCAACTCCTCAAGTTTCAGTGCCACTCGAGGCAAATAAGGGGTTGAAAGAAAACGAAATTGTGACATTGCAGTGACAGCTTGCCAATGCAGCCTCTCGCCTACGCCACAATTTAACCCATATCCCACAATCGACTTCTACGACACCCGATAAAGAAGTCTTACGGTAAATCTCTACTTTCTCATAAATAACTTATCAAAGGTCCAGACAGCTTCGGTTGTTTACCAATGTCGAACATGTTGAAGCAAAGATTACGCAAAGCTTTTCAACCTGCTGCGGTTGAACTCGACAGATAAATGGCCCTGGCACCTTTTAATCAAACTTTTATCCGATTACCATCTAAACCCACGTCGTTAATATGTTTACGCCTTTACGAATCATCGCTAACATTAATCAAGTACCTAATGAGTGAACAAAATCTTAATGAAAACATGTTAAAGATAAATTTAAGATAGTCGCAGTCATCTGTAAATAGCAAAAATAAATGATTTGATTTTGTAAAGCTCAGAAATCCTTGGTCTCTACTTTACTCCCGATTTATCCCAACTTTTTTTATGAAATAGGAGGAAAGCGAACAGACAGGTCGCCTGAGTGCGTTTTCACATTATCCGATCCGATGTCGGATGTCGGACCGATATCCCATACTAGTCCGTTGCTTCTGGAAAGTTATGTATGAAAATGTTGGCATAATTAATGGAAGATTTTTTTTGATTGGGATATGTACATTACAGGCCGAAGTTATTTTTCATTAACCCTCCCCATCCCTCCCCCCTCTGCGTCACCCCTCTTCCCCCCTTAAATAGCCGAAAATGCGGTTTTTCGCGATTTCTGACAAAACCGTTGTAGATACAGAAAAAGCGTGTAGGAAAAAAGTAATCCTTGATAAATTTACTACAAATCGTTGATTGACACTTTGGTTCTAGCACTTATAGGTTTCGCGTGATCCATCACGAAAGTTGGTCCTTTACTGCAATTTTCTTTAGTGAATGTTAAGTTTTCTCCCAAATTACTTACGAAATCTGTTTGATATTACTAAAATATTATAAACTGAAAATGAATTTCAGGGGGAAAAATCACTACCATGGGTGGGACTTGAACTCACGGCTACTGGATTGATACTCCAGGGCTCTACCAACAGCTACCAAAAGCTCATCCCCAGTCATAGATACACTATATAGATCAATGGTACTCCTAGCGACTACTACTGTGAAAATATTACGTCTTAAATAGTTACTGGAATTCCAAGACGTATTGGAAATTCCACCCATGGTAGTGATTTTTCCCCCTTAATTTTATTTTAGTCATGAGTTACAATATTTTAGTTATATCAAACAAATTTCGACGATTTCGTATGCATTTTGGGCGAAAACTTAACATTCACTAAAGAAGATTGCAGCAAAGGACCAACTTTCGTGACGGATCACGCGTAAACTATAAGTGCTAGAACCAAAGTGTTAATGAATGATTTGTAGTAAATTTATTAAGGATTACTTCGTTCCTATGCGCTTTTTCTGTATCTTCAACAGTTTTGTCAGAAATCGAGAAAAACCGCATTTTCGGCACTTTAAGGGAGGGTAGAGGGGTGACGCAGAGGAGGGAGGAGTGGGGGAGTAAAAAACCGGCCAAGTGCGAGTCGGGGGAGGGTTGATATAAAAATAACTTCGGTCTATAACGTACATATTTCAATTTAAAAAAACCTTCCATTAATTATGCCGTAATTTTAGCTAATTTCCCCCTGCTATACATTACAGGCGCCATCTTGGATTTTTTCCATTGAAATCTTTCCGACATCCGATATCGGATCGGATAATGTGAAAACGGCCTAATGGTAAGCGATCACTATCCCAACGCTAAAGCCTGACCAGAAATATATGATTAATTACACTACACGCCATGGTGCGATAACAGCGCCCTCTTGACAATAGACACATCGTCACTACTTTGAAAAAATCTCGTATCTCACGCTGCTCCTCAAAGTTAAAACGCAGTAAGTCTATATGCATTCCATACATACTTACTACAATTTTCTTTTCACTGACAGACGAAGATACAAGTTTTTTTAAAAGTAGTGACGACATATTTCTTGCCAGGCTTTAAATCATTTCGTGACCCGAGTCTTCATGATTCGCCTAAAGAACCTATACCTGCACTACAACGAATCGAATTGTCAGAAAACAAATAAATATTTAAAGAGGATCTAAAGACGTGTTTTGTTCCTTTGTAGCTCTAAGCGATGCGGACAACGGACGTACGGACGGAAAGGCACGCAGCCCAGCATACTAAGTGGCACTACAATGAATCATTAGAGTGTTTGTACAGGCGGACTCCATACCTACATAGTTTGTAAGTCATCGTTCTAATTAGCGCTTGGCTAGCGTACCTGACAATGGTAACCATTATTTATGATTTGCTTTTCGACCAGCACTGATTTTCTTCCTAATAATGTTTTTGACAACCAGTCCTGATCCTTCGGATTTGAATTGTGATGGTAAGGACATTTATTTGTGTGATGAGCACAATTATTTGTCAAGGATGTTTAATAATTATTATATTTATCGTTGTCAGTGTTCACAAGTTCTACAACAAAGACAAGCTTTCTTGAGCTTACAATAATACTCAGTCTATATTTGGTATAAGGTACTATTTATCTACATGTAAGTACAGCCCGCTGCTAAGTGCATTGCATATGCCTATCACCTCTATGAATGGAATTAATTCATAAAGTGCTAATGCCAGTTGTAGTATTTTTATAGTCACATTTACTATTAAGTAGTAGATATAAATTGCAGTAAAATTTACGTTCAATTATAGGCCAAACTCTGATACGATCATAATATTGTGAAGCATTTGCAATGTAATTGCAGTTTGTTTTGTAACTTATCATTGCGTGCTAGACATTTAATGGATAGACGATAGCAAATAAATTAATTCAGTTCGTCAGCTCAAAATTGATTGTAACGTAACGCTCACGTGCAGAAAAAACAAGCCATCTTTTATCACCCTTTTTATCAAGGGGGAAAATGCATTCCGAGTCGAGTGGTTAGTCTGTAACAGACCTTGTTTCGATAACCCAGTAACGGGAGAGGAAAGTGGATATGTTCAAATCTCACGAACTAAACCCCTGGGGTGTTCCAGGGTTTCGGGATCACGGTCGTAGACCTCCGTTAGTCTGACACCGCCCTAACCTAACCCAACATAGTACTAGTCAACCAAATAGCATGTTTGTTCGCTGAGTCAGCCGCTCTCTTGGAAAATGCACATTCCAGCCTTGAAGCGGACCTAGACGTGCCGGCGTCAAAAGTATGTAAACATTCATTGCACTCAATATCTGGCAAGGTAACAAATGTTTACATCGATGTGTAAGTAAAATTATCAGCAAAGCTAGCACATGATTGCAGCGAAAGTATCTCGCCGCGACATAGAATAGATCACACGTGTTTATCTGAGTGTATTAATGAGTTGATAATAATAACATAAGGACGGGTAGTCTATGGCGCAGCGAAATTCTGTTGTGCCAATCAATAATGCGCTAGCCGAAAATGGGTTTGATTTTGAACTGACCTTTTATGCTAATATGATTTGGTAGAACTTCGAAATGTCCAAAATAGAATGATAAACCGTTTATGTTATGATTGTTATGAATTATGAACGTAGGTAGAGAAAAGGGATAACCAATTGGCTTTATTAGTAAAGGAAAGGATATGATATGCGATAGCTACTTGGCTAAAATGGCTAACCTCCAGGTCAGTCTTTTCATCACACTGTGCTAATAGTGCGAGGCCGAAAAATGGCATGTCTCGATCTCAGCATCGTCTGCAATCAACAACACTATTGTACCTGTTTTTGTACGATTGCGGTGCCGGTGTATTGTGGATATTATGGATAGGATACAACTTGTATCTCCTCATCTGTTACTACATACATACAAGAGCTAAGTTATACTAATATCGTGTCTGAAATCGTGTCGAAACCGCAAAAAAAAACCTTCAAGAGTAGCATTTAATGATAATCGCTAGCATTGTTTCCTCATTCGAAGCCTTTTATAAATATTACACGCGATGTGACGAAATACTCATAAAGACTTATAGAGCACTATAGTTTTTGCCCGCGGCTTCGCTCGCGTTAGAAAGAGACAAAAAGTAGCCTATGTCACTGTCCATCCCTTCAACTATCTCCTATTCGTCTCTGTCGCTCCGTTTTGCCGTGAAAGACGGAAAAACAAACAGACACACACACTTTCCCATTTATAATATTAGTATGGATTCAAGGTATCTAGCAGTGGCGTGGCGTGAAAATTTTCGTTGATAAAGCCGGAGCGGTTTTCGGGATCTGTTTTGTATGAACTTCTACAGATACTGGAGAATTTTAGGGCATCGAGTTGTATCGACGCCCGTCACTGGTATCTAGTACCTACCTACCACTGAACTGACACCACACAGATAATCTAATCATGCCAGTAAATGGCTTTATACATGACGCCGACTACCGTTGCATAGGCTAGGCGCTCGTCATTTGTTTATAACATTTGACAGTCATCTCATAGTTCTCATAGGGACAGGGGCATGGCTTACGTGACTTGTACTTCAATTGTGTCTCCAGGCGGTTTAGCACAGTTTGCGCTCTCGCGCGCGAATCTATACTTGAAGTCGCGCTAGATGTACGTGTATGGACTCGCGCGCGAGACCGCAAGGTATGCTAGAGCGCCTGGATGGAGTAAATAGCGTCCTATCCATACATAATCAAATCAGCCGAACTGATATTTTCACTTCTTCTTTTACTATAATCCTGCATTAAAGGTTACATAGCAGCGGTCGCCCCGACCTTGCGTCGGTCATGCTGCGTTGCCAACCCCGGCCGTCGGCCTCGCGAAAGGCACACGTTGGTTCTTGGTTCGTAGATAGTTAGATACGTTTATATAACCTGTCCAACTCGTGTCGTGACCGATAAACTAACACTTACTGCAATTTTGTGTTATAACTGTTAACACTTTTACTTTACCAAAATTGTTGGAATTGTTGATTTCATGATAGTTACATTACTTGGAATCAATTTGGAATCAAAATTATAGTGTACGTAACTAGTCGCTCAGACACCTAATAGGTACTTTTAATAGGCTTCTTTTTTTGTTTTCATAATAGTTTTCGAATGCCACAAAACTTAACTCATTTCAACTATATTCAAGCATTTATTCGCCGTGGGTGTCGTAGAGGGCGACTATGGGATATGGGTTAAATTGTGGCGTAGGTGAGAGGCTGGCAACCTGTCACTGCAATGTCACAGTTTAGTTTTCTTTCAACCCCTTATTTGCCAAGAGTGGCACTGAAGCTTTTTCATGTGTTCTGCCTACCCCTTTATGGGATACAGGCGTGATTTTATGTATGTATGTTATTCGCAGAATCCTGCTTTGTTATCTACTTATAGTTTTTACGCGTATACACGGTCAGATAATAATTCATTAGGTAACTAATGATATTTGATATATTTGGTAACTATTGAAATGTCATTTTAAAATTTTATTTAATTTCTTCTTGATATGTCTAGGCACGCTTGAATTTTGATGAGGCCAGACAATTATTTCAAGAAATATAATGATAAATTAAAAAAAAAAAACATTTATTCAGTAAGTAGGCCACAGGGGCACTTGTACATGTCAACATTGCAATAAATAATACGGATTCAACAAAATTCAAAAGCTACTTTAAATTTAAAATTAAACATACATTTCTTGGCCACTGCGCCAGTGCCACGCCACACCATATGGGTACATTTGGGTAAACATTACATCAGTTTGACCCATTAAAACACGTCTCAGCTCTCTAGTTCTCTATTATATTTATTCAATTGTTAGCGACAATATTTATCTTTCCCATCGCCCACAGTTCGATCTACGATAGCTTGTGATTGAGAACAGCCACTGACAACACGTTTCATAACACATCACGCAACGAACGTGATTTACCCTAACACATACACACACTCACACACACTTATTTTATTGCCTAGTTTAACCAATAATGTTTCTTCTGACTATTGTGTACCTCTATAAAGTTAATTCTTGATTTTTGGTGAAATGGTGTCTGTTATGCGCTTAATTAAACACGATTATGGAAATGTTATTTTTAAACTTTTGTCTTCAGTTGTCTAAGAAAGGGTTTACCAAAAGCCTCCGCCACACATAAAGCGTTTTGATAACGTAGCGTTAGCGGAGCGCAATGATAGCGGTGCGCCGGACGAACGCTGGCGTTCCGCTCGCAATCCGCGCGCATTCCGCTCGCAATCCGCGCTTGTTAGTTCCCGCTCATCATTATCATTGCGCTCCGCTGACGCTCCGCTGACGCTCCGCTGACGCTCCGCCTACGCTTTCAAAACGCGCATGTGTGGCCGAGCTTTAATAGTCAACGTATCAAGTTACTGTATGGTTATTAAGGTTACAGTTAGACGATGATAAGTTTGTTGTTATAGGTGTCTACAGCCGTGTTCCCGAAACCCCTGGCGCTTGAGCTGCACTTCCTCTAGCTGGCCAGAGCGTTGCTAAGCGGCGAGAACCCATACTACGTAAGTTGACGATCATGCTGACAGGCAGGTGCTATCCACGATAAGCCGAGGGAAGCAGCATCTGTTGGTGAAACACCGTCCTGCTTTATCTGTGTCTGACTCATTAGTTACCTGTGAGTTGACGACCGCGCTGACGAGCAGCACTCTCGCAGCTCGGTGCACCTCGACCAGCTGGCCGGGGAGCGGCGCGGACGCGCCGGGGGGCTGGAACCACACCGCTGCGCCCTCCGCCCACTCGGTCCCCCCGGACCCCGCCATGCTGGAACAAAACACACTGTTATCACACTCCTTGTACTGGCAGTGCGTGAACGAGTCTCACTTGATTAGACACAGCATTATAAATTGAAATATATATCATACACCAAAAAAACGGCAATGCCCACTGGTGGACGAGCCGGGAATCGAACCCGGGTCTTCAGCTTACGCAGCTAACGTTTTTACCGCTGGACCACACGCCCGCCGTGGTACCCGACGAAATTTCTCTAGTGTATGTTATCTCTGATAAGGCTAGGCGCCTTTTGACCAACTCTAAGGACGAGCAATTAGTGCTTGCACCTCCTATATGAATTCTTTGCAGGATTACGATATAGCGAGAGAGATGGTGCTGCCATTATACAACTTAAAAAAAGAACAAATCAAAAATATTCAATAAACATACATACATACATACAATCACGCCTGTGTCCCATGAAGGGGTAGGCAGAGCACATGAAACTACTCAGGTTTCAGTTCTTGGCAAATTGACTTGGCTTGATTTGTTCCCTAGTTGTATAGACACAGCATCTTTTAAGATGTAGTGTTGCAGCGAATAACGAGGTATCTTTAGGAGGCAATCTAAATTGGCTGTGATGACAGTACAAGCCAATGGCCGATCAGCATTTCATGCCACAACACAGCTAATCTACTTATTGTCGTAAGTATTTGATTGTCATTTGTCACAAATAAGTACACGTAATATCAAACGTTTGCAATTGAATTAGGTAAATATGTAAAATAGCTATTATTCAATCAAACTGTATTATATATACATATATCATACCAGACCTATCTACTAATTTAACACCTATCCTAATCGACATAAAAAAGCCGTATAAATGAGACATGATTCAAGAAGCGATGGCTTGGTCATATTGAAATAGAACCCAGCAAGGGGTCCCGCCTGCCAAATATGCCTCAGATGCCATCATGCCACATTAAATGATACATTTTATGTAGATTGGATTTGACTGTTATCAGGTCAATGGCCCGTAATAGGCAATTAAGAACGGCTTAATGATATATAACATTTCCTTTTTCATTGCGAAACAGTTTTTATCGCTTATAGATCTAGTTTATTTTAGGAAGTAAACAACTGTATTTATTTTTTTATAAAAAAGTTTTATTTAGAGTAAATATTTCTTATTTGTACAAATAAGTAGGCTAAAGTAACATAAAGCTAAATTGTGGCTTCTACGGGCCGATTTTTGAGTCTCACGCGTTCGAATTCAGAAAATTGTCACTGAAAATAATAAGCAAGTCGCCGTTTTCAACCGGTAATTTAGTGACAAAATCCCGTATGCAAGATTCAAAAATCGCCCTCCTACTTCGAAAAATCTTCCGAAATCGGGAGATTTATAAGTAGAATGGGGAGCCGTAGCCGTACTGGCACGGGCAAGGGTCGTACAGCGGCGGCAGGCAGCCGCAGCCGCACGGCGGGAGGCAGCCACAGCCGCACGGCGGCGCGGCCTCCGGCACGATGCACACCGGCGGCGACGTCGGCGGCTGGAAGCAGATCGGCGCCGGCGCCGGCGGCTGCACGCAGATCGGCGCGGGCGGCGGCGGCTGGAAGCAGAACGGCGGCGGCGGCGGCACTTGGAAGCAGATGGGCTCCGGCGCGGGCGGCTGCACCGTCACGGGCGGCAGCGGCGGCGGCTGCACGGTCATCGGCGGGAGCTGCGGCAAGTTCACGCACATCGGCGGCAGCGCCGGCGGCTGCACCGTCAGGGGCTCGGGAGGCGGCAGCTGCAGGCACATGCCCGGCAGCGGCGGCGGCTGCACCGTGACCGGCGGCGGGCACGGCGGTTGCACGGGCACCGGCGGCAGCGGCGGCGGCTGCACCATCACGGGCGGGATCGCGGGCGGCTGAATCATGATCGGGGGCGGCGCCGGCAGCTCAATCATGATCGGCGGCGGCAGAGGGATCTCCACCAACATAGGCGGGAGCGGCGGCGGCTCGATATACATCAGCGGCGGCGCCGGCGGGTTCACCGTCAAGGGCGGCAGCGGGGTCGGGTTCAGGAAGAGCGGGGGCGGGCAGGGAGGGGTCACCGTGACTGGCGGCGGAGGAGGGGGAGTGATGGTTAGAGGAGGCAGGGGTGGAGGAGTGACAGTTATCGGAGGAAGGCAGGGCATCTCGATGGTGATCGGAGGAGGCGCGGGGGGAGTGATGCACATTGGTGGCGGCGGAGGGGTGGAAATCATGATCGGGGCTGGTGCTGGCGGTTGGCACGCGCATGGCGGAGGAGCGCAGGGGCATGGCGGCGGCGCGCAGCCGCAGGGGGCGTAGAGGGGAGGGGCGGGGGCGGGGGCGCAGCCGCACGAGTAGTACTGCGCGACTGACAGCTGGGGAGCAAACGACGGCACTTGAGCAGGCAGAAGACAGTTCTACTTGCTCAAGATATTAAAGCAACTATTGACTACCTTGGTTGTTAAGAACTTGGCAAGCAGAGTATATAACCTTTATAGTGTTCCTTCGGGTCTAATGTGAAGATTCCGGTTCGGACTAATGTATAAATTATAATTATATTTTACAATCACACAAAATTTACATTACAAATCTATATAAATACGCAAATGCTAAAAGTTGAGTCAAGGATCTGCCCATGTCATTTTAGCCATTTATCACATAAAAATTGTAGGTAAATGCTTACCTGAAGTAATCCTGCCAATAGCAGGTTCAGTAGTACCGTTGGAGCCATCTTGGCCGAATGCTGACCAGCCCCGCGCCCCGGCCTCATTATATACAGCCTTATTACCCCAGAGGTCGCAACAATATGCAATGTGTGAAAAGTTATCGTATCACCCATATTTACTAATAATCAGTTACTAAAGACGCGGAATGCATCGATAAGCCACGTCTAGGAGTGTGATAATGATTATGTAATGGTGGCACTATGCTAAAGAATGCGCGAGAAATAGGTCGATTCCTGGCGAAGATTGACGTCTGTTCCATATTTTTAACCCCCGACGCAAAAACGAAGGGGTGTTATAAGTTTGACGTGTCTGTCTGTCTGTCTGTCGGTGTGTGTGTCTGTCTGTGGCCTCGTAGCTCCCGAACGGATGAACCGATTTATATTTAGTTTTTTTTTGTCTGAAAGCTGAGTTAGTCGGGAGTATTCTTAGCCATGTTTCATGAAAATCGGTCCACTATGTCGCGGTCGGGGGTTTTTTCAAAATTTTAATTTTGTGGTTAGGTTATTGTCCTAAGTAATGGGCTGGGCTTTGACAGATAAAAGGACAGACAGACGCACGAGTGATCCTATTTGATATTATTTACTAGCTTTTGCCCGCGGCCTCGCTCGCGTTAAATTCGAAAATTGCGGAATGCTCCATACAAACGTCCACCCCCCATTTTAGGGAAGTGGGGGGTTAAAATGATACAAAAAGTAGCCTATGTCACTCTCCGTCCCTTCAGCTATCTCCACTTAAAAAATCACGTCGATTCGTCGCTCCGTTTTGTCGTGAAAGACAAACAAACAGACACACACACTTTCCCATTCATAATATTGGTATGGATAAGGCTCCCGTTTTATTGTATGTACATTATGAATTAGATAAAATATGAGCCACCGTCGGTAGTATCAAACTTACAGACAATCAATGTACTACTCCAGTCAATGGTTACCACTCTACTACAGTCAATGACTTTTTTTTTTTATTTGTCTAAACTAAAACCAAAAATCCTAGTCAGGTCAAAGTTTACCTAACATTTTGCTTGTTCAACAATTGCCTACATTTATACTTGTTTATGTACTTAGAGAATGCGAAAATGTAATATTTCATTGTTGACATTTGAAGTAGACAATAGAAATTCGCATTCATTATTTAAATGTTATATTATAAAGATGATTATCAGTCATACTTAATAACATAGTTATGCAACATATTAACCGTGCATTTAAAATCACTGAACCCGACATAATTTCTTCACAATGGCAATGTTGGGAACTTAAAACAAATGAAAAACAAGATAAAGTTTTATAAGTTTATAACAAACCTTTAAATGCCCGCTTACTGAAATTCAAAAATCCTCTGAGGTTTTAGTCATCGTCCTCCTTGCGTTATCTCGGCATTCGCAACGGCTCATGGGAGCCTGGGGTCTGCTTTGACAACGAATCCCAAGATTCGGCGTAGACACTTAGTTTTACGAAAGCGACTGACATCTGTTTTTAGTATGAATACGAAAAGTACATAGTAATGGAAAGTGAAAACGCAAGAAATCTCTGAGCAATGCGACTTATGCAACTCTTTACAATCGAACCTTTAAATCACTGGACAGTGAAACTTCATTACCACAATTAGCTTAATTTTCACGTACAAATATGCTGTTTCTCACTAGGAGTTCGTCAAAAGTAAGATCGTCATAACTTCACACCTGCCATGTCCGAATGTCGTTTCACTTTTCTCTCCGCAATTATGCGTCGTAAGAAAATCTCCAACACAGATCTGTGGGAACGCTGAGACTCCGATCGACCAGAAGATCAAACGCCGCAAATGGAACTGGATTGGTCATACAGACTGGAATCCCCAAGGAAAGCGAAAACGTGCCCGGCCTAAGCAGTCCTGGCGGTGGACGATCACTGCAGAAGCGAAGGCGATAGGGATGACCTGGAGCGAAGAAAAGCGCGAAGCTCAAAACCGTTCGGGATGGCGACGCACTGTGGACGCCCTCTGCCCCTTCTAGGGGACATAGAACATTAAGTCAAGTAAGTCAATTACGCGTTGATATTTGTGTTGAGTCCGATGATTATCTACTGCATTCCGTCTTGGACGACTACCGGGTATTTCGTCGACAAGCACTATATTGCCTTTCTTTTACTTTACATGTAGGTACATTAGGTTTATTGCAAAGTTACGTTATTATTTCGTTCAGATGGTTATGTTGTATTAAGCGCTGGTGGCAGTGGTGGCCTTGCGGTAAGAGCGTGCGACTTTCAATCCGGAAGTCGCGGGTTCGATCCCCGGCTCGTACCAATGAGTTTTTCGGGACTTATGTGCGGGATGTGGCAAATTCCGGGATAATGCAAGGAGTATGATGATGGTTATCTTGTATCTACTCGTAATAGAGAAAATAATATCTCCATTACTTCCCATCCAAACTCGCGCAGCAAGAATATGAAGTCAACGGAAACGTACCTAAGATATGGTCTACACATTCCACCTGTACAACACCTTTTTGTAATCAAAGACAGCCAAAACGGCGCCACAATCAAGCACATTTCGAACCGATATTTGTTATCACATGAGTTTATCAACCAGACGCAGATAGATGGCGAGCCGGCCTTCGACCTCTGACCCACAAACTAATGGCGGGTCGGTCTTACCTCTGTTACTTCGCGATGATTCACTGACGGGCCGAATTGGCAATGCCATCTACTTCTATTTCATTATTGCTTGGTCGGTTCTAGGTAAGTATGGTTATTAAGTATTATTTTGATTACAAGAAACATTTGAGTTTTCTGTTAAGGCTATAGGCAATTAAACGTTTAATTCTTCTTAAAATACGATTTAGGAGTGCAAAAGTTAATTTAAAATTATTTAATTAGCCGAGCCGCAACAAAGTAATCAAGTAACCACGCCGAAATCAACATGAACCAATTTTTTTTCCTTCATATTACGTCGGTGGCAAACAAGCATACAGTCCGCCTGATGGAAAGTGGTCACCGTAACCTATGGACGCCTGCAACTCAAGAAGTGTCACATGCGCGTTGCCAACCCATGAGAAACTTGTACACTCCCTTTTGCTGTGTTAAGTAAACAGCAAAAGGGAGTGTACAACTTCCAAGAAGGGATTGGGTTGCCGACGACTCAAAGGACAATAGACGGAACAAATTATTTCCGTAGGTCCTTCCGTCACCAGCACACCGCACCCTCGTTCAGCTCTGACAGCCTTACTCAACTTAACACAACACTAGTAGGGTCTAGTGCTATTTGGCTGCGGTCTTCTGTAAGGCGGAGGTACTTCCCCAGTTGGGCTCTGCTCTAGATTCGAGCGAGATGATATCCGGTGTGCTGTGCCCTAACACACAAAGCGCAATATTCGCTATGCCCTCCTCCTCCTACACTCCTATATGCAAGTTTTATTACAATCTCTACACTGAAAGTCATACTTATTAGAGTTTCTTGTCAGCATCTTAAAGTGAAATGCTTTGCCAACAATGTCGTTGCACTAAACTGTGAATCAAATCGATCGAAACGCATAACACGTTCACCGTCGCGCCGTCAAGTTCACATTTCCAAATCGGTCTCAACTCAACACCAGCGACCCACAAAGAGTTCATCCAATTCCGGCAACGTCGAGACAATCCCAGATGTGGATACACACCTGTTGAATACCCAAACAGTTTGCAATTTTCCAAAGCGGAGAAATATCAGGATTTAGTTTCTACAAAGCGGTCGAGAAAGTTTACGCTGTTCTATTGTAGAATGTAAGACTTCTAGAAATTAGGATATAGGTACGCAAGACAAAAGGCACTTAGGTTAGGCTTTTCGCTACAGACATAATCCTGATAGACGAGGAAGGTCAGTTTGTAAAGGAAGGACTGGTGCGTTAGTCGCATTTGCGATTAGGAGGTTAACCGCACCGCAATCGTATGCCGGCCGCGCGTTGCTTTCACGACTCGAGCTCGAGACGCATTGCAATAAATTATCTTGATAGTGTCAAAGACAATCATTTCGGTTGTCGAGCTGAATACATTGAGATTTTATTTCTTTAAGAGTAGTAAAAAGCTTATTGGTTGTGTATTTTTAGCATTGTCATAATCTTAGAAATGCGTGAATAATTTGAATCTGACATTCAGGAATTTCCTCGTTACTTTAGCTTAGGCAGCTTAGCACACAATAAGTAAATAACTAACTTTTATAGCCAGTGTTTAATTGTAAACGTGTGATTGCTTACTAATAAAGATTTATTATTGGCGGTTGCCTATTGTATAATGACATTAATGTGTTGTGTGGTTTCTTTCAACCCCTTTTTGCCAAGAATGGCACTGAAACTTAGTAGTTCATGTGCTCTGCCTACCCCTTTTATGGGATGGCGTGATTATATGTAAATATGTATGTTAATGTGTATTAAAAACCCTTCGTTTAGAGGCGCGAGTCGAGTTCGATGTTTATGATTATGACATCAAAACACCAGCATTTCCCAACTTAATTAAGATAACCAACGCCAGTTAATATCCATACTTTTACATAATCAGCTGTTATTTTATTCGTATATACATATGAATGGGCTGCACGGAGCAGCTAGGGAAAGGTAGAAAGCAAACAATAATTTATTCTAATAATTTCCCGCCATAAAGGGCCGGTACTAGAAAGTTGCGTGGTCATTAGTGTCCCTGCTAGAAAGCCTGGGTCTACAATAACAGCTACAATAGCCATTTTTCACGCATGTGACGATGGCGGTGATGACGACGGTGTACGTATTGAAAAACTCGAAAACTATTTGTTTCCTTGTTTTGCTTGGTGTTAGGTTAACCACAACCTCAAAAAAGTGCGTAAAGATAGTTTTTTTTTTAAATATGTACCATTTGGTACCAATATGTCGACCTCAAATGAATATGTAATTTTTATTGATCATTTACAAAACTTGATACTGTAGCAATGATGAAAACAAATGGATGTCTTTAGAATGATGACTAAGGGAAGAACTGAGAAGCCTAACTATAATTAAATAGTTGACCTTTTTATGAAATTAATAACAAACAAGACACTACTTTGTACAAATTATGAATACAAATGTTTTGTTACACCTTACTAGATAGAGATTTTCACTTAATACCTGTTAGTAGCTTTAACAGGCCATTAAATAAGGATGCAATTACGATTTTTTTTTTTAATAAAAAAACTCACATCGCGATAAATTTTTTGCAAATGGCTAAACTGATTTTAGAGCAGACACCTCTAAAAGAGCGGTGCCAAGCCGCGCGTTTTTGCCAAATTATCCACACGCGATACCCCATCGCCACCGCTACAAAAACATAATATCATTCCTAGCGCTTATTGAGTAGGCACACGGTGTAAGACTAGTAATATTTGAGCTCCGATTACGCATAACTATGTATTTATAACAACTAACTATACCTAATATACACGCGGGTTTCCTTCAAACTTCTATCTCTGAGTACGCATCAATACATTTAAAACGCTCTTTATCAAAATATATTTTTATTTCAAAGGAGTTAAATCACAAACAACTACTCCCAATCGCTGCTTCTATTCGAATGCCCCGTCAAGTGTTCGTTCTCCTTTACGTTTTTTTATTATTCTAAATTCAAATCGGGGACTGCCAGTCACCGAACATCAAAATGCTGTAAAAGGTTTCATTCCGTATATGAAACCTCTTACATATCCCTCCCCCTTATGTTAGAAGCTACTACTACTTCTATATTGTATTATCCTGATAACTGAAGAGTCTGAAGAATCTGAAAACAGAGGATACTCCTCCCAAGTTCGCATTCGCATTTCGCACCCGTCCTCAAGTCGTCCTATCTTGAGCCTGGCGGTATATGATTGTATAAGCTTCTACGCTGATAGTGACTATCCTGTAATGTTGGGTGTAGTCTTTATTGTGAATCTGTCCGCCCAACTTCTGGTCACAACGTCCCTACATTTCCTTGCCATGCGACTAGTATTTTGTGATAATATATTATTAGGTATACTGCAGGTGTCCAGTACGTGTATGTAGACAAAATCCGGCAAAGTCATACAAAGGTACCTACCTCCGAACTTTTGAAAATGAAATTTTCCTATCTGGAACAAAGTGTGTGAGCAAGTGCAGATATTCAAGTCTAATTGTTAGAAGTTATAACTCGGCAAGCATTGACAGCAGTAGCGAGGCGTGGAGCGCGACCGAACGCAGTTATTCTGCTATTGAAGTTGATTCATAACATAACTGATACAAAAACAATCATTCGGTTACAATAATTTGGGTCAAATGCTTTTTTTTTGAGTAAAAAGGGTCATCTTTTCAACTACGGAAACATCGCATCGTCTTCATAGCGACTCGACTGGTTGTTATAAATATTTATTGCTGCAAATAAGAGTATCTAGTCAAGATGACGATTGTATAGTGAGCTGCGAAATCGTATGGAGAAATTATGAATGAATTCATTGATAAATTCGCAATGCACTTTTGCAGCTCACTGTACATCGGCTGATTGGTGCTACGATACGTCCCGGGGCCGGGACTCCTTTTAAATGTACATATTTAAGTTACACTTTAAGCGTTTTTTTTAACTATGGTCATCTTATTTCGGCCTCCAGTTTTGATTGACAACCTGCAATCTATTTGCATGTAAATCTGTACATGTCATTACCCCACACCACAGACAACCAGTTAAGCATCAAAGCAACCTTAAAGAATAGCTGATCAGTGGCAGTGACCACGCTGTCAAGCGACAAATTATACATCGCAAGCCGTTCCCGTTAGGACTGTCCCACTGTCCATGTTTATTCTAAAACGTGGGGACACCAATCAAGTTGCTACAAACATAAGACGTTCTACAATACAGAACTACAATGAGTAGAATACGCCTTGGGCGACATGCCATTTATTTTTTACTTGTGTGTGGTCGCGATTAGAATATCTCGAAACAAGTTTAAAATAATACTAGATAAAGATGGTAAGAAAATATACGGTATCATCATGCAGATGGGCGTTTTTGTGTATGATCACTTATATTTTACACACCATTGAATTCAATAATAGACGAATCTCAATTCGCTGAACACATACTTATAAGTTCTCTAATTACTATTATTATACTATGTATACAGTTATTCAGTGTGTTCAGAGAATTCCAAGTTGGCCAGGGGGCCATAAACACCCATACTACACCACCACCACCCACCCACCCATAAACATCCATGGATCTAGATACCGAATTTTCCCTGAATGTCTACACATTCAGGGAAAATTCGGTATCTAGATCCATGGATATCTCCCTAAATATTGAATGAGTTCTGAATAGCAGGTACCAAGATATCTGTCACATTTTTCATAATCACCATGAATCATGATCATAATATTTCTGTATGTTTACGTAAATAATTGCTGCACTACTTAACTACTAGACTAGTTTAGCGGGTAGACAACCACATCAAAAAATGTTGTTAAACAAGTCTAAAGTCTAAACATCATTTACGTATCAAAATCAATTTACAATTCCAAAGTTAGCTGCCAACATTAATTAAACAGCGATTAGTTCTTGAATATTCATTGTTCCGATCCGGGTTGCGATTGACAGACAGACTGACATTCGAATAGCGGATTGTGTTGTGTTCAATATTTAGCACCTTTGGCGGCTGGCTTTGAGTTACGTAAATAGCGGGAATGAATTCCGTGTCACAGTTGACTTGCTGATTCGGAGGACAATGCAGAGTTAGGAAGGATTAGGAGGTCGATGAACAAACGTTAGAGCAGTCGTACATAAACAAACAACTGACGAAAAAATATGGGATGACCGGGATGACAGAAAAAACGTAGCATTTTAAATAATGGGTGCTATTTTCATTTCTAAGTTGCCAAATCAAATCCTATCTATTCGTATAATATACCATGATAAAAAAAAATACATACCTACTTAACAATAACCGTACGCGTACACAATAAATGAAAGTTTACCCGTATCTTTACTTGTGGTGTTCACACACACGACTTAAAAGACACGCATACATTAGATTTCAACGCGTAGCCGAGGTCACTTCCTTCATCAAAATATTGTCTTTGAAGATTTTATATTTATTCTACACTATCTCCTGCCCGCGGCTTCGCTCGCGTTACAAAGAGACAAAAAGTAGCCTATGTCACTCTCCATCCCTTCAACTATCTCCACTTAAAAAATCACGTCAATTCATCGCTCCGTTTCGCCGTGAAAGACGGACAAACAAACAGACACACACTTTCCCATTTATAATATTAGTATGGATTCACTTTCATTGCAAATATGAAACGAACACGTAAATAAAACGTATTATCACGTTTGTGCCATTAAAAAACTTGTTTCTTTCTCAAATATTCCCATAACTCTATTAACCACGATTCACTGAGCCTGATTAACAAATAGAGGAATCTCAATAAAATGCCAAGCGTGCCTGACCCGCGACTTATGCACCTGACAGGTTAGAAGTATGCGCATCCGCAGATTCCGAAGCGATGTCTGTAATATGTTAATCGAAGAATCTGCGCTTGAGTAATCAAGAGCTTCATGAGCGATCAAACTTCCCCCTCTAAATAAGCTCTTACTGTACGTCTAGTATATATAGACTACAAGAAGTACAAGAGCACTATAGAACCATGACATAATGAATTTTGCTTGGCTTCTAAACGAAACTAAACACATGAACATTGAGTGATGGCGACTTAGCAATTATGGATTACTCCTATTATGGGCTCTAATATGGCTGGCCAAATAGACTGTTTGCAGATAGTACAAGAGAGGCTATGTCTTTGCGTTATTAGCTTTTAGTCAAGTAGGAAAATAGGTCTGTACTGTACCTACCTTCCTACTCTACTACTCTGTGAGTGAGAGGCAGTATTATTACTCAAACGATTTAATTCATGATTTATTTATACCTATAATTTCTAATACCTAATTAAAGTAAATAACAAGCTTCTACAGTGGGCCAGGAATGACATTTGTTAAGTATACATAGGGTATCTAGTTTTCATGACGAGTATTCCCATTCTCCGTAGCTAATGTCGTGACATAAACGCAGAAATCCTTCATAATTTTCTCCAACTATCAGTTCACAATTTAAAATAGCCAATGAGCAAGTCGGTGAATTATCAGAGTGATCATTTCATAACGAACCGGTGCCTGATCCGGTCCGGCCACAATCGATGGCGAAACGTCGGTAATGAGCTTGAGTTTGCGACCTACTGTGTCATTATGAGAGTTATAATTAAGTCATTATGTAGTGGGATTGCCTCATTGAACGTGAATGTATCTGGTCTTGGGGGTCAGAAATGTTTAACATTGACCCCCCCCCCCCCTGAAGTTTTAGAGTAATTCCAAGTCCAGTATGATGTCTATGATAAAAGGAGAACGCAGTGCAATGCTTGACAATGTCTAGAAGTAGATTCCACTTTCTATCTTAAGTCATTGTCAATAAATGTGACAAGAGGGTGTCTTCTATTGGGCATAACATTAGCGTGTCGAGCACTGGTACTTTTACCTCACTATGATTTATTGAGAAGGTAATGTATGTAACAGTATTTTATAATTCTATCTGTACCTCTTGCGCAAGATTCGCGTGGGCCAACAATTAATGCGTTCACTAACAATAAGCTTGTGGGACGACATGTTTAACCCCCAGTAAATCAAGCGAAACGATCAAAGATTTATAAAATAAGGATAAAGCGAAACGATGAATATAATTTCGACTGAACATTTTCATTTGATGCGCCTTGGTGGAAGGCACAACAACGCGATTTGTTAATGAGAGTGCGCGTGTGGCCGCATAGATTGCACGCTTGGCTCGCATTAACACATGCATTAATGCACACTGTGCTACCTCAATTTTCCTAGTGTGCCACGTCCTGGCGAATTAATATATAAATCAATGGTAACAATGCTCATTGAAAATTCAAAATGTCGTCTCAAACAAACTTAACCATCCTTCCATCATCGCAAAAATAGTCTTACCGCTTAGGTAATATGAGTCACGTCATCCACGAACATAAAATTTGCATACCTGCAAGCAAAAAAATAAACATTAGGTTGATTAGGTATTAGGTGAACCAATGCAAGTAGGCCTGTCAAAGTTCATTGCAATACGTCTTGGCTTCGAAATCAACGGCTAGGCGATCATTTGTTATGTACCTACGATGATATTTGCGTGTTTGACGTTGGACCTATTTTAGTTTAGATAAAAATATACCTCTCTATTTTATATTTATTACGTAACGAATGTAACGATTAAGATGAAAAAAATACAAGTTTGCTGCGTTCGGTATTTTCGATTTTAATAAAACACATCAGTTTGACTGTTTGTAAATCTAGAATTTATGTACCTGGCACCTGGCACCAAAAGTACTTTATTTGGTAATATACATACCTACATAGAATATTTTTTTTGTTAAAAAGTTTTTCTTTATCACTTTCGCAACTTAAATGTACATTATTTCAGTTGCGCATTTTTGTAAAACATGTTCGAGGTCCATCTTCTACTACCCTTCATCGTCTTACATAATAAATAAACCAAACAGTGCCCAACTGTTTTTACCAACAGAGGTCTCTGTATTTTGGCGTGGTGAGCATAGACAATGAGTAATTGCACGCCGCGCTAATCCTATTAAGGCGGGTCCACACGATCATTAAGACGCTGGAAAAACGCCTTTGATGTGCTCGGAATGCGTAAAAGCGGCTGTTTAAAACAATTTAAGCAAATCAGTGTGAAGAAAATCAAACATAAGAATGATTTATTTATCATTATCATTATTGGCAGTCAATTAATTATATTATTTTAACTAATCTTTTAATGTGCCAAATTATCGGATATTTTCTTGAGACAGTATATTTTAAAGTGGAATAGAGCCTGAGAATCTGATTTGACACAGATGTCATATGATTTGACTACCTCCCAAAACATTTTCAGGATTGTCAAAATTACGTTTCGTTTTCAAAGTGTGTCGTAATGTAACAAAATTTAAGCAATTTGCCAACATTACAGCATAACAAGTTCCTTCCAATAATGCAAATAAACATTTCCTTCCGATTAGAAAACGTAACTTTATAGGTTAGTTCGGCGCAATTGTTCGTAATTGGAGCCTGAGAACACAACACGAGAACACATAGTGATAAAAACTGTACACAATACGCGGGAATGAGACAAAAAATAGCACAGCTCATTTGTGCGAGCGAGATGGCGTGATCGGGAGTTCCTTGGTTAAATCATCGCTTGCGTACGAGTTGGAATAATGTTGTAGTTGGTTTTTGTGACTGCGTCGATGGAATTGGAGAGCATGACGTTCGGCTTAGTTGAGATGTTTGCAAAAGAATCTGTTACCTCTTCTCGCAATAAGTATCTGTCTGTTAACGCTTAAACCGATTTAAATAATTATTTGGTTTGGAGATAATTTGAAACCCGAGACTCAGGCGAAGTCGCAACACGCAAGTAGGAGCCAGTGTCTTCCTTCCTGTATCCTCCTGAGTCTTGGAAGCATTTGTTTTATTTTGAAATTAGAACCTTTTGTTGCTCAATAAATGTTCAACATACATTTTGAAATATGTATAAAATTTTGTACACGAGGACTGAGGCTGTACCCGATACCGGTTTAGATACCTACCTATATCATGGAGGGTAGGTATATTCCTTGGTACAAACTAGTTCAAGCGCAATTGGATGGGCCATGGGAGCCATGGACTGTTGATTCTGTGTCGCGCATTCGGTGCCAGAGTGAATTTTTATACTTTTAATTTAGAGTACCTACCTATATCTAGTCTGCAAGATTGTTTCAAATGTTTCTTCTTTTAACTTAAATAGCTATAGCTATAGGTACGTATTATTATTATTTAATGTTTCTTTCTTTTCATAGTATCGGATGAAACTCGAGATAATCGCAATTATCGCAAAGCAATCTATTCTCCGGTTGAGCTGGCATGCGGATGTGGATTGCAATATTGTTGGAAATCTCGATGAGGATGCTACAGCGCCGTTATTTCGGCTGGTTTTCGTGGTTTCGAGCGGTATCCTGATTCCTTACTAATTTTACTTCTGTTCTTACTTTAACTGTCCGACAGCCTGAGGGCGTTTTCACATTATCCATCCGATCCGATATCGGATGTCGGACCGATATCCCATACATTATAGGCGCCATCTTGGATTTTTTCCATTGAAATCCTTCCGACATCCGATATCGGATTGGATATTGTGAAAACGCACTAATGGTGGAGGGCCATAAATAACTTGACGTATTTTATAATTGCATGTTAATTACAAATGAAATGTTAACTTATTACAGTTTGGCGAGGATTCCTGTAAACTGTTAATTATAAGTTTATTTTTTGTGAATAATAAAAAAAAAAAAAAAAAAAAATGAGTTGAGTAGGTACCTACTAATTTACTGCAGTGGACCAGCACGAGGCAGAACCAAGTGGTTTGCAAAAAATACCGTCACGTATACCTCCGAATCCTCCGAATGGTTTGATTTCTTGAGTGTATGTAATTAGATAAAAATGTAAAACAAAATAACTAATATGTTTTCGTTGTGGTAAAAATACTAAATTTAAAGTATTTTTTATATTTAAGGTTGACGACTTCTTCTGGGCGGGCCGCTAGTTTATTCAGTAAACAAGATTTGCTGAGACCAAATTTTCCACGTAATCGAATCCACGCCTATAAATTAATGAAACATGTCGAAAGTCTCGTAAAACTTGTATCGATGGCGACGCCGGCGAGTCTGCGACGAACTTTCCTCCGCGTTCACGGAAACGCGAGAAACTCTCCCCTCCTGCACACTTGTCTTGATAGCTGTCACTCACATCGGCTACATGTCTTATTTGACAATGGTAAAGCCTGGGTACGCAGCCAAATGTACAAACGCTCACAATAATATCTGTTTCGTAGCTATCTATCTATCGCTGATGCGTATTGGCGCGACAGAGCCAGACTGCATTTCTGTCGGCGTCTAGCGACGACGACTGCCGTTCGGGTACGTCCGCTGACCAGAAATATATGACTACGGACCATGTTGCGGATTTCATTACAACTATTTTGTTCATATTATACTGGACTGTCACCACATACATCAGAATAACAGCGCCCTGAGTCATATATTTCTGGGGGCCGATTTTTGAGTCTCACGGCGTTCGAATTCAGAAAATTGTCACTGAAAATAATAGGCAATTCACCGTTTTCAACCGGTATTTTAGTGACAGTGAGACTCAAAAATCGACCCCATGGTCATGCTTCAACAGAGTGTCTATGGGTAGGGTAGTATGGGTAATGTAGGATGTAGTGGTAGGTACATACTCACCCATCTGTCTGAATCATTTGAATAGTAAAATACTACTTAATAGACAACAGTTGTAGACATCTAGTTATAACAGATAATTTTCACGCATTCGAGTGAATTTCATAGGTATATTATTTAAATTATTTTCTATAAAATCGGTAATACATATCCGAGCCAAAAATTCAACTCGATACCTACATAGGGTCCAAAGTAGTATAGGAACCATTTATTTACCACAAGATGTTTTGTAGTCTACATCCATCCATGTTATCCATCCAGTCATATATCCATCCATGTTAAAAAAAGTCTCACAGTCCAGTCTATTTACCTACAAAACAAAGTTTGCATAACAATAATGTAACGAAACGAACATCTGATAGCGCATAATGTACGATTATTGTTACAATCACAGCATAAAGTGCACGAAAAGCATGAAATTATTGTATTGCGTTGCGTACTATCGGACTTATCAAGAACTTTGGGGTTCTGTGGTCAATAAATTAAATACCAGTGTTATTTTCTCTTCGAGAGCAGACAAAAGGTTTGATTGGAAAAAGCCCGGTTACTTTTCTGGAGATATATTTTCCTGACCCTTTAGCACAACTTGCCTTGTCGCGCGCGAGTCCATACATCAAGCGCGACTTCAAGTATGGAGTACGAGTAGGTATTAGGGTGTGCAAACCGGTTAACCGGTTAACCGAAAAACCGGTTAACCGAGACTTTTTGGCCTCTGTTAAAAACCGGTTTTTATAGTCTCTAACCGGTTAATAACCGAAACTGTATTTATTTCTCAAAATTTGGAAAATTTTGCATTAAAAGGTTCAAAAATACGTAATTATTTAATGTTTTGTAATAATAAAGATTTATTCGTTACTTTTCATTGACAACATTATTATCTGTAATGATTTTATTTTAAAAATTAGTCCCGAGTCTACTCAATTACACATTTTATACAATACAGTAGTCCGGTTAGTATATTACGACTCCGCATAGACCTAACGTCCAACCTCTTACAACGACATAAGCACAGGTAGGTATTTATTTGGTTTTCGTATGTGATAGTATGAAAGTACATCCGTTTATTACGACTCCGATTTTAACGACCAGCCGCTTTTTACGACACATTTTACACAGAATCCGTCCGTCAAGTCCGGTTGCAACGACGAGCGACAACGTTTTCAGTTTTACTAGTAAATTGAGGAAACAAGGCGACTTCCACCCGAGCACGGCCCCCAGTCTTGCCTACAACAAGTAGCAAGATTACATTGTGGCCACGTAACAATTTGGAGTATTGAATTTAAAATTTTAACAATTTGTTCGCCTCGGGTCTAATCTTATAAGCTAAATAGAACCCAATTTGTATTTTTCGATTGCGTATAAACTAGCTTTACTTACAAATGATGAGCAAGCACGCATACTAAAAAGGACTTTTCTAACTAAACAAAGGGGTGGTGAAATTCTTCACAATAAAATAAGGCATTAATACTATGATGATAATAATACCCTGTAAATAAACCTATTGATTGAAATGTTTTAGTAATAGAGATGTAGACAACTTTTAATTAAAAGAAATGAAATTCGTTTTGTACGACATCTGGTTAGTACGACGTAATATCAGCGGTCCCTTGAGCGTCGTTGTAACCGGAGTCTACCGTATATTTCAAACTATATTTTTTAAAAGAAAGGTAAAATGGAGATCTTGGTTTTCTTACATCAATTGCTTGTATTACTAGGGGCTCTGGGAGCTGTAGACCTTCGCGACATGCCTAGAAAACGCAACTGTCGAATCACATTCAAACCACACAAGCTTTTTTTAGCAATTTCCGCATTTACCAAATTTCCAAAAACTGGCTAAAAATGATCTTCATCGTGCAAGTAATACCTGCTACGATATCATCAACATCAGAATTCTTAAAGGTAATGGTAATTATTGCGTAGTACGGCCATTTACTAAAAATCCTCAAAACCGGTTAATAACCGGTTAACCGGTTTTGAAGGAAAAGTCTCGGTTATTTAAGTTAACCGGTTTTTGCATACCCTATTATGCTTTTCTCACACTCGACTGACCCTGTCCTACAAGCGTCCGAGTCCGATCCGATAGCCTCGAGAAACTTACAAAAAAACTATTTTCATTAACAACCTTTGTGTATATTGACGTTTAGTATTACGTATTAGTTAGCTGCGCACTGTTGCATTCAATTAATAGAAGATATTGTATGCGCGTTAAAAGTTCAATGAATTGTTTGTTCAAGGTTCAACTTTGTAGGTTTAACCTTAATCTTAAAGACACTGGAGTAATTTTTGGCGTAAAATATCTTCGCCCCGTACAGCTAATTAATTCAAGCTTAAAGTTGCTTTATTTTGCTTGGATCAAGAAAAACATACAAGAACAAATTCGTTAAAAGTTGACAGTAAGAAAATAATGCATAGTATCTATTGCCATCATTGAGGTATATGTACTACGTACTAGAGGCGACGTTGCTAAGAGAATTTTTACACAACGCACTGCGGTCCATGGACCGCAACGTTGTCAGTCCTTACCAGGTCCTTGCGGTGCAGTGACGTGCCGTGATGCATTTACTTTCCACGTGAATAATGCCTTCTTGTGTGCTTAAAAATTGTACTAATCACTCGACGAAATCAAATAAAAGCCAAGGTGTGACATTTCATCGGTAAATTAAACAAAAAACTCGTCTATAATATTTTAAGATTGAATATTCTACAAACTCGCGAGCGGGAGCGACACTGCCGCCATTTTGGTGACGCAATCATAGACTATAAAAAGTTAACCGCGCAGATGTGCCATTTACACTGTTCCTACTAATGTGTTTCACCTCTATAGACCAGGAAAAATAGCTTGACCTGGACATAATTCGATAACCGTAATTTTCTTTTTCTGTCGTATAAAGTATCATTAGTGATAGTTAAAATACAAATTATTAATCAAATTAGGGTTCTGATTCAATTTAAAAAAAAATAAAAACGAACTTTGAATATTTTTTGATTTTATAACTAAAGTATTAAATGTAATCCGGAAAAAGTGCTTGTATTATGTTGTGACACCTGCATTTCATATAAAAACATCTAATTTTTATAAATAATTCATACAGAACTATCATTTATAAAGAAGGTTTAGTGAGTTACACATTTTCAGGCGTATTTCACTAGAAAATATTGTTAACCGTAATCCTGCAATTTATTATGAATATAATATTACGTGTGTTGATAAATTATTAAAACTTATACCAATACTTTTGGCGCTTGTTCAAAATCTTAAATATTGATAATTTTAGGAAAGGAAAAATACCTAACTAAATTGAAAGATGGTAAATTTTGCCGTTAATATATTCTTAGTACTATACGAAATCAATTAAACAACAAATATGTAAGATTCATTACTTAATTGATATTTTTCTTACTTGCGCTTTAATATGAACGTTATTACCTGCAGAATAAGGTCGTGCACAGAGTAGGTATAGCTAGTATAGTAGTAGCGGGAACGGGCGGCGAGTCGTCAACACGTGTTTCGCTCTGCGATATCAAGGGCGCCGCGTTTTCAAAACGCTTCGATAACAAATATTTCACCGTCCAGTATAAGAGAGCTCCCTTATTACAAGTGACAAAAGTCATACAAATCAATTAGTCCGATAGGTCACGTTAAACTGGTCAAGTCGTTAGCTCAATAATAGTACCTATCAAGCTTGACGAGATGCTTGGATCACAACAACGTAATATGTATGAAAGCTTGCGGCGCTTAAGACTGTATTCTTTCGAGTCGTGTGTAACGTATTTTGGCGAGGCAAATTTGAAGCACAGTGCGTGTCTGTCTCACTCACTCTTACGGTAAACCTAATGAACTGTTTCACTTTCAGAGGATTTTTGAAGTAATTTGGGTAATGTGACATTGTCGCGGTGAGGTCTTTCCGGTACAAATTTATCGGTGGATCTTTTCGGATTTGTGGACGATGAGCCGATGCGATGTCGCTTCATTTTGAAGTGTCGACTCTCGCGAGGGAGTTCTTAGAGGACCGCGAGGAGCGCGTGTGACTGTTGAGTTTTTGAATGATTTGAAGTTTGTGAATGATTTTATTTTGTGTGTATTTGTGTGGGCATGAGGTGTTTGTGTTGCGAGAGTCAAATCAATAATATGAGTGGTACAAATTTTATTAGGGGGCCTCATGTGTGAGAAACTCAACACTCGAATGCTGCGTAACAATGCGAGCCGAAATCGCCTAATCGGAAGTGTCCGACTTGGTATCGACTAATCTATACACGTTGTAACATGAGAAACCAGAAATCAAAACCTGGTTTCTGGTATCTGGTACCCGGTAACCGGTAACCGGTAACCGGTATCCGGTATCCTGTATCCGGTATCCGGTATCCGGTAACCGGTATCCGGTAACCGGTATCCGGTATCCGGTAACCGGTATCCGGTAACCGGTATCCGGTAACCGGTATCCGGTAACCGTTAACCGGTAACCGGTGACAGGTCTCCGGTATTCGGTGACCGGTAACCGGTAACCAGTAACCAATGACCGTTAACCGGTATCCGGTAAACGGTGACCGGTAACCGGTAGACGGTAACCGGTATCCGGTAAACGGTAGACAGTAACCGGTAACCAGTATCCAATATACGGTATCCGATATCCGGTTTCCCGTGTTCGGTTTCCCGTTTCTGGTTTGGTTTTGGTTTTAGTTTTAGTTCTGTTAGTTTAAACAAAAACAAAACTGAAAACGAAAACGGAAACCGAAACGGGAATGGAAACGAAAACCGAAATCGAAACCGAAACCGACACCGAAACCTACACCAAAACCGACACCGAAACCAAGACCAAAACCGAAACCGAAAAAAATATTTAAGTTCCTAGAAGTAAAGAGTGACAGAGATAGCACTATAATCATTTAAGTTCCTGGTAGTAAAGAGTGACAGAGATAGCACTCATGTTAGTCAAACTCGTGGTATGTGCACTTCCCGCACACAGTAAAGAGTGACAGAGATAGCACTATAATCATTTAAGTTCCTGGTAGTAAAGAGTGACAGAGATAGCACTGTAATAATAAAATTTATGTTCCTGGTAGTAAAGAGTGACAGAGATAGCACTATCATAATTAAAGTTCCTGGTAGTAAAGAGTGATAGAGATAGCACTCATGTTAGTCAAACTCGTGGTATGTGCACTTCCCGCACACAGTAAAGAGTGACAGAGATAGCACTATAATAATTTAAGGTCCTGGTAGTAAAGAGTGACAGAGATAGCACTATAACAATTTAAGTTCCTGATAGTAAAGAGTGACAGAGAATAGAGATAGCACTATAATAATTTAAGTTCCTGGTAGTAAAGAGTGACAGAGATAGCATTTTTGTTATTTAAATTTCTGTTAGTAAAGAGTGACAGAGATAGCACTATTGTTATTTAAATTTCTGTTAGTAAAGACGTAAAGAGTGACAGAGATATCACTCACGTTGGTCAAAGACGTGGTTTATGGACTACTATTTGGACCCCCCAATGTCACGCTTTTTTAATCTTTAACATGGATTGTCACATTTAGTATGACGTAATATATGAATGACGCCTAAAGATTGAGAGAGACAGCAATATTGTTCTTCAAATTCGTGGTAGTGAGAACAGGGTGCGTAGCCGAATGGCACAAACGCTCACGAAACGAAACGTTATAGTAGATATCTGTCTCTATCGCTCTTGCGTATTGGCGCGACAGAGCCAGACTGCGTTTCGTTTTCGTTTCGCGTCGGAGAAATGGCATTCGGCTACGGGGCCTGAACAGAGACAGCACTATGTATCGCTCGGCCGCCGACTACGCAAGTCACCGCGTAATTATAATAACCGTTCGGCTCCTTTTTAGATCGTGTACAGTCAACAACACAGCTGGCAAGACAAAGTGCCAAAAATATGTATAGAGTATTTTATTTCCTGTACAAGTGTTGGTACTTGGTACATTAAGGTGTGTGTATACATATATTTGGCACTTTATCTGTATTCACAGCTGAGTTGCTGACTGTACCAATAACGATCAACTATGAACTTTTGTGGTTTGTTTTAAATAGTTCTATGCAGATATAGATTAGAATACCTATTCTATCGGTACTTTTTGTATAGGTTATTATAATAACTGGACAAAATAATTATAATCAGTGCCGGCGCACTCCGCGATCACGATTCTTTCGCCGAGCTACAAGGCCTTGATATATAGGATGTATTATTTTATCAGCAACAAAAATATGTGATGATATTGAATTAAGGCAAAACAAGACATATAAACGCTCTCCATTATTTCCTCCCTGGTTTATGAAGCTAGAACAATGATTTTTAACACATACGAAATTCGTACACTGAAATAAAGTGATGATACTATAAATATACTCGACATTCAAAGTCGATAATCTAGTGACGTGAGAAGTTATTGATATAACAGAATTTTGCACAAAATAGGCTCACCCTTTGATGTTGAAAATGCCGCCACTCTATAAAACAAACAGACCGCACACGAGCAGCCGACATTAAATTCTATTGCACGGCGCGAAGGTCGAAAGCCGCGCCCGCACCTGGGCGTAGGTAGCGAGATCGGGTGCACGTGCGCTTACCTTTGAAATCGCCGACACGCAGGTGTCGCCGTTCGCCCTCTCTTTTCATTTATGTTTCTGTTTCAATCGGTTAGCCGTTTGCCGGCCGGCAATAAAGGTTGTTTTTTTAACCGACTTCAAAAAAAGTAGGAGGTTCTCAATTCGACTGAATGTTTTTTAGGGTTCCGTAGTCAACTAGGAATCCTTATAGTTTCCCCCTGTCTGTCTGTCTGTCCGTCCGTCCGCGGATAATCTCAGTAACCGTAAGGCCGTTTTCACATTATCCGATCCGATATCGGATGTAGGAAGGATGTAAAATGTAAGATTTATGCGCTTCCAGGTTTTTATTTATGTATTTGATAGATCATTATTACTAAAAAACGATATAAAACGCAAAAATTGCGGATTTAATGCAGATGGCACTTTCCTACAACAGTTTTTGTCCGAGGCACCATCGAACTGCCGATATCGGCAGGACGCTTCCGACATTTTTGGCATGCCGGACCCCCCGCCAGCTGTCGGCCGATAATATTTGTATGTGTGCGTATATAATGTAGGTATACGTTTGTAGTAGTGTGCGTGACAAAAATGGCGTCTACTAAATGATGAATTACTATTGAAAAAAAAAAGATTGTAATTCATCGGTCCGAATTGCGGATACTAATTTTTTCATGTTTTAGTAGATATAGTTAAATGTAAAATTATTTATTTTACCTGCACACACTTGAGTATTTTTATGCTCGTTATTTTAATTTTACAATAAAATATTTGAAATATAGTGCTTATAATTATTAAATATAAAACATTTTAAGAATATTTTTTGATACAAAATCATACTTCATTGATTTGGAACAATGCGTTTTATCGGACCGACATCCGACACTATCGGAAGCGTTTATCGGTTGTAGGATGTCGGTCCGACACCCGATATCGGATCGGATAATGTGAAAACGGCCTAAGCACTAGAAAGCTGAAATTTGGTACCAATGTATCAATCACGCCAACAAAGTGCAAAAATAAAAAATGGAAAAAAATGTTTTATTAGGGTACCCCCCCTACATGTAAAGTGGGGGCTGTTTTTTTTTTCATTCCATCCCCAACGTATGATATATTGTTGGATAGGTATTTAAAAATGAATAAGGGTTTACTTTTACTAAGATCGTTTTTAGGGTTCCGTAGTCAACTAGGAACCCTTATAGTTTCGCCATGTCTGTCTGTCCGTCCGTCCGTCCGTCCGCGGATAATCTCAGTAACCGTTAGCACTAGAAAGCTGAAATTTGGTACCAATATGTATATCAATCACGCCAACAAAGTGCAAAAATAAAAAATGGAAAAAAATGTTTTATTAGGGTACCCCCCCTACATGTAAAGTGGGGGCTGATATTTTTTTTCATTCTAACCCCAACATGTGATATATTGTTGGATAGGTATTTAAAAATGAATAAGGGTTTACTAAGATCGTTTTTTGATAATATTAATATTTTCGGAAATAATCGCTCCTAAAGAAAAAAAAAGTGCGTCCCCCCCCCCCCCCTCTAACTTTTGAACCATTTTTTTTTTTTTTTATAAATATATCAACTTAGCCCCAAACTAAGCAAAGCTTGTACTATGAGTGCTAAGCGACGATATACATGACTCAGGAACAAATTTCTGTGCTCATCACACAAATAAATGCCCTTACCGGGATTCGAACCCGGGACCGCGGCTTAGCAGGCAGGGTCACTACCGACTGAGCCAGACCGGTCGTCAAATATGTTTAAAAAATATGAAAAAAATCACAAAAGTAGAACTTTATAAAGACTTTCTAGGAAAATTGTTTTGAACTTGATAGGTTCAGTAGTTTTTGAGAAAAATACTGAAAACTACGGAACCCTACACTGAGCGTGGCCCGACACGCTCTTGGCCGGTTTTTGATCATATTAATATTTTCGGAAATAATCGCTCCTAAAGGAAAAAAAAGTGCGTCCCCCCCCCCCTCTATATTTTGAACCTTATGTTTAAAAAAATATGAAAAAGATCAAAAAAGTAGAACTTTATAAAGACTTTCTAGGAAAATTGTTTTGAGAAAAATACGGAAAACTACGGAACCCTACACTGAGCGTGGACCGACACGCTCTTGGCCGGTTTTTTTTGTATGTATGTTACTCTATATCTCCGAGAATCGTGGACCGATTTTCAAATTATTTTTTTTAATCGAACGGGTATAACCCCGAGATGGTCCTATTGGCACCAAGTCGGGGTCTGATGATGGGATCTTGGAGAAATCGAGGGAACTCTTCAAATGTTATAGGCACATGTAATGTTTTTAGTGTATTTTTAATAGGTACACCAATATTTACGATTGATGGTAAAAATTTTAATGTCGCTGAGCTGATGATGGAAGGTCAACTCCTCAATGGTTAGGAGTTAAAGGATAATTCTTTCACTACTGTACGTATATAATATCAATAGGAACCACTAAAATCAATAAATAAATAAATTTTTCTTTAATATAAAACCGCCTTCAAAAATAAGCGCGTTACAAAACACGGAGAAACTAAAACGCAAAAAATAATAAACCTTTGAATTCAGATTTCTTATCGTATTGCAATAATCTAAACATCCAAATTATAAACAAATCAATTATTTTTGGAGTCGGGGCCAGCCTGGGTATGGTTAGGTGGGGCAAACAGGCATGAGGGATAAGAAATCTGAATTCAAAGGTTTATTATTTGCATTTTTATTTGACATTTTATAAACTGTACGAAAAAGATCCGGATATTCATGCAACTTTTCCATGGTTTCGAAATATCTGTAATGTTCGGATAATTTTCGCATAGGGTGAACCCAATATCTCCTGTGCCTCTGCATATTGAGAATTTGCAGCAAGGCAAACGCATCTTCATCATCGGACGAGGAAGACGTTTCCGCAACGAAATCAGCCTGTATAATGACGCATCGAGCCGTGTTTTCACCTTGTGTGTAATTTAGATTGCGTCCGCGCCCCGTCCGCGCCTCGTCCTCGCCACGCCCGCGCCACGCCACGTCCGTTGTGTTTATTTTAGACGTAAGACGCGCCCCCAGGCGGCGCGGCGCGCGCCACGCCGCCGCCACGCCGCCTGGGGCGCGTCTTACGTCCTTCCTATACAAAATGTACTGAGGAGACGATTTTTGAATTACACTCAGGTGGCGTGGCGCGGACGTCCGTTGCGCGCCCCGAGACACGCGACGCTCTGGTGTGGCCGGTACCTAAACGTCCCTAACCTATTAACCGATCCGCCGCGGTGACGCGGCCGGTGCGCGGCGCGCTCTCCCAGGCCCACGCCCCGCGCGCTCCCCCCGCCCCGCGACAGCCGCTCTACGACAACTTTGCACCCTTTTAAATTACTGACATTTACAGTTTCTTAAGCGCGACCTTCACAGTATTAATTTTGATAAAATCATGATTATAGTACACAAAAACCTGGTCTTAAGCAAAAAAATCTCAGTTACAATTTATACCTACTGAGAAATTCATGTTTATTTAAGCGTTAAAAATATATGTTTAAGATCGGTGTTAAATGTCTATATATACTTAATACAATGCAAATTGATATATATATCATGGTCACCATTTTTACCTACCTAGATATTCACATTAAATGAAAACGGTAAAAAAAGTACACAATCAGATTTATTTTCTGTGTAATATCGCTAATAACTGATCGCATCTGAGTGCACCACAAAGTTAATCTAACAAAGTTTTCGGTTAACTATTTTGCTGTTAGCGAAAAGTGGGATAATGTACTTTATCTCATGATTTTTATAAGATATGAATACGATCGTCTTTTTTTTTATCTATGTACATAATTACTATTTGATGCTTAATAATAATACCCAATAAAATATCAAAAAGGACGAGTTATTGAATTATGTCCAGGGTACCTTACTTTTACTCCACTACTAATAGAGTTGCGAAAGATAAATATTTCTATTTGGAAAATTATTAAGTAACTACTTAATAATTTTCATTAATTATGTTACTAAAATATAAAAAAGTTTATTTGTTTAATATATATAGTTAATAGTTAACCGACTTCAAAAAAGGAGGAGGTTCTCAATTCGATTGAATGTTTTTTTTGAGTAAAATTGTATTTTTAGCACGCTCACTTTTTGCAGTTTTCTTCGGCCTGGGGGGTTACCATGACGTACTAAAGACGTTCAGTTTAGGTTGAGAGAAAGGGACACAGCTATAGCAGTTACATAGCTCCGTCCCTCTCTCTCAACCTAAACTGAACGGCTTTAGCACGTCATGGTAACCCCCCTGGTCATGAAAAAAGGGAACAATTGATACGCTTTGTCCAAAAAAATCGTGCTGAGGAAACTTGGTTACCAACTGACCACACATATATATATTCATTGTGTATTTTAAAGAAGAAGATAAATACAGCACAATTATTTTGTATTAATTTGTATTGTTTAAGTTGTAAATAAATAAATAAGTATGACTAGAATATCCGTATTTCATTTAACTATAATGTAAAATTCCCGTTAGGCAGAATATAATAATGTGTCACCATCTGGTGGTAGACCTTACTCTACGCGTAAATAACCGCTCCCCGCACCCCGCGCATTTGTCAGCATGTGCAGAGTTTTCGCTTGGCAACGTCGCCTCTAGTACGTAGTACATATACCTCAATGATTGCCATTAATAAACAAGCTTTTTGTAAAAAAAATCCTGATTATAAAGGCTAATTAATACAACTGATTACGATTAGGGATGCAGGCTGCAGCAGCAGAAGCATATCAAATTAGTTTTTTTTATAAGAGAAATATATTAAGTATGTGATCCACACTCACTCATAAAGCTTTACGTAAATATGTAACCTATTCGCAATAAAAGAAACCATTGAATTCAATTATCCACTGATAAATTGACAATGGGCTATCATGTCCACTCCATTAGAACAGCTGCGTCTCACACGCTTTCTACGGCAATACGTAACCATTTGACTATTTTATAACGACTACATAACAACTATGGACGAACATTCAATAAAACTATGGCCCAAGGCATGGGAAATTAGAACCGCCAAAGATGAGGCTGAAAGTCAAAAGGTTATAGCGATTTTCGTAGAGCTGTGCAAAAATTTACCACTAGGGATTGTGTAAGTACTTTATAAGCCAACTTTGTATCGACTTACACAGAACAAAGTGGATGGACTGATGGATTGCTAATGGATTGTCATTATAACCATCATCATAATTCCATAGTACACACACATTTCTTTGAAAAAGATTAAGAAATGAAAAAGTTAGAGTATTTTACACCCCAACATCAGCTTTTGCGCGAATTATTACATCGATTGTCAAACTTAGTATATATTCCATTTGTGCCCAAAAATAAACAACGTCGTCATCGACACAGTAACACGTGTGTCGGGTATTTATGCTGAGAAAAATCTTGACAACACGAACACGATTCAATGTATTAAATACAGGGCAGGGTACACCACCATCTAGTCTAGCGTGTAATAATTGCACCAATACGGAAGAGCGACAGAACTTGATAGAAGGTACGAAAGCCATATTATCGTGAGCGTTTATGCGTTTGGCTAGCAGCCTAACCTAAAATACTTTCCGCTTAAGCCTGTTCCCCGGACCCCTAACAAACGCGATTGTCGCCAGACAGTGCGTGTGCGCCCACAATTACATCTCCGCGCCTATTCGGCGCTTTCTTTCGCGCCTCTTCGATGCCTGGTCATTGCAATTATTGACTTAAAGCATAGGTTCCCAAACTTTTTTGGGCCACCGCCCACTTGGGTATCTAAACAAAATTTCAGCGCCCCCCTATCATAAAATAGCTGAAATAAACGATGTATTTAGTCATTACTTTCAAAAATCATACATTAGTCTCACCCAACAACAACACACAACCCAAAACGACTTAGAATATGTACTTAAGTACATGTAAAGCAGAACGAAATACATAGTTATATTCAACTCTTTGAGGATGCTTTTATTTTCGCTTAAAAATAAAACAAGTATACATGATTAAACACTATTTATTTATTTTTTGCACTATTGTCTTTATTGAAAATATGAAGTTATCTACTGAGTTTATTGAACAATCAAGATTTGAATGTGAAGGATGCGATTTTGTTAATTTATTTATATCTGGTTGAATTTTCGTTAAAAATAGCCGAAGGTCACCACGTTCAGTAATTTGCAGTTTGCTTCTTTTTTTGTAAGCAATGTGAGAACGGCACTGAAACCTCGCTCAGCTAAATACGAAGATGGAAACGCGATTAGAAACTTCTGTGCTTTTTTCCATAATCCAGGGTATAGTTGAGGTATTGATTTTTGGAGCCAGAACTCCTGGTATCCCATTTTAAATTTCATTTTAAGTTCTTCATTTGTTGTCAGTTCAATTAGTTCTTCTTCTAAGTTAGGTGACTCTGCTGTCTTCAACTGCAGACCTTCTGGCAGATCACGCACATGGGTAAAGTTTGGCTGGTGGGAGATAAAATAAAGCCATATTTCAAATATTCAACACTATACTGGCGACATTTTTTCTTAGCCTCCGACATTGTCGCAGCAAATAAAGTCCAACAATATAATTATGTATTCACATTTAACACCAACAAAAGTCGTTGTTCGAGTTCACTTGTAATCACAAAAACATTATTCAAAATGTTCAGTCGCTTTGTGGCAAAACTGGACAGTTAAACTTATTACTATAACCACCATTAACACTCCCGATAAATAACTTTATGCGCAGTAAAATTAATCTAGGATCCCCAACGATGAGCTCAACTAGAAAGACGTGGATTTACTGATTGCAAATAAAGCTGTGCACTACGCGGTCCATGTGTAACGGTCACCCAGATGGCTTCGAGTTCTCGCGCCGATAAGGAGAATAAGGACCCGACAAAAGATATTAGACAAAACAAAAACAAACCTAAGGTAATAAAACAATGTTTGCTACCGGCGAGCGCGGCTTATTGCATAATAATACAAATGCGCCGAGACAAACGACCAGATGGTGTTTAACAATAGGTTTTACAGTTATTATTTTAAGTTATTTTTTTTCCTCATATATGGGACCGCCCCCCTGTGAGGGACGAACGCCCCCCAATTGCTTTCGAGCCCTCTACCGCCCCCCTGGAACTCCTCAGCGCCCACTGGGGGGCGGTATGGACCACTTTGGGAACCACTGACTTAAAGGTTTCAAAGTGGGTGCGACTCGCTAGTTTCTGAGACAATGTATTGTTTGCGAAAGGTAAGTGCCATGAGAAGTGGTGACCTTTAGTCGCCAGCATCGCGTTGTGTTGTACTTAATGCGACAACTTCCATCCTGGCCCTCCTTCGTATGTCTCTTGTATTTTTTGTTCTATGTCTGTGACTACAATGAATATTTTCTATTTTTTTATTTATTGATTTGGTTAGTATAGATCTCTACATTTTACGGCAATTTCATTTCAGCGTTGGGAATGGAAGTTGCCCAAAACTCCCAAACTCCCCTTGCAAGTTGCAACTTACAATACGAGGAAACCAGTATCATGATTTAAGAAGGTAAATACCGTTTTTCCCCTCACACTGTTTGATTATACCGATACCGTAAGTTAGGTTATAAGCCAGATTAGGAGTTAAAGGTGTCAGATTGGTCATAATCATGAGAATGACATGTATTTAATTTTTTCCTTAGTCTCATGATAACGGGAGCCCACAATTAAGGTACCCAGTATAATGTCTGCATCGGTCGAGCGGCCGCAGACCGCAGGCTTTTTCACCACCGTAACTGCGTAACTGTCGTGCGTTGTGCGTTGGCACAGTTCCTCAACAGTTGAGGGATGTCTGATCAAAAGGACTTATTTCTCTATGAAGTCCGTACAACCATAAGCCCTTTTGAAACGAGACTTGACAGTTGTTGCCACGGTAATGACGGCTCGTAACTGGTAATGATGATGACTGCTCAAGTGAGCCGATTGAAGCGAAACGCTGGACGACGTATGGAAAAAAGATGGGCTTAGTGCATTCTTCTTTTGGACGTCGGGTAACAACTGGTGGGTCGTTGTCTCAGTTAGTTAAACATGACGCTTTAATATCGGTCACCTGCTAAGCTAATACAAGAAATCGAAAAGGATGGTTGTTACTACCTAAGTAGCTGTCTACTCTACCTACACAATAAATATAATAGAATAGAATAATGTTTATTCAGGCAACACACATCATTACATTACAAGAACAAATAAAGTACAAAGAAACAATTATAAAATCTAGAAGAAGAATACAATACAAACAGATGAAAAGAATATGTGAAGCTGATGAAATGGTCTCCACTCAGCAATGCAGTTGGCACGACTATGCGTTGCCAACGGCGCTGGTATTCTGTGGAGCCAGCGAGGAGAATAAAACAAAAATCTGTCACCTAGCAGAGCAAACAGAAAAACAAAAACGCTGTCTATGCAAATACGTATGAACTGAAACACAAATTAAGTAATCATTAATTAAGTGTTTAGTTTGTGACGATTGATCTCTGTGGCAAATCTGAAAAATGTAAAATCATTCCTATTCAAATATTCATAAGACAAAAGTACGACAGCAAGTTACTCCATAAAACAAATAACGTTGACTCCATTTCAACAGGTGCCGTAGCCGAATGGCATTTCTGCGACGCGAAACGAAAACGAAACGTCGCGAAAGGTACTGGCTCTGTCGCACCAATACGCAAGAGCGATAGAGATATATATCTAGGAGCGTTTCGTTTCGTGAGCGTTTCGTGAGCGTTTTGCCATCCGGCTACGTACCCAGGACAGAAGATTGCAAAAACAAAGGGTTTTATAGAGTAACGTTCTCAAAACATAACTTACTCTTATCAATATCAATATCTGGGCAACCGAGCTTCGCTCGGTTCTGTTTCGTATCCTTGACATGTGTCGCCATCTAGTTCAAAAATGAATAGTACCTACATCGAGCGAAAGAATTCTCAGCCTTAACAACACAACTACTCCACACGAGATGGCGCGCATTTCGCCACAAAAACTCAAATAGTGTATTTTCTATTCGTTTTAGCCTTGACCTGTGTCGCCATCTAGTGTTTGCAATAAATAGTACTTACATCGACCGAAAGAATTCTGTCTTAACAGTACAACTACTGCACACGAGATGGCGCGCGAAGAAAAACGCATGAAAACTCGAAAATTCGCGTTTTCCGGGACCTAAGGATAAGTTAGACCGATTTTTCACCCCCAAAAACCCCCACATAACAAATTTCTGCGAAATCGTTAGAGCGGTTTCCGAGATCGTCAGTGTAAATAAATATATATATAAATAAATAAATAAATAAATAAATAAATATACAAGAATTGCTCGTTTAAAAGTATAAGATACGACATTTAACGGTGCGAGTTGCAGTGAAACAAGCAAGTGTTGTGCATTAAACGCGTGAAGCAAATGAGATGGAGGTCGCGATAACTTAGTTTCAGAGCGCCGTGTCAAGGACTGCTTCTGTCGCCATCGTATTAATGTTGTAGAAGCATTTTCTATTCAACACGTACGAAAAGAATAGACAGTGAGTGGCAGTGGCAATCAAGTTAAGAAAATTCTATATTGTCAGATTTCTAAACAGTGCCAAGCCTAACAGCAGTTCCTAATGTTGCGCGTGGTCTAATATCAGTACACTGTAGGTAATATAGTATCAGTTAAGATATTCGTAGCGACTGCCTTCGGAAATCCTTACCGGAAAATCAAACATTAAGATCATATCTAAGTTCCGAGTGTGTCTTTGTTTTGAATTATAACATTTATAACTATCATCATATCAGCCTTTATCGCTCGCCTGCTGAGCAGAGGCCTCTCTAGCCGGTCCTCCGGTCTCCCGGTCTAATTGTAAGCTAGTCTCATCAAGATTGATCCACAATTTTCCCAATGGCGTCCACCCAACAAGCCAACAGATGCCGTCATGCCAAACACCTATTTATACAATAAGTATGATGATGCCATCTTCAGCTACCCATGAAACCTTGACCCTAACATGGTTAATGTCACATCCGGCACTGATCGCGTGCAACTCAATCCACCGGCCACCGATACAAGTACAAGTGATACCGTGTAATAATACGGCAGTTTAAAGATGGCTGACCGCAGCGGTCAAGTCGCACGTCTGTTCCACGCCGCCGCCCCCAGTGGGAACGCTCCTTGCCCGACTTATATCAGCGATCTAGTTCATGCCTAAGATTTTTAGCTTTCACGTGGTGTGTGGCAGGTACCCACATAAACTCACACCTGTATTTCCAAAACGGGTAGGCAGGGTACATGAAACTGAAGTTCTAGTGCCACTCTTAGCAATAATGAAATTGTGACAATTTCAGTGACAGGTTGCTAGTCCCACACACACCCCATATCACACAGACGGCTTCTACGACACTCACGGAAAAACTTGAAGGGTTCAAAGTGTTCTTGAACGTTCGAGTCCTTTAAATGTCCCAAGATCTCGAAAAAATGTAAATAGACGACGAAATCTGGTCAAAATCATTATCATACACAGATAAAAGACACGACTTCAGCATCTGTTTTCAGACTGCCGGACTCCGGAAGATATGATAAGTTCAAGTTCACGAATGCAACGACTAAAGTTATAATAGCTTGGACATGACTTTGTATCGATTTTGCGCACGTCAATTGAAAATGTAAACCACTATATCTACAATTAAATGGTTTCATATGCAGTTGTTCGTGACATTCATGACTTCCCGGATCACTAGGGTCAATGTTAAAACGTTTTGTAAAGTAACTACCAATGCTCAGAATAGTAAGAATCTTGTTTTTAATTTCAGCAATTCTACATCCAGCGGCAAATTTGACGCCGTTCAAGATATAAAAGTAAATAAATTACGGTACTGGTAGTAAAACTTCACGATTGTCATAAATAAAACATAGTAAAGGGTTGCCTCATCGATATCAAGATTGCCATAACGGGAAATCACGCTCCCAAACCAGCCCGAGAACGCGCCGAAAGTTTTTTGCCCTTTCTCGGAAGTATTACAACAGAGGGCCTGAATGGGTGCGTACGAGAAAGTCGGCAAGTGTGTCCGATTGACATTCGCCGGCCGGGCGGACGTGCTGGCACGTGTGTTTGGCCGGCTGCTGTGGCTGATGGCTGATTTGTTTTAGGTTAAGACTCCGCGTAGATATTATGGTAATGCTTGTGACAAAACTCACTGTTTTGAAAACTTTCGAACTTGTGACTTTGGGATACAAACCCGCCGCTCTTCCAATTTTAGACAGTGAGGTTTGCTTTGACACATTTCCTTTATTTCTATGCAATCATTATGGTATTGTTTGCAGACTTTCTGAAGGTACAAAATATCATTTTATATTATGGTAAACGTAATGAGCATCAACCAGAAATAAGAAATCATTCTGCGATACCAAAGATATTCTTTCAACGAGGAAGGCGACAAAATACAAGTTTCTTCATACTATTGGTGATGAAAGCCGTACCGTTTTTTACCGCTTCGCTTGCGGAAAAGGAAATTTAGTGTTCATAGGCTTCCATGGGAGAGAAAACTCAAAAATCGGGTAAGATCCCCGTTTGCAAAACGCGAGAATTGGCTCGACACTGGAATTTCGCTTTGCGCGTGATTCGCGTGCAAAGCGTGGAGCTTCTTTAGGGGGTCGAGGAAAGCGATACAGCGCAGCACGGCCTGTTTCATACTTATTTACATTAGAGGTCAAGGAAAGCGAGATGCATGATGCATTCCGACCGGGGATGAGAAATTTTGTCTTAATAGAAGACATTTATCCGCTGTTTTACACACGTCAAATCAAGCAAGTGCAGTGTGAAGACGTGCCAAAAAACACAGCGCGTCTTAACGCAAGCATTCGCAAAATATTACAAAGTAGGTAATGTAGGTATGGAATGCAATGGCAGACTGATAGTGATAGTTAAACTGATCCAGATTCAGAATAGCGTCAAGAACTCGTAATCTGTTTAAAACTATTGTATACAGTTTTATCACTTTTGTCCTTTAAAGATATTAGGATACCCAGTTATTGTATTTCTACAAGAGTACCTAGGTCTAATATTGTTAGAAACGGGTTCAACTTTTTTCGTTTAGAGCCATACGAAGGCCTACAAGCCTTCAAATAGAACACATTCTGAATGCCAAAGGTGTTTGAGCCGTGTCTAATCCGCAAAGGAACCATTGTTTGTTGTAGGTACTTGCACTACTTGCAGGTTATGTTTTGTCACACAATATATAGTACGAGTACAATATTAGTACGAGATGAAATAAAGAATAAATAACACTTAATATTGGCCAGGAATTGATAATAATTAGTAAAGCATAGGTACATATAACAGTGGTAGTCATTACTTAAACTTATATCGATTAAAAAATGATAATTAATGATATCTTTGTACCAAAAAGATTCGAAAGGAACCCTAAGGTACCGGCCACATCAGAGCGTCGCGTGTCTCGGTGCGCGCAACGGACGTCCGCGCCACGCCACCTGAGTGTAATTCAAAAAGCGTCTCCTCAGTACATTTTGTATAGGCGCCACGCCGCCGCCACGCCACCTGGGGCGCGTCTTACGTCCTTCCTATACAAAATGTACTGAGGAGACGCTTTTTGAATTACACTCAGGTGGCGTGGCGCGGACGTCCGTTGCGCGCCCCGAGACACGCGACGCTCTGATGTGGCCGGTCACTAATAACGTGGCTATGTCCGTCTGTCTGTTTTATCGATTAAATAACGCAGGTAATATTATGGATAATCTCATTTCATTTATTCTATTTCGATATAAACTTAATACGTTATGTATTCTCCTGTAAACGTCTTGGCTTGGTCCAAACCACACTAACCTACAATACATAAGAAAAATAAAACACTACAATATAAAATATACATTACTTATAAGATAAACCAAAATATAATTCAATTAAGATTTTGTTCATTAACAATAATAGTGATGATTTAGGTACCAGAAGTCAGATCATTGATCAAATATAATAACAGTTCGATTACCGGATAGAACCAAGTGGATAATTGGATACACTGCATGTAGTTTCAATTAAAATGCACTTAATTATCTACCTAAATTTGTTTATTAAATGCTTGTTAGTCTGAGACAATAATTGTGTAAGAAGACTAAGCAGAGGGCAACATAGGTCAAAAGTCCCAACGTAGGTCTCGTCTCGTACCACATTATTTATTTATCGGCAGATTCACAGCAAAATGTCGCCGCTCGGTTGCGAGACGAAATGCCAAGCCGACCGGTTCTGCTTAATTCAATACCGAGAAAGCCCTACTCGTCTAAATTTAAATACTCGAATGATTACTAATACATACTGAATGCCTTTATATTTAAATGATGCTAAAAGTAGCGTGACATCGTTCGAAATATTTCTATCAGCGTTTCCATTCACTGTAAAGACAGTATTTTATCACGATATAATTATGGATAGATATTTTACGATCTAATAAAATAGCAGCTTTTACAATTATTTGTAATAATTTATGACGGAGACAGTCATCGGGTGATAAAAAACCTTTATAAGTATAACAGTTAGATCCATACATCATTACTATGCGCGAATGCGAATATGTGAGCTGTGATAGACTTGCTTTCTAATGTCCCCAGCAGTGTTGCTGTCAACTTCCTTCTGGGTTAGGTAAGCGGTTGCGCCACCTTTTGGGCTGCATTCCGTGCATTAGGGACAGCCTAGTCGAAAGGAATGCCGTGCGTCCATTCGCGCCGATTCTGCCACGGGATGCCGGTTGAAAAGACCTTACTTGGCCGTTTAAGTCGTTAGCAAATCTCCGCTTTGCGTAACCATTTTAGGTTAATAAACGCCATCTTTTTACCGCGAATTCCTAAATTGCTTTGGCAAATTGACTTCAATTTCGCAACTAAATAACCAATATATTCGCATCTCGCAAATAGCATAGTCATTAACGAGTTGGTGATTTCTTTTGCGGCATTATTCGGAAAAATAACAATGAGTATTCTTCCTACGCGACACTGGAAGGCTGTTTGCAATTGTGCAACAACTTATTAATTCTCTACGCCTTATTCATCATCATCAATTGTTACAATACTGACATTAGTCAGGCCTAGATGGACACTTCCTATTAGTTCTGTTAATTATTTAAATTGTGTAGTACTAGTATTAGGAAGTGCGAGCCAAGTCGGACGGCGGTTTCCTCGCTAAACGGTCGGTAAGGAAAGTAGGCCTTCGCGCGTCGGAAGTACGTGGGCGCCTGGCCACCGCCACCGTTAGATGATGTATTCAGCAGGATTAGAATTAAGTACTGATATGAAGCAACTGTACGTTTTGTGGTGGCAGCGTGCACAGGTCTCGTGAGCAAAGACCCCGCTAAGGATACGGGGCTACGGGCTAGCCTTGCTCATGTCATGTGCATATCTGCTGCCATCAGTTTTCCCTTAGTGGCAACCACGAATGACACCCACGGGACGAGAAGGGGTGGTGCTATTCTTTTCTGATGCCGGAACCACACGGCACGAGCGAATGTTTGTTGTAATCATAATTTTCTTTGCGTGGTGAATTCAGCAGGATTATTAGAACTAGACATAACTAGTTGTATTATTACTAAGTGAGTATTAAATCAATTCTTTGCGTTACTCCGGTATTTTTGCCAAGGCTCATGCGAGTCATGGCCAATCATCCAGGGTTCTGCTGGGTAAACTATAATTCCATGAATTGGTGTAAGCACTAAGAAGATGTACACGACTTAACCATTGCTATAAAATATTATTTGGAGATGTCCTAAATTTTTTAAAGTAAAACAACCTCGACCTCTGAATAAAATGTGAGGCATAGGTCTGTGCTTAGTACCTATGCCCTGTGGACCAAATCGCCAAGTTGACAATAATCATCCTCCTTGCGTTATTCCGGCATTCGCCACGGCTCATGAGAGCCTGGGGTCCGCTTTGGCATCAATACCTACTCGACAAATACCAAACACCAAAAAGAAATAAAAAATGCACGGGGCGACAGATGACACGAAAAGCTAGATAATTATCCTTAGTTATTTTAAGATTTGACATTGGGGCAACCCGTATCCAGGCCGGTGGTGCGGCTGACCAGGCTCAGGTCCTTAAGCGCCGCAAATACTCGTCCTTGCATAAGGACTACGAGTTTGCGGCGCTCGCGGTGGAGACGCTGGGCCCTTGGTCGGCCAACATGAAGGCCTTTGTAAGAGCTCTGTCGACTCGGCTGGTGGACACCACAAGGGACCCGAGGGCTGGCGCGTATTTCTCGCAACGCATTGCCCTAGCAATACAGCGAGGAAACGCTGCCAGTGTAATTGGCACCATGCCGCAGGCGGAACAGCTGGAGGGGGTGTTTTTTTTATGATTGAGTTGTTGTATTTTTTTTATTGTATAAGTTTTTTTGATATATTTATAGTTTAAGTTAGTTTTAGATTTGACTAGTTTTTAGTACCAACGATTGACATCTTAGCTAAGCCTTGGCTTGCCAGTGCCACCTGCCCGGAGATGATGGCAACGATCAGCATGACGTCATCGCGAGCCCCATCGAGCCGGTGCGCGTACGCAGAAACTTAACAATAACACCGATAGTTTTTCTGTGTCAAGCGGTACTTTTATTCATGACACGACTTATAATATCATGCCATATTATATTCAGCTTCTTATTATACCACTTTGGCTATGAGATTAAGATAAAGACGTGACCGAATCAGTTTTAGCGATAGCTTCTATCAAAGCTAGTCTTTATAATCAGTTCTGCAAGTAGAGCTATTTCTAAAATCGACACGTACCTGACTAGATTATACGTCTAGATGATGGTTCGCATTCTCGACGTCATCCTAGAGCCAGACCAGACAATGTGTTTGTATGTGATTGGAATAGGCCCAGATTTAGGGTGGAGCGAGCCGGGGCCTATGCCCGGGCGTCAAGTCGAACTTCGTCAAGTCCAAGGGGCGCCACATTCGACATTTAAGTTTTTGCCCCCCTCGAAAAAAGTCTAGATTCGGTGCTGGATTGGAAGCCGCTTAAGCTCACATCGCAGCATCACACATGTTTCTACACCAGATGTATAACATAACCGGGAAATCTGTAAAATAAGAAGCAGCAGAACGGTTGAATGGGTCCAATCTTTTAATTTAATCTCGCCTAGTAATGTAGAAATTGCAGAACATTCCCAAAAAGCGGAAACATTCTTCAGAATGTTCGCAGAACATTCCTGCAACATGAAATTTATTGTTTAAACGAGAGAATATACTTGAAGTAAAGTTTAAATGGGCATAATATAAAACTATATGTTATTATACATATAATATTGTCTACTAGAGTTAGCTCTTTTGTTGATAATTGATAAGTTACCAATAAGTTGCTTAAATTCTCACTATACTTCAGGGAACATTTCGACTTTCAGACGTCACAGTTTTAAATTTTAACTTCTGATTAGCAGAAACGTCTGCAACACAGTTTTAGTCATGACTTTTTTAAATTAGGTACCGAACTATTATTTCTTGATTGATTGATTGATCTTGATTTGGTCATGTCAAAATATAAATAAAAAAAAAGATCGCTGTCAGGATCGAACCTGAGAACATCGGCTTACGAAGCCAGCGCACTACCACGGGACTACGTCTTGACTTGCTGAGTCCGACGAAATCATGGTATAAACTACGAAGTTACTAAGTATTCTGATAAATTCTCGTTCTCGAGAACATTCTCAGAAGTTACCGAAAATTCTCATGAGGAAAGTTCTGCAACTTTGGAAACTTCTCGTCCGTGCATTGCTAATCTCGCCTCAGATACCCAATGCACACGTTCTACAAGTTTCAATTTGAAATTATGGATTATTTGTGCTCTTTCGAATGAAATTCTGCTCATTGAAAAAGCCGTGAAGGAAGTTCTTCGCTCAATAACATTTATCAAATTCGCTGATAATAAAGAAATAAAATATATTGTATATTTGATTATTATTATTATTTAATAAGCAGGCAGGCAGTTAAAGAACTTATATAGATTGCAAACACTTGAGTGACGACTGCATACATGCAAGTGCCACTTACGTGAACAGTTAGATTAAAATCAAATGATAAGTATAAACATGAGATATAAAGAGACTCATGCCTGCAGTCAAACTGTATATACAGTTTTGCAGGAACTAGCTTAGATTTAAGACCTGTACTGTGCATTAATAATAAATAAATAAATAAATTAAAAAATAATAGCCTGTATCCAGTGATCATTGTGACAGTAATCATAGCCGAGTTGTAGATGTGATGTGCTTGTCTAGTCATGTCTGTCTGTCCGTCCGTCCGTCCGTCCGTCCGTCCGTCCGTCCGTCCGTCCGTCCGTCCGTCCGTCCGTCCGTCCGTCCGCGGGTAATATTTTTAAACTGATTTACATTTTGTGCTGAGACCACGTCTCCTGGGAGTTTCGGTACATATTGGGTTGGGTACACGTATTTGGTAAAAGAGTTCTTAGTTTTATTATGGATTTACTGACAAAACGAGTCTTGCACGATTTAAAAATACGGATGAATAGGAAAGTCGTGACCTGACGCTGACTGTCGTCAGCGGATCCAGTATTGTTGACCGTGAGACAACAGATTAGCTGCGAACATCTATCAATGATCGATTATTTTCTAAACGGAGCCTCTTTCAAGGTCTTGGGGAAAATCTGAGCTTTACGTGTTTAGAGCCAGCAAAGACCTAAAAACCTTTTGAGCAGAAAAACAACCCAAATTAGGTAAGGTTTAGGGGCATTCCACAAAAAAATTGTAGGAACGTGAGGAGTTATATCGATCTTTGATGGTACCTTAATCACTCCTATTTTTGGCCGAAAATTCTTAGAGATTTAGATACCTGCCTATCCAGGATTTTTTGGAAAGTTATCTGGGCTAACAGGTAGGCAAGGTTTATTAAACATACCTACTTTTGACGTGCTGTTTCATCCACCACTAATTTTAGCACTTAGTAGTTAGTCCTATTCCTATTGACGCTGATGCTGACTAGCCCTACTACCTACTATGAATAATATTACTGACTTCAATCGTAAACACGACTATTAATAGCTATGATCCTCACCTGGACCCTGTATGACATTTATAGGTTCAGCAAACCCAGGCGAAACTTGTTTCTAGCTATCGCATATTAATTCCTATCTCCTGCAGTGGTTCTTTGCTTCTTGCCATGCGAAAAAATGTGCAATGTCGCCTTGCATTTCAAGTTTTAATGGGCTTACACTGTATCACGGGGGGATTATCTGTACTCTGTATATAAGAGGATATTTGTTACATTTTTACATAAACTTACGAACCGTCTACGCTGTGAGCGCCGGGGGCAGAAGGTCATGTCTTTAGTAATGCAGATATTTTGAAGTTTTTTTACATTTCGCTGATCTCATCGCATTTTTATTGTTTTTCAAGAAGAAAGACACCAATATAGTTATATTTATAGTAAATGGAGATTACTAGGTAAGTATATAGATAGGTTACGGTCGTAACAGACGTATCTAATATATTATGAATATTCATTGTTTTTATATTGATTTAAACTAACACGATCTTCACTCATATTATTAAATTAAAACGGGACTTAATCTGTCTACCCGTGACCACGGACGTAATGTCATGTCCGAAACGTCGGGTTAAATATAAAACGTAAGTTTTACGCGATTAAGTCCCGTTTTAATTTAATAATATTCATTGTTTTTGTTTATAAGTTTAGGAATATTATAATCGCCATGGATTTATTATAGATGCCTAACTTTATCTGCATGTCTACCCGAGGACCAAGCCTACTCTCAGATCAGAAGAGAAGACAAAATTGCGCTTTTGTAAGGGAACCAACTTACTATTTATATAGTTATCTACCTCCTGTATCTATAAATACTGTTCTAGGTCTATATAGAGATATTAGGTACAACGAAGTTTAGAAACAATATCCAGACGCATATTGTATTGTGGTCAAGTACCTACCTACCATTATTTAACTAAAATAAAAGTGCAACAGTCTCAAAATAAACCTATTCGCCTGACAATAAAGATCGAAAAACTAACGCGAGGCACATAAGGTATGTAAGAACTCTGTGTGTTTTTTATTGCACAGTAAGTAAGAAACTGTAGATAAGTACAATAAGTAGGTATCTCAACAATAAAAGACACGTATTAACCTACTAAAACAGGTATACAGGCATAACCATTAAGTTTCTCGTTTCTATTCACCAGTTAAGCAAGTATTGATAGAAAGACTCGAACCGGGAAAGCCTTCACAAGCTTCACGTCATCTCATGACACAAACAGAAAACAGACACGTCTTACCTATATCTACGCGAGACACCCGAAGTTCCTTAACAACCTCCGTCAACTTTCACAAAACATGCCACAAAGCTCGCCGACAACCGTCACGATATCATACACTTATCAACAATAAACAAACACTTGTGGAGACGTAGGTTTCACTCATAGTATGACAAATGCCGTTTAGAATAGCTCCCGATACGAGCGGACACTTGATGGCCGTCGGGGCCGAGCGAAAAGACTGGCTTGTTGTCGTCGGAGGTTGCGCTGCGCGAGCGCCGCATTCCTCGACAAGGCACGTAAACTATCGCTCGCTCCCTCCCACTCTCCCGCGCGAGCCGCGAAGGAAAAAGACGGGGCTCCGCAACAGCGAACACTCCATGTAGATAGGTGGGACCCGTTATTCACACACCAAACATGCCACAGGTAAATTGCGTACCTGACTTGGCGAGTTTTTAATTACCTACTTCGAAAATTCTAATCGATCGGGCATGGATTGGATATCGCTCATTATTATTTTATGCGTATGCTACGAGTGCAGTGCTGTTAGCGGCACCCTATTATTTAGATCACAAAACTCATTTCTGCAGTTAGTGAAGCGAAACACTGTAGTGTATTTTTTTTTTTTATTGTACATATTATAAGTACCTATTATAACTACTTACTACTTAGTTTACGTTAGTTACTTTATTTACTCGACTTCGACACAATACCTACAAAGTGAATGTTTATATTGATTAATTATAAATAAAAAACCGGCCAAGAGCGTGTCGGGCCACGCTCAGTGTAGAGTTCCGTAGTTTTTCGTATTTTTCTCATAAACTAAAAAGGTTTAAATATGTTTTGTTATACTACGTCGGTGGCGAAACAAGCATACGGACCGCCTGATTTATAATGGTAAGCAAGCTCCGCCGTAGCCTATGGACGCGGGACACTCCAGAGAACTCTGCGGAACAAAAGACTTTGATGTGGTTTTGGAGCATTTTACGTCGCGATTATATTCTGAAATATAACTTATTGCGACTGTTGCGAGTGCAATAATTGAATGTTAATGATTGAAAATCAAGGTTTCGTAACCGCTAACGATGACGAGCTCATTCTTCATCGAATTCAGAGTTGCGGGAACCTCCAGTAAGGTAATAATTACGTGAGCCAACAGTACTGCAGCTGAAATTGATATATACTCGTACCACCGGCCGGTGCACATTTCTATCACCATTCATGATTATGATTAATTAATGGTTTCATTGACCAGAAACAGACGCTAAAAGAATGTTGTAGAAAAAGAAATGATAACGCTTTGCCGTAACTACACTAATTATTATGGATTATGGAGTTAATAAATTTAAACTATCAGAAATACATAGGTACGGCAAATAACTAGGTACTTTTAAATTCCTTGTGAATTAAACTAAAGTATCTTTTAATTAATTATTAACGTTGAAATCTTTTCACTAAAAATCATTTCAAAATTAGAGCGCCCACATTCTTTGCATTCCATAACCACAGACAGTAAAGCGACATACTTACGCGGACGTTAAATCGACCGCGACCGCGACCGATTGTGCACGGAACAAAACATCCAGCGAGCCATATTTCGATCGGACGTCCATGCGCTCAGGCCACGTCCACGTCCGTCGACCGATAGTTTGCAAGTTATGTGTAATTTCATTGGCGATTCCCGTCCGCGGTCGATTCACGACGGACGTCCGCGTAGTGTGTTCCTAGCTTGTGCGCGCACACGGGCGACAAAGTTGCTCGGCGACTTTCGTATTTGTATGAAAAGTTGCGTCGCCTCGTGTGCGCACCTTCATACTAGCCCATAGACCGAGCGACGGAGACAAAACAGTTTTGTCTCCCGTCTGTGGGGGCCCTAAGGGACCGGCCACATCAGAGCGTTGCGTGTCTCGGGGCGCGCAACGGACGTCCGCGCCACGCGCCACGCCGCCTCAGTGCAATTCAGTGTTTTGAATTACACTGAGGCGGCGTGGCGCGGACGTCCGTTGCGCGCCCCGAGACACGCAACGCTTAAGTGGGAACGCTGGCTAAGGTGGAAGATAAAGACATGAACAGCTGTTTCTTCTCATTTTTATTTTTTAATGATTTAATATAAAAAGCGCTACAGCTAAAAATAAATTATGGGAACTTATTATATTTCTCTGATGTTCAACTAAACTTGAACTAAACATTATGGCCACTGTACACATATGGCCAACGGTTCCACCAACCCTTTGTGAAACCCCTTGGCCAAGATAAGAGCCGCTGTTTACACATTGGCGAACCAATCACTTGGCATTGGCTCTTCATGAAAGATGGACGTGGAATGGAAAAGTCTAGGAAATTCTAGGTCATAGACGTTGTCAGAAAAATTTGATTAAAAAATAATAACCCCGTAGTAAAATTAAATTATTTGAAATATTAACAACTTTTTGAATATTCTGATAAGAACATTTATCTTTTTTAGGAAATACATTAAACATTTGCAAGGTTATTTTATTTCCTAAAATCTACACTATTATTGGCATAGATAAACTTATTATTTTCGTAAATATTTCACTACTGTCCTCTCTGACGGCTGACGACCAACTGAATGAAGCGCCAACGTGTAAACGCAGTTGGCCATTGGCGCCAAGATCCTTTGATGTGTGGACAAAAAACCGACACCAATCGGTTGGCCGGGAAGCGCAAGCGCCAACTGCCAACTTACGGCCAAGTAGCCCTCTACACGCTTGGCCAAGGGGGTTGGTGGAACCGTTGGCCATATGTGTACAGCGGCCATTTGATGTGTGAACAAAAACCCGACCTTGGCCAAGGGGGTTGGTAGAACCGTTGGCCATATGTGTACAGCGGCCATAATATTATACTCCGTCAAGCTGTTTCCATTACTTGAAAAAAAGTGGCAAATTTAAATAAATGTAGGAGCGAATATTCGAATAACGATTATCGTGACCGTCTATATTTTGGGCTATATCTTGTCCACAGACCCAAAACGTAGTGCTCTTTGCACGGACCTATCATTTCGCTTAATGATCTTGTCAGGAGAAAAAGTACGTGTAATGGCCGCTGTACACATGTGGCCAACGGTTCCACCAACCCTTGGTGGAACCCCTTGGCCAAGATAAGAGCCGCTGTTTACACATTGGCGAACCAATCACTTGGCATTGGCTCTTCATGAAAGATGGACGTGGAATGGAAAAGGCTAGGAAATTCTAGGTCATTTACGTTGTCAGCAAAATTTGATTAAAAAATAATAACCCCTTAGTAAAATTAAATTATTTGAAATATTAACAATTTTTTGAATATTCTGATAAGCACATTTATCTTTTATAGGCAATACATTAAAAATTTGCAAGGTTATTTTATTTCCTAAAATTCAACACTATTATTGGCATAGATAAACTTATTATTTACGTAAATATTTCAATACTGTCCTCTCTGACGGCTGACGACAAACTGAATGAAACGCCAACGTGTAAACGCAGTTGGCCATTGGCGCCAAGATCCTTTGATGGCCGCTGTACACATATGGCCAACGGTTCTACCAACCCCCTTGGCCAAGCGTGTAGAGGGCTACTTGGCCGTAAGTTGGCAGTTGGCGCTTGCGCTTCCCGGCCAACCGATTGGTGTCGGTTTTTTGTCCACACATCAAAGGATCTTGGCGCCAATGGCCAACTGCGTTTACACGTTGGCGCTTCATTCAGTTGGTCGTCAGCCGTCAGAGAGGACAGTAGTGAAATATTTACGAAAATAATAAGTTTATCTATACCAATAATAGTGTAGATTTTAGGAAATAAAATAACCTTGCAAATGTTTAATGTATTTCCTAAAAAAGATAAATGTTCTTATCAGAATATTCAAAAAATTGTTAATATTTCAAATAATTTAATTTTACTACGGGGTTATTATTTTTTAATCAAATTTTTCTGACAACGTCTATGACCTAGAATTTCCTAGACTTTTCCATTCCACGTCCATCTTTCATGAAGAGCCAATGCCAAGTGATTGGTTCGCCAATGTGTAAACAGCGGCTCTTATCTTGGCCAAGGGGTTTCACAAAGGGTTGGTGGAACCGTTGGCCATATGTGTACAGCGGCCATGATGTGTGGACAAAAAACCGACACCAATTGGTTGGCCGGCCAGCGCTAGCGCCAACCGCCAACATACGGCCAAGTAGCCCTCTACACGCTTGGCCAAGGGGTTCCACCAAGGGTTGGTGGAACCCCGTTGGCCACATGTGTACAGCGGCCATTACGTATGAGTCGTACTAGTCAAATATTCGAACGCACCCTGAAATAACAGCAGTTGAAGGGAAATGGTTGGCTGAGATTCAGTCTATTCTATCCACTTCGGCCTGGTTTGAAAAAGGAAAGATATACTCAGGCAGAGAGTTCATTAAAAGCTTATGTAGACTGCGTCTCGGCCATTGCCATTTTCCAGCTCATCTTTTGACGTGATAACGTCTAATAACTCGTTACTACGGGCAGCATGCACGAAAAAGATGACGTCATTGTCCCGTTTCGCAATATAGCTTTTGCGCCATCTATTGGCGCGCGTTGGAACTAAGCGGCTGATCGATGCGCTCGGTATGGTTATAGCGTGTGGCCTGAGTAAAGCACCACAGCTGGGACAGATGGCGCGCCCGTGTGTTGTTCTCGACAAAATTAATTATTTTAATTTATACGACTTTTTATATATATATATAAATACTACTATTATGGCTCATTAACATTGGCCACACGTGCGAGAGGGACACCAGCCCAAACAATGCCCTCTCATGTGGACCGTTTTCGATAGTTCAGAATAGCGAAAACGGTCACCTTTTTGTCTCAGTAATAAGGTAGTAGTAGTAGTAGTAGTAACTCTTTATTGTACAAAAACACATTAAAAAAAAAAAAAAAGCATACGTTAAGATGTGAAGTACAAGGGCGAACTTATCCCTTTGAGGGATCTCTTCCAGTTAACCTTTGAGTAAATGAGAGAGAAAACTTGAAGAGGGTAACAAATTCCGCAATTTGTACAACATGGTACCATAAAGACAATGGGCAAATAATATATAAATAATTAATAAATAAATAAATACACATACAGTAATAGGATAAACCTAACTATATCACACAAAAAGGAATGTGAAAGATACACTAAAGAGTTGACAAGGAACACAAAATATATACAAAGCAACAAGGCAAATTAGTCAGATAACCATAGCTTCTTTAACCTCTCCTTGAGCGACGCGACCGATTGTGCCTGCCTAAACGAGACGGGCAGTTCATTCCATAGTTTCACTGCACGGACAGCAAAAGACTTGTGGTATCCACGAGATTTGTGAGGGGGAATGGCAAGAGATAAATTCGCGCTAGAACGCAGACGGTGGCCACTGCCATCAGCCAGAAAAGTAAATTTTTCAGAGAGGTATAAAGGAGAAGAAGGTGTAAAAAGAGCATTAAAGAGAAGAGAAACAGCGTGGAGATCCCTACGGCGGCGGATAGGAAGCCAGTTAAGTTTTTGACGGTAGTAAGACACATGGTCGTACTTCGGCAGACCGAAAATGTACCGTATGCAAACATTTTGCAAGCGCTCTAACTTATTTAAAAGATCTTCCGACATGTCGAGGTTCACAGCATCGCCATAGTCGAGTAACGGCAGTAACAGTGAGCGAGCTAACATAGTTTTGGTATCGAGAGGCAGGAAATTCTGTAGGCGCCTCAGTGAGTGGAGAGAACCAAAGAGCTTTTTGCTGATCTCAGATACATGAGGGGCCCAGGAAAGTGTTTGGTCCATGGTGACCCCTAGATTTTTGACGGTTGGTGAGAAAGGAATTGGAACACCATCAAAGAAAATACTAGGTGACACCAGCTCCGACAGTCTTGAGACGTAGTAGGGACTACCGAAAACGATCGCCTGCGATTTCATGGCATTAACTTTAAGTCCGAAAGGTTCAATTTAGTATGGCAAAAAATGTGATTCCGCTGTCCCCTGTCTTTGGAACTCACTGACAATGACATTTGGGCCGCTAAACATGGTACAATAGGGACTGAGCTCACACTTTTTTGCCATACTAAATTGAACTTTATCACCGGCGCAGAAAGGCGTTCTTGTCAGACTAGTAAAAGTTTTTGGCTTAACAACTCAATCTAGCTTAATATATATAAATCTATGGCATAGAACAACATGTCGGGTCCCTATATATAGGTCTAAGGTTTTATTTGAAAATTGAAATGGTCATACAATGCCAAAAATTGTAAGTATTTGCAATATTACTTTCTATTATAGTAAAACATATATTTTTTAAGGATTATAATATATGTATATACGTATGTTTTTTCATAGCCAAATCTCTGCTTTGGCAAACATTGCCATCATTGCGGTAAATGGATGGAGCGAAGAGCTTTGAGGAAAGATTGTAAGTATTCACTTCTGATAATTGTGTTAAAGGCTTTTTATCTATCTACTCACACCAGTATTCCCAAAAGTTATTGGCAAATCACTAGAAAGAGTGCAGAGGAAGTTATGTAGGCACATTTACAAACGACTGTACGGGTATTACCCATATATGTATCCATCTCTATTCGTAACAGGCCCCGTAGCCGAATGGCATTTCTCCGACGCCAAACGAAAGCGATACGCCGCTGGCTCTGTCGCGCCAATACGCAAGCGCGATAGAGATAGATATCTACTAGCGCTTCGTTTCGTGAGCGTTTCGTGAGCGATTGTGCCATTCGGCTAGCCACCCAGGAATGGTTGGTCTTCAAACTCTAGAAACCAGACGGAAACTGCTGCATATTATGCATTACCGCCAACTGTTTCACCAAAATAAATAAATAAAAAAAAAAAAAAACAGCAGTTGACACATGGTTGACACTGACATGACTGACAATAGTGACAATAAGAAATATCGTTCGCTGTCACATTAGGTTAGGACGCTTAATTCATCACTCGTGTTGATTTTTAACGATTAATTCAACGATAATAACGATATCTTTATTCTGATTTAGATAATCTATAAGAAACAACATGCCAAAAGTTCGTCGTAGTCGTAAGTCACCCCCAGAGGGCTGGGAGCTTATCGAGCCAACTCTCGAAGAGTTGGAACAGAAGATGCGTGAAGGTACGAACCCTTATCCTTTAAATAATATTATTTTACCATGTCACATTACAAAAATATACATTTGCCGAGTATCTTAGAGATTATAAGAAATTAATCAATTTTACAGCCGAAACTGAACCCCACGAAGGAAAGCGTAAACAAGAATCACTCTGGCCCATATTCAAGATTCATCACCAGAAATCTCGCTACATCTACGATCTGTTCTACCGACGAAAGGCCATCAGCCGCGAGCTCTATCAGTACTGCCTTGACGAAAAAATTGCAGACGCAAACCTAATCGCCAAATGGAAGAAGACAGGTTATGAAAATCTGTGCTGCTTGAGATGTATACAGACCCGTGACACCAATTTTGCTACAAATTGTATTTGCAGAGTGCCTAAGAGTAAGTTGGAAGAAGGCCGTATTGTGGAGTGTGTGCACTGTGGCTGCAGAGGATGCTCCGGGTAGTTGTGTATGAATATAATTATTGTAAGAATCTTAGGCTATGCAAACTTTGAAAAATCATGATTTTTTTTTCATGGGACCCATTAGAAATGACACCAATTAGGCCAACATATTTATGAAAAATTGATTGTGTGATGTTTGACTATAAACCTGTAGCTGTATCCATTCTTGTATTATTTTACTAGCATTATTTTGTCATGCATAAGAAGATAAGCATTTATTACATGTAAATCATATTGTGCTTCTACAAGCGAGTATATGACATTTAAAACATTTGAGTATTCCAGTATAATAAAGGTCTTGAAACTTTTTTATTATCTCAGAAAATCGGGAGAAATTGGAAGGCCTCACGAGCTGGGGTTTGAAGAGCCTTAGTTTAAATTTAAAATTTAGATGGCATTTTCAAAGTTTGTAGCAAGCCATGTTTAGGTTAATATTTTAGATAATTAATATTTACATCTAAAACCACAACAATACATAATCTTGTAATTAAAAATGAACTTACATTAACACCTGTAATAGTAGCACATAGAAACAATCCTAATAAAAAATATGCAGTTTTATCTAGTTCCTCAAGAATCTTTCATTTACCACATTACATAAATTATTTTTACCATACTAACTGTTAAAGCCCCTCTTGATTCTTCAAAAACGGATAGCAAAATTGCATTTTTTCCATGAATGCTTAGTAATTTCATACAAAAATTCAATAAATTTGATTTGGTTTGATGTTTTACAAATCATATTTGTGTTGATGTGGTAAAAAAAATTTTGTTTCACTCTATGGCAAAGTATGTTTAACTTAACCTTAGTTCTTTGAAACCTTCTCAATACTCAAGATTTCACTTTACAATCACTTGCTATGCAGTTGAATATTGGAATCTTTCACTTGCTGGGGTCTCAACATTGGCATGTGCAGTTACAACTTTGCCCCCTTCTAAAACATATAACTAGTAACTGATAATGCCTGTATCCAGTCATCAGCAGAGGTTTCTAGTGTTATGTATAATTTGCACTGTGTAGGTAATAATGTGTTTCATGAACTATATTTTATTTTTGTAATTACAATAAGCTTTTGATTATGTGCAACTTATGGTGGGAAATAAAACTAACATTTCTTGTAACAAAATTTTATAATAAAAAAGGAATACACAACCTTCTGAGACAACAATGCTACTTTAATTTTGAGAGAACAACAAAAACAATCAAATTTTTCAATTCCAAAATGATTAGCTAAACAACAAATAATCAATTATTACTTTTTCTTTCTTGTACAGTTCAGTACAGAATATTTTATGAAAATATAGAACCTTACATTCCTCACACTGTTACTCTGACATTCAAAACAGTTATAACCATTAAGAAAAAATAATTGTAGGTAACACAATTTTTAATTAAGTTGAATTTACCAGTAAATTAAGAATGTACATTTTTAAAGTCAACTGTTGAATTCTGTATGACTAATTCTATAGCGAGAAACCATACTAGTCTTTTATTTTATTGTTAGTATTACAAGATAAGTATCTACCTAGTAGCCATATCAAAAAGTACAAAAATACCTAAATACCTATTAACAAAATACCCTGAGCTTAGATACATTAGACTTATATAAATATAACTATCCTATTGAGTAATAGGTAACCAAAATTCAGAAATCAAATTTTGCACCTAGATCAGTCTTAGCAAATTCAAATATTTGTCACTTATTATACACTATTCTATTAAAACATAACAATTTTGAGGGTTTGATAATAGACTATTCTTAAATTGCAAGTTTTACCGCAAAACTTATAACAAAAAATACACTAATGTCTTTTAACAAAAAAATAAATTTGCTACATTTGGCAACACCAATGTATTACAACTATCTACTTAGAAGTATCTTATGAAGACTGATCTACAATGTTACTTTAAACAGAATAGCGATGGCTATTACGATTTTCTATTTCTTTCGACAGTTCAAGAATTAAGTCTTTGTAGACATGGGGATTAACATTTTTGCCCAGCAAATAGAGAACAAACCAGTCCCCGAACCCAAAGCGCTTCACAATTCTGCGAACAGTACTGCGTTTGACATGTCGCAAGAGGCCCACCATCATGACAGTGCGGAGAGGACGGGATGACAGTACGAGTAAGCGGAACAGAACAGCCAAGGTAGAGATGAAAGTGAGAAAGATGAACCAAAACCAAATGATGACAAAAATTTTCTCATTGACTATGTTTAAAGGTAGAACACACATGCGGTCTCTTAACTCTGCGGTGCCGGAAGGTCCGTAACGGCGTATAATGCACTTGGTGATCTTGGGGAAGTATTGGTCCATGGGGTCCACATCGTTAACGTCATAAGGGTCTCTCGCGACGCGCGTGAAGGCCACGACAGTGGCGCCGTAGTTGCGGAACGCGCCGCCCAGGAATATGTCCAGGAGAAACATCTGCCCCACCTGGAAAGTAATCAATTAAATTAGTTTGAATTTTTACTAAAGAAACAGCTTTAAACTTAAATACCTCTGCTAGACTATGCCCCTCTCGCTGCTCCTCGCACTGCCGCGATATTGCTCTCTCGCCACACACTGCCCTACTCATGCGATTAATCGCACTAGGTTGTTGCCGGCCCTTTGACTCGCGCCAAAAAACCGACAATATAGGGAGCGGTGGGTCGTCATGCCCATGCGGAGCATGACGAGTAGCGCGGCCACACTATGCCTTTGCCTACTTCCCTCGCTACTTCCCACGCCGCTCGTCGAGTGTGGCAGAGGTAAAAGAGTTTGCTTGGTCTGACTGTAATCTGATTGACCCAACCCAAATAGCCAGATGTTGGCAATTTAGAACAAATTCCCATAACAATGGTTTTATTGCATCAAATCTCAACATTCGATACATTTTATTGTAGACCTGGTGTATACCAGACCATACTGCATGCCTTTCCCTCGGGTCCAATATAAATCTTTGGTGCTTTGTCAATATCTTAGAAGAAAGAAACAAAAAATATCTGTTTATATACTAACCACATTGAGAAGGTTGAGTATCTCGCAGAAGGCATAGCGCAGGGCGTACATGTTGTGTGAGTACATATTGGCATGTGACAGATAGGAGACCAGCTCCCCTCGGCGGCACTCATGCCAGTCCTTAGTCACCATGGGGCTTGCTGAAAATATTATTGAGGTTTAGTTTGTTCAACAACTTCAGCATAGTTGCCCAGAAAAGATATTTTAATACTAAAAATACTAAAATGATGCCAGCACCTCTGTTTAGTGATACTAGTAGTAACTGTCACCAACTCTTTCTCAAGAATAACAAACCCTAAATCCATCCTTTGTGCATAAATTTCACTAAAATCTGACAAAGGTTAGCTATGAAAAGTGGCATAAATCTTAGTACCATAATATTAGTGGAAATAAATAATTAAAAGACACTATATAACCCTGCATTGATTACAGCACCATCTTACAGCAATCTTTAAAACTACTCACCCAAATCAGAAGCTAGCACCTTCAGCCGCCCACCTTCCCAAAGCTTCCAGAGATAGCGTGGAGTGTAGAACATGACAGACTGGCCCAGCAGCACACAGCAGACCCACTGGTAGTAGGTGTGCTCGATCCGATCTTCCTTTCCTCCGGTCTCAGTGCCCACTCCACGGTATGTCATGTGAGTGCCTTCAACGCCTAATAGCAAAGACACAAAATGAAAAGTTTAATGGTGGTGAAGTTACTACAGGAGATTGTATATGCTTAGTTATTAAATTCAGAATTAATTTCTTTCTTTTAAAAGATGCTAAACTTACTTTGAAACAGAGTTCGAAAATATCCAATATTTACAATAAATATGAAAATATGGGATATTTATGATATATATCAGATACATATCAACTTTGATATATATCAATTTTGTATGGATGGCATATTATTTTGTTGCATTATTTATGAATACTACTTTAGGATATATATTGTCGAAGCCAGCTGGATATATATCCATTGATCCTCGAATCCTGCTTTGAAAAAAAGGACACTTAATGAAGCTAGATGTGCAAGAGGATCTAAATAAATAGATATAGCTTAAGCAGTTCTTTTCAAATATAATTACTAACATCTGAAGTTAGTGTCCGATCTCAAAATTGCCCCTGTGGCCTATTTCTAAAAGTGCTCCTGTGGTCTATTTGCTGATTTTGTATTTTGAAGGAAAAACAGACTCTTCCTTTAATATAATTACGATTAACTTCTCTGATATCTTAGAAGATATAAGACAATAATAGATGTAAGACGCGTGAGTTGTAATCATAAAACCTCAAAATTGAAAGTAAAACAAGCCTTACCTTTTAATCTGCTCTTCAATGTATAGGTTCCATAGATCCAGCAGTAGCTGTTAATGGCGTCCCTATCACTATCACTATCGCCCATGCAGTGGATGGGATCTCCGAAGAACTGCTTCGAAGACACCAACAGCGTGAAGACCAGCAGCATAATTACTGTCACTTTGTAATGCATCCGAAACACGTTGTTGTCAATAGTAATATTATCTAACTTTAGAAATGCCCGAAAGGGCATAAAAAGGTCTATCATTTTGGCTTATAGCCTAAGCACAAGTAAGAAACAATGGGGCAGCTACTTTTACGCCGCCGTTAAAAACAAAGCTACCCGCGAAATACAAATACGCTTGAAGTTTTTCTATGCCGCCTACCACAAACAAAATCAAGTGAAGTATCGCTCACCGGAAATAGATTTCTGTAGTAATGTTGCCGTATTGAGTGATATGAACGAACGAATGAAGCTAGGAACACACTACGCGGACGTCCGTCGTGAATCGACCGCGGACGGGAATCTGGGCAATGGAAATACACATAACCGTGCAAACTATCGGTCGACGGACGCGGACGTGGCCTTGAGCGCACGGACGTCCGATCGAAATCTGGCTCTCTGGATGTTTTGTTCCGTGCACACTGATAGGTCGCGGTCGCGGTCGTTTTACGACGGACGTCCGCGTAGTATGTTCCTAGCTTGACTGAATTCTGGTACACGGTCGAGTAAAGCTAGGAACACACTACGCGGACGTCCGTCGTAAATCGACCGCGGACGGGAATCTGGACAATGGAAATACACATAACCGTGCAAACTATCGGTCGACGGACGCGGACGTGGCCTTGAGCGCACGGACGTCCGATCGAAATCTGGCTCTCTGGATGTTTTGTTCCGTGCACACTGATAGGTCGCGGTCGCGGTCGTTTTACGACGGACGTCCGCGTAGTATATTCCTAGCTTTAAGCTATTGGGGATACCAGGAACACACTACGCGGACGTCCCTTGTGAATCGACCGCGGACGGGAATCTGGACAATGGAAATACACATAACCGTGCAAACTATCGGTCGACGGACGCGGACGTGGCCTTGAGCGCACGGACGTCCGATCGAAATCTGGCTCTCTGGATGTTTTGTTCCGTGCACACTGATAGGTCGCGGTCGCGGTCGTTTTACGACGGACGTCCGCGTAGTATGTTCCTAGCTTTATACTCAAAATGTAGTCTGTGTCAAGCCGTTTTTAACCCCCGACGCAAAAACGAAGGGGTGTTATAAGTTTGACGTGTCTGTCTGTCTGTCCGTCTGTCTGTCTGTCTGTCTGTCTGTCTGTCTGTCTGTTTGTCTGTCTGTCTGTGTGTGGCATCGTAGCTCCTGAACGGATGAACCGATTTTGATTTAGTTTTTTTTATCTGAAAGCTGAGTTGGTCTGGAGTGTTCTTAGCCACGTTTCATGAAAATCGGTCCACTATGTCGCGGTCGGGGTTTTTTTCAAAATTTTAATTTTGTGGTTAGGTTCTTAAAAGCAAAAGCGACAAAGTAAAAAAAAATAGGCGCGAGTGTTTACTGCGCCTCTTTCTAGTGACAAAATTATTTGACCGGCTATCATTTAATTTGCTTCTTTTGCTAAGTAAACATAGATCTAGAGAGAATCGGATAAAACTAAATCATGACATTGACAGTTTGGCAATGAATTTTCTCAATAAAAATCATCATCATTCGCCTGCCCTTATCCCATTCATTTGGGGTCGGCGCAGCATGTCTTCCGCTTCCATACCTCCCTATCATCCGTCATTTTCATCATTCACTTGCTTTCGCTTCATATCATCTCTCACACAATCCATCCACCTTTTCCTCGGTTTTCCTCTCCCGTTACTTCCTTCCACACTCATTCGCAATGCCTTTCTCGTCACATGACTTTCATCCCTTCGCATCACATGCCCATACCTGCCAGACGATTCGCTCTTACTTTTTCTACTATCGGTGCAACTTTCAGGCTTCCTCTTATATACTCATTCTTTATCTTATCCATCCTTGTCACGCCACACATCCATCTTAACATTCTCATCTCTGTTACATGCAATCTCTTTTCATCCATCACCTTTAGGGCCCAGCACTCTGATCCATACATGACGACAGGTCTGATGATGGATTTATAAATTTCACCCTTCAGTCGAAGAGGCATCCGGGCGTCGCAAATAGTTCCCGTAACCTGTCGCCATTTCATCCACCCTGTGCTAATCCGGTTTTTCACGTCCCGGTCGATATCGCCATCGCACTGTACGAGCGAGCCAAGGTACTTGAAGTCAGAGCAGACCGGCAATAAAGCTCCATCGAGTTCTATGGCAGCAAAACTAGAGAGACCGCCGAGATCACAGAACATATGTTCTGTTTTAGATCTGCTGATCTTCAAGCCAACATTCTCCAGTCTTTGCCGCCATGTCTCGAGTCTGCTCTTTACCTATACTTAGAGCCAAGTGAGATACGGGGACTAAAGGAGAACAGCACGGGAAGCATGGTCGCACGATAGACGATAAAATATCAGGCCGTCCCTATCGCTTTTACAAATACAGTGAAACCTGGTTAAGTGGGACCTGGATAAGTGAGAAACCTCTTTAGCTGGGACCCAAGGTGCGGTCCCGACACTTTCGCACCGATTTACCTCTGTTAGTGAGACAAAACGGACCTCTATAACTGTGATTAGCCTTTTCGATTTTTTAGTCACATTTCCCTCTATTAGTGAGACAGAGTGTGTATTTTACCTCTGTTACTGAGACTATATTTAAAATGTATATTCACTTAATTGTTTGTTAAGAATTTTATAGAAATTTACCTCTGTATCTGAGATACAGTCAATCTATGACCTCTGTAACTTGGATTTTATCGAAAATCTATTTCCATATTTTTAATAATTCTTAGCCCATCTGTAAATTACACGATTGATTCTTTGTGTTTAGGTGAGTTTAAGGGTTTTCTTGGTTATTTTAAGTAATTAAAACTAAAATTTCGATTTGTAACATAAAAATTATTAAAAAAAATATAACTTTCATAATATGTATAAAATTTCTATGACACAATGACATTAAAGTCTTATATATTATTTAAAGACAAGGCTTATTTACCTTTTCGTTTAGCATGCAACTAATAATAACTATATAAAAACACCTTATCACCTCTATAACTGACACATCCCCCTATTCTGGCCTCTATTAGTGATACCCTCTGTAAGTGAGACAAACTTTGTATTATACCTATCTAACTGAGACCCTGAATAAGTGGAATACCTCTTTAAGTGAGATAAATTTTGTCATCCCTTGAAGTCTCACTTATCCAGGTTTCACTGTAGTGCGATAGGGACGGCCTGCTATTTTATCGTCTATCGCGCGACCATGCTTCCCGTGCAGAACTCGCGTGTATCGAATATAGGTTTATTCTGTCTACAATTACCTACAGGTTACGCTCCTATATAAAGGACATTAAAAAAATAACTGAAAAGCACTGAAAATATTAATTTGAAGAAGATAATATTCGCTCGGGACGGTCAACCAAATTTGGGAACTAAAAAAGGCGGCTAATTTGAAAAATGTAAGGCTCACCGACCAATTGACTTCATAAAACGCGTGCCTTAACCCTTTTTAAATGTTGTTGGTGTATTATTTCCTATCGGTGTTTAAGTGTCGTGAATATTAATGTTATCAAAAATACAAATCCAATAAGCAAAAGTAAAAAAAAAAACGAAAATACAAACTCATCATATTATAAGTAACTAACTTATTATACACTGAAATATAATATAAATATATTGTATTTCAGTGTATAATAAAATAAGTTATTATTATATTTTAGACATTAGCTAGCTTTTAAGTTTAGTCTTAGTTTCTTATATAATTATGTACATATGTTCATGTAAATAAAGAGATTTGGACAATATATTACATATATTTTTAGAAGTCATCATTGTCTTAAAAACAAATTAGTAACTCTAAATTTCAATTCATTATTAGGTAAAACATCGTTTCAATTATCTAAAACGTGTCTAAAACTGTGCATTGTGATTCATTTTGTTACTATTGTTTCACCTGCATCTGAAACTTGAGATGCAATAACATACTGTCTGCATATCTAAACCTTTTACCGCGGGAACGCTTTCCAAGCATCGTACCATATTTGTATTGTATAATAACAAGGAGGATAGAGTGTTACGAAGTTATGTAAGTCTTTGATAATTATAAGAATTAAAATATTGAAGCTAAATACATAATACGTTATATTATAGCTTAAACCCAAGGTTTCAAATTCAAAATTAAATGTTCTCAAAATGTGATAACACCTATTGTCTGCGGTGCCGTGGGTACAAGCATGTACAAGTAACGATAACTTTAAGAGTTCTTGGCGTTAAAAAGATGATAATGATGATACGATTCATGTGATATGCCCACTATATTGATATACATAATTATACAATTTAATATAGTGTAACTTTCCTGTAGTCTCGATTTTTTTTATACCACATGGTGGCAAAAAAGCATATGGCCCGCCTGATAAGCGTTCACTGGCCAGAAATATAAGACTATTGTCAGGAAGGCGCTGTTATTCTGATGTACGGGGTGACATGACAGTTCAGTTTAGTATGAAGAAAACAGTTCTAATGAACTTCCGCAACATGGCGCGTATTAGTCATATATTCCTGGTCAGGCTTTAATATGTAATTGCTGGTGACCGTACCATGTAAAGATTGTAAACCTGGGGCAAAAAATGAAACGAATTATTGATATAATTCATTTAATGTCCATTTTGTATAATTGAATTTTAAGGTACTTACGTGTTTTGTCAGTTTGCATGTGTACAGTCAGGTACATACAATATTAACAATAACGAAATTTAAACTAATGGTACGGAATGTAAAGTTCATTGCACATATCCTTGGTAATGTGACGGAAAATTCCGATTTAAAATAATTGATTAATTTTCATCTGTTCAACTGGTGAAGAGACGGACCACGCTAAGTTTTACTGCTAAATTCTATGTTAACTATTGATTATACCTATTTTGACTGCCATTGCCAAAATAGTGTAAACTTAGCGTGGTCAGAGTCTAAAGAGTACCTATTTTTTATACTTAGTTGAGCAATGGCTTGTATCAGTGTATTTATATATGTTATGGACCAAGTGATTAATAAGGGCATTATGTATAATGCCCGGGCATTATGAATAATGCCTAGCTGTATTGGGCAAAGTGATTAATCATTGTCTAGACGCCATTTTTTATCACATTGCCCGGTCATTATGATAATGCTACGTGATCGTTGGGCAAATTGATAATAAGTTTAACAAGTTTGCATGAACGCCATTTTTTATCACATTGCCCGGGCATTATGATACTGCTACGTTATTGTTGGGCAATTTGATAATAAGTTTAACTAGTTTGCATGAACGCCATTTTTATCACATTGCCCGGACATTATGGTACTGCTACGTGATTGTTGGGCAATTTGATAATAAGTTTAATAAGTATACTTGGTGTTTCTTAACAAATAATGAAATGTAAATTGCGCTTTCTTGAATAAGCATACTTTTTAACCGCCGCCCTTAAATCTCAAGGAAGGTGGTTCTCAACTTGTTTGTTTTTTTTATATTTGTTCCACGATATCTCCGCCGTTACTGGACCGATTTAGACATTTTTTTTGATTGAATTTATATATACAGATATTTTTATTTACAGTTCTGATAGTACTCGGTCTCTGGAGTATATTAAACCGTGAAACATTATAGCTTTTACGATGTTTTTTTGTAGAAAACGGAAAAACAAATTTGCTACGTAAAAACACCCTGTTTATGTGATTATTAAATGAAAACTCATTGAACAGATTCTCGTACCTCTTTTACGTACCACTTAACTGTAACTGGCCACTTCAATGACATGTGCAGTTTTCCCGCCGAACCTTTACGACATTTACAACAAACAATTATGAAACAATTGTTGACATGACAGACAGTGTTATTGTGACATGTGATAATGCACATGATGATTTTTTTTAGACGAAATTATAATTAATTTTTTTGTTAGGAAAATGAAATCAAAAAAGTTACATGAAAAGATTTCTTAATTTATATTTAAAGTCAATTATTTTAATGTAAAGTATCATGTGTTAAAATATCTGCAACTAATAAATTAGGACCTTATATATTATACTTACTAAAAGTCTCTAACATCATAGGTAGCTGTTTAAATTATTACAGGTGCTCAAATGTATTATTCCTAAAATATAACAATTAGATAATCATGTAAAAATGTAAAACTATGCCGAGACCCGTGAGTTATCTAATCAAAATAAGTATGACACACATCACTTCGACCTAGATCCTAATAATAAATTTTACAACTAAAACCGCATGTTTGAAGGCACTGCTCACAACAAACACGCATCTATGGTACCTACATAATACCTAACCATTGCCGACACTTAATCCATTATCATTAATAAAACCGGGAAAAAATAAATAATCCTTATGAATAAGATGTACTCAAGGCCTTTCAGTGAAGCCAATTGGCATTCAAATGCCATATAATTATGTAGCAGTTTCATATTGAGTTGCGTTGTTGAATGACTTGAAGTGAGGTAAGCATCAGGCAGTAGTGGTAAACTACGAAGAAAATTGCCACAGAGAAGTGTCAAAGTAATTTAATGTTGTTAGGATAAATCTGCAATAACGCCAAAATTTTTGCTAAACAACAACACTCGCAACCAAGCACGAAATCAGACTTGCCGCTAAGAAAAAACGTTCGACATTTTCACCTACTTATCACCGCGCTTACACTTTGTCGCTTTTGCTAGTGTCACAGAAAGCAACAATTTAGTAACATTATGTCATATTTTAACCAAGTTATAATTTACTTTTAATTTTTGTATTTTCATGTTCATCTTCACCAAACGCCATATTTCCTAGGGCAAAAATATTATCGGGATCTAGCGTTTTCTTAGCAGCGAGTAATAATCTTCGACCAGGTTCGCTTACTGTGTCTTTGTACCATTTTTTCCGAAGTTTACCAACACCGTGGTGGTGAGATATTGAACCTGTAACAAGTATCAACAATTAAATATTTCGCAAGCTTGCACGAACACAGTATTATTGTGTCGTGTACGTATTATTTCATACTTTGTTCGTTCATACTTCCGGAAACATCAATACAGCCAACGTAAAGTCCTCATTAGCTGTTTGTTTTTAAAATAAGCCATTTTATTTTAGTCATCACAAAAGCGGAAAATATAAAAAACGCAGGCGCGAATATTAAATTTATTGCCCATTTTTGTTTAAATTCCGCCCTTTTCTCTAACGTCGAACGAAACTTGTTTAATCGACTATGGATATTTTTAGTTGCCCGGAGAAAAAAAAAAATTTGAATATTGCTCACCGCCACAATCAATAATTTCATCTCGAGCGGCCTCTTCGATTTCTTCATACATTGTAACGGGGTCCTTGAACGACGACGAGTTGAACCCGAAGTAGAAGTAAATGCAACATCCGGCGTCGTATCTGAAAATAAAATAATAAATATATCAGTATTAATTATGTAAGTATGGCTAATAAGTAAAAGGTGGTCGTCGATGGCGGGGCAAAAAAGCGTCCAGCTAAGATGACTAGAAAAGGTGGAAATCTGTGTTTAATCGGCAGATGTACTGTGGTACTTGTGGTAGACGGTCCCAGGGGACTCTAGTATAGTCAGTAGGTAGTATACGAGTACTAACGTCTGTGTGAGTCGGCAGGAGATGTGGTAGTGTTGGACTCCGCGGCGCTCGCACTCGGCGCGCACGCGTCGCTTCACGGCGGCGCACAGCGCCAGCGTGCGGTCCCAGGGGACTGACGTCTCGAACGACTCTGCTACCACGCTGTAGTCTAGTGCCAGGTCCTGAAAATAAAGTTGCAGTCATCAGTCACAGATTCAGAAATTTCAGAGTTATTAGGTATATCTTGAGTCATGCGCGGATCCAGAGGGGGGGGGGGTGTCATGGGTATCAAGAACCCCCCTGGAGCCTAGGTTGGCCATACAAATAGACCACGTAAACATGGCTAAGAACGCTCCCGACTAATTCAGCTTAAAGTAAAACGAAATCTAAATCTGTTCATTCGTTAGAAAGCTACGATGCCACAGACAGTCACATACACAGACAGACAGACACGTCAAACTTATCACACTCACTCCGTCGTTTTTGCGTCGGGGTTTGTGTGAAACACACCTAATAAATCCTAGCGTGTAAAGCCTACTTAACAAATTTAATATTATCACCTCCTGCGTGTGGCGACACTGTCAATTTCCTCTCTTCCTCTCTCTGAAAGCTTCTAATATTTTTATTTTTTTTCATGCGAAATGTATTTTGATATTTGCCAGTCGCTTTTCGGTGAAGGAAAACATTGTGAGGAAACCGGACTAATTCCAATAAGGTCTAGTTTACCCTTCGGGTTGGAAGGTCAGATGGCAGTCGCTTTCGTAAAAAACTAGTGCCTACGCCAAATCTTGGGATTAGTTGTCAAAGCGGACCCCAGGCTCCATGAGCCGTGGCAAATTCCGGGATAACGCAAGGAGGATGATGATGACAAAGTTAATACAGTAAAAATAAAGGTTTTTTGAAGTCACCAACCTCTGAAACCTTTACAGGGGTTAGGCCGGCAACAGACAGTCTTAAATTTCATAATCTTAAAAAATCATAATCTTACAAAATCAGATCGAGTGCACGGATTTCCATACAATTTCGCAACTGTCCACACAGTCTTATTTTTTAAGATTATGAAATTTTTCAGATTGATCTGACAGATTGCGAATAATCCGAATTTTAAGAATGTGTGTGGCAAGGCAGTCGATCTGATTTTGTAAGATTATGATTTTTTAAGATTATGAAATTTAAGACTGTCTGTTGCCGGCCTTAGAGTTGTAAAGTGGGCTCACCCGGATGTAAGCGATGACGAACGTGAAGGTGTAGCCGCGCTCGCCGTTGGTGGCGCCGGCCGGCACGCCGCCATACTTAGTCGCGATGGCGTTGATCCTTTTCTCTCGCTCCGTCACCTGAAAACACTTTATCTTATAACGTCATGTACCTAATTCATTCATAAAGTTTGTGAATTAGTAGATAAAGTTGTCAGCAAAGAGGCGAAACCCCGCCCACATTTTTTTAATTGTCCGCTTTTTCTACTGACTGATATGACGACAAATCTCTCTGAAATATTATAGTGGTGTAAGAGAGGAGAAGGGCGTTTGCTAGTAAAGTTCGCCACCCAAAATACAAAGGCCACGACCACCCAGTCAAGAGTGAGGCCATACGCGGATCCAGGGACATGAGGGGTCAAAAGAGATTAAAGTGTAAAAAAAACAGAAGTAGGTAGGTACACTAACATTGATGATGATGATGTAAAACTGTTCGAACCTGTCATTCTCGACGATCTCACGCCATCCTAAGGACTAACTCTTTGTTACCTCATCAGATTCTCCTTCGAATGGTAGTGTAACGACGCACAGTTTAGCTGGGTCGAAGCCTGGGAGGAAAGTGATGTAAAAGTTCTATTTCACTGTATTTCTTCAGTAGAACTGTTTGAATTTGATTTTTGTAGTTACCTCATCGGCTTCACCCTCGAACAGTAGCGTGACGACGCATAGCTTCTCCGGGTCGAAGCCCTTGATGCGCGTGATGTAGAACTGTTTGAGCCCGTCGAGGATCACGCCGCCCCAGGATGACTCGAACTTGAGCGCGTGCCCGAAGCGGAACTAGAAAGGGAAAAAATAAATTATCAATATGACCCACTACTGGGCACAGGCTTCTTCTTATTGGGGCTCACTTAGGGCCAGTTGCATCAACCACATTTGACAGACACATCATCGTCACGGAGCAGACGTCTATGGAACTTCCCATGCAATAAAATTTAACGAACGCTTTAACGGTGACAGACGGTTTCATGCAACCGGCCCTTAATGCGAGCTGGGCATTTTTTATTGCTATTTTCCTTTCAAAGGTCACACTTGTCTCTCTCAGGAACCACGAACCACGTGAACCACGGGAACCACGTGAGTCAGGATTAAAGTTTTGCTCGTGGCCCCTACACGTATCTGTTTGAGTGTCAACTTACTCGCTATCTGGCCACGAGCACCACTCTAATCCCGACTCACGTGGTCAGTATACTGTGTGTGGACAAGCTCGCATAGAACTGTACATCAACGAACTAATGTGTGAAATACAGGATACTGCTTATTAAACATTGGACATACATAGAATAGGCCTGACATTAACCTGGTCATTATAGACCACTCAACTAACACAGTACTTGGCCGTTGTCCATGATGAGCCGTATGGTAGAGACGCTTCTCAGTAACCTCGCTCGAAAGCCACGTTGGGAACACGGGAGACCCGTAGCTGGCCACAGGGGTCAGTTCACACTGTGTAGACACCTGGAATAACACAGTACCTGGTCGTTGTCCATGAGCCGTATGGTGTGGAGACGCTTCTCAGTAACTTCTCGCTCGAAAGCCACGTTGGGAACACGGGAGACCCGTAGCTGGCCACAGGGGTCAGTTCACACTTGTGTATACACCTGGAATAACACAGTACCTGGTCGTTGTCCATGAGCCGTATGGTGGAGAAGCTTCTCAGTAACTTCTCGCTCGAAAGCCACGTTGGGAACACGGGTGACCCGTAGCTAGTCACAGGGGTCAGTTCACACTTGTATAGCCACCTGGAATAACACAGTACCTGGTCGTTGTCCATGAGACGTATGCTGGAAGGCTGGAGACGCTTCTCGGCGACTTCCCGTTCGAAAGCCACACCGTTCTCCCACGCCGGGAATACTAGGGAACCGTAGCGGGTCACAGCTGGTAGTGGACGCACTTTTATTGTCACCTGCAATTTTAAATGTTACTTATTAAATTTCGAGTCAAAGTTTTCATATAACACGTTAAACAGTTTCTAAATCTCAGTGCTGTGCCGACGAGCCAACGGACGCCATGCCCAGGACCGGAATAAGTGGCGTACATGAAGAAATAATAATTTTAGTAATTTTTGTAATGTGTATACTTTCCGTGGTATCATTCGTTATGGCCCTGACGGAAGATCAGCGTTGGCCACCCAGGCTAACACCATGCTGAGTCGGGACCATATTCTTGGCAACTATGTGTACTTACTTACCTTTTGTGATGTTATGTGTGTAAATAATTCTCTGTTGTTGATCTGTATTTGTGTGTGTCTTTTATGTATTATTTTGCCATGAATAAAAATATTTCTATTTCTATTAAATATACTCAGCAGAGGGGGATTGAAGGACAAAAGGATGATGATCTTTTTGTACATGATCTCGACAAAATCGTTGGGTCGACGACACCCGGAAAATTGCGGGTCACAACTGGATGAGATTAGCCTAGGACCGGGAGAAGTGGCGGACTTGATGAGAGGCCTATGTTCAGCTGTGGGCGATAAAGGGCGGATAAGATAATTCAAATTCAAAAATTCAAAATTTATGATACATGATGCGATAAAATCGGATTCAAGAGTGACTAGTGTTAATTGCTACTCTTAAAATACATTCTATCATAACTTCTTTGCTTATCAAGTCAGCACAGCACATTAAAAATTAGAATATGCTGCTTGCTAAACTTGATATGGTTAAAACTGAACCATAATAACAAAGGACTTTAAAAGTAACCATTGCACTGCGATATATGTAACGCACTTGAGTAACATAATCCAAGTGAAAGTAGCAACTAGCTAGTCAGCCTAGTTAATAACCTTGACTGACTGTTAGGTATCGATAAATTCGTCAGTCGTGTCACCGGGGGCGTAGCTCAGATGGTAGAGCGCTCGCTTAGCATGCGAGAGGTACGGGGATCGATACCCCGCGCCTCCAACGGTTTCTTTTTATTTTTAGATTTGCTAGTCAGGTACAATACAAGCCAGTGTAATATACATGTGAATGAAATGCAAAAAGAAATCTGTTACTTACATCAAAGACATATGTAAATCCGTATAGACAGCTACACTCTACAGTCTAAGAAAAAACGTGCCTCGGACCCATATAGAATAAAAAGGTACGGTGGCCCAGATGACGTTACATCTTTGGGGGAGAAAGAGACAAAACGTAGCCCTCCAACTGCCTCCACTTAAAAAATCACGTCAATTCGTCACTCCGTTTTGCCGTGAAAGACGTGCAAACAAACAGACACACACACACTTTCCCAATTTTTTTTATACACGTCGGTGGCAAACAGGTATACGGCCCGCCTGATGGAAAGTTTAAACATTTAAACATTTCCCATTTATAACATTAGTATGGATTAATACTACGACATCACCGTCTGAGTACGAAGTAATAGTTATTATGTTACCTCTGTGACGACTCCGAAGCAGCCTTCCGATCCCATGATGACGTGCTCCCACTCCGGCCCGCAAGATATACGCGGCACGCGACAACTCTTCTCTAGCACGCCTGTTGGGGTCACCGTCTGGAAAAATATATCATACTAATTGGTTCAAGTGCATCTACATAATATGGAATACAGTTTTCATCTATTTACTATTAGATTTTTATTATCTATAGAGGTTTAGAAGGAGAAACTAGGCTTTATAGTACCGGTTAGTATCAGAGTATTACCAAAAACAAGGCATTTAGTAGTTAGGTATCAGTTTCTTCCCCTGAACATTATCTAACGACTCAATTTGAAACTCAACATTATCTGTCATTATTTTATTTATTTATTTATTTGAAAACATATTTCAATGACATTACAGATTTTATCAACAGTAATTAAGAACATAACAAAAAAAAAACAATAAAATTAAACGATTGATTTGGGCAATGACGTAACAGCGTGGCTCCGTTGCGTCGTGTTTTGGTAATTGGCAGGTTGCCCCGAACCCGAAACCTCCAAAAAACCACACCTTTGGCCAGAAGTCTATATTGAATTACCTAATTAGAATTTTCCAACGAATTATTCTTGTCTGTGTCTTTAAAATTATTGTTGGTGGTTATAAATTACCTTGGTTTGAACAATCAAGTCTTCGATGTTGCCATAAGTGTTCTTCTTCATGCCACTGGCCCTCGTGGCCACCCATCCCCCCAGCGTGGAGAACTCGTAGGAATCCGGCTCGTGGCCCACAGTGAGGCCTCGGGCGCGCATCTCACGCTCGAGGTCTTGGCCTACAATACCAGTCTGCAAACAACAAGAATAGTAGAATACATACCTAGGTCAGTACAAGTAAGAAATTATTATAACATTTGGTGCTGGATGCAAAGACGTGTGAACTAACCTGAACCCGTGCTAAGAGTTGGTCGCGGTCGATCCACAGGATGGAGTTCATCTCGCTGGTGTCAAGAGCTACGATTGGACGCGGCTCTCGGGCCGGACACGTAATGGAGCCCGACACTGAAGTGCCTCCGCCGAACGGAATTATCACGAATTGGTGGCGAGTGGCGAGGGCGACTATCTTCACAACCTGTAAAGTAAAATGAAATGTGTAAGAATATGGTGAAATAAAAGAAAACGATTTTGCCGGTACACAAAACCCGTATTACACTGTTAGACTATATGTACGGAGTGTACATACATACACATACATACAATCACGCCTGTATCCCATAAAGGGCACATGAACTACTCAAGTTTCAGTGCCACTCTTGGCAAAAAGGGGTTGAAAGAAAACGAAATAGACGAATAGACGAGTGTACCTAATAAAAAACACTATACGCTACGACTCGCTGTGGATTGGATGTCTTAAGTAATATTCTCTCTGTATTTTTCTATCTTCTGTCTCTTCCCATTGAATTATATGTCTCTCTCTCTATATGTTTCTTTATATAGGTTTTTGCTCTAGACTAGACTAGCTCGCTCTGCAACGTTCATATATGTGTGTGAGTGTGTGTGTCGTATACTCACATGGTCGTGGCACTCGGGCCACACGACAGCGTCCGGTATCCTCGGCAAACTGTGGCTCCGGAGCTGAGCCATGTCACTGAGCGTCTGCCCATGCGCCCTGATGAGCCGGTCCATCCCCTCCACGCTGACCAGCGCGATCTTCTCCAACTCCTCACGGACGTTACTAGGTAGCCTGCTGTCAGGGTATGAGGCGGGGAGTGGCGTGGTCTTGGGCGGCTTGGTAATATCGATGTTCAGGTTCTGGATGACCCATGGTGTGAAGTGCGGGAGGGTCTTCCCGCCTATTAAGTATCTGAAATGAGAAAATATTGATGGAGTTTTATTGAGGAATTTTAATAGCGGTTTGTGGGATTCATAATGGGTGAAAGGACTCTTGAAGTTAATATAACTCTAAGTTTTTGGCAAATTGGTTTTGACAATTGAAAGGTTTTGAAATAAGTACGTCGGTGAGAAGGTTCGAGCTTCCATTCAAATGATAACGGCGGCGTTGGCTTGCCATACTTAGAAATCTTATAATAATTACTATGACAAAAATGCAAAATTGTCGTAGGATCTAAAAAGGTGTCGGTCAGCTTATAATAATTATGTAGAAGTGTGATTATATACCTATTTGCCTATTTTGGTTCTATATACTTATTATACTTACCTATTGATACTGACGTATGCGTTAACGTGATCGTCCCAGGTATATAATTTGCCTCATTCTTTCATTAAACCTACGTAAACGTCAATATAGGTATGTCAGCTCAGAGCAAACGGCTCTATTGACTATGGCGTATAGAGCCAAACAATAGTAAAGGTTGGGCTCATTCTAGCAAACAAGCAAATAGCGTGCGCGTGCGGTTCTCAGAACAAGCGTCCTAGATCACGTACATTGGTGTATTAATACATTATTTTATGTATGAAACCTATACTTAATATGCTCCAAAATAGTATAGATATAGGTATATATAATATCCTAAGCAGACCACGACCACATAAAACTCCTCGTTTCGTTGCCACTTTTAGTAATGAGGGGCTGGCAAAATTCTCAACTGGCTGGACAATACAGTTGCCACAATTTGTCCAACAAATACATCATTTTTAATTTATTCATTTGTATAATAAATTATGTAATCGAATACTTGTTACAGAAATCGTATATTAGTGTAAACACATATTAAAATTATAGGTCTGATACGCAAAAATTTACCATTTTATTAGTAGAGATGAGCTAACCGGTAATAAGCTAATAAGGTATCCGTATCATGTACTTGTACACGATACGTATAGGTACTTCGAAGTATGTAACTGAAGGTCTTTCTGAAAGACGCCATTAGCAAACTATCACTAAATATCTAAATACGCAGGAGGCGGCCAAATATTAGGACGGGCAAAATATTTATTCAAAGTGTTGTAATGTAACGTAATGTTTTGCTTTGTGGTACATCCAGGGTGTGTAGACAAGTTGCTAATCGATGATGCTCTGCAGCGTATATATAGCTCTCTCTCTCTATTACTTTTCGATATTGGACATACTGGTGCGATAGAGATAGAGCGTTTCGTTCGCCACGGAGCGTTAGCGATTGTGACTTTGGGTAGGCCGGCAGGTAAAAATGGATAGCTACCTATTTAAGGCACATTAATTTACAACTGTTTTCAGTACTTTGACTCATTTCAACGATTATTTTAGAAAAAAAAACCGGCCATGTGCTAGTCGGACTCGCGTTCCACGGTACAATAAAATAAAATACATAATATTAATATGTATAATCGTGGCTGTATCATGAAGTGATTCATCACTAGAAGTCCGCCATTAAAATAGCCCGCTCGACGACTTAAGAAATGAAAGGGTTAAGCTGAAACGGAACAGAAATATTTACTGGGACAAAAATGTTGACATGTAGGTATTTAATGTAATATAGGTAATTTTAATCTGTAAATGTATGTTTTTATCTATAGGTATCTTAGGATGAAACAGTTTGAAAAAAATATTTGAAAGAATCTATTTTAGGTTTAAGGCACCTTGTAAGTTCCGTAGGTACTTGTACAAGTACAAAAGTTCGAGTTTTGAATTTGAACTATTAAATAAAAGAAAGTTCCAAACTCAAAACCGGAAAAATTGAGTTTGGAACTTTCTTTTATTTCTAATAGTTCAAATTTTTATCCCATTCGGCGTCGAGACCCTTGGCCCGTGGGGCCCTGGCGCTCTAAGTCTCTTCAAGGACCTGTCGAAGAGACTAAGAGACGCCACCGGAGACCGAAGAGCTGGCAGCTTCCTCGCTCAGCGTATTAGCTTGACAATCCAGCGAGGCAATGCTGCCAGCGTCTTCGGTACTAAACCACAGGGGCCGTTTTTAGATTTATTTTAGTTTAATTTTAGATTTATTTAGTCTAATTTTTATTTTAAGTTTAATTTTAGAATAATTTTAGATTTATTTAGTTTAATTTACCTGTAATATTATTTTAAAATTGTGTAAATATGTTATTCAATATACTAGGATATAGTTCAAATTCAAAACTCGAATATAATTTGTCCTTGTAAGGCCGGCCCATCAGGCGAAATAGAAGAAATAGCTAATAGATATGATGAAAGTTGGTTAAAAATTAAGAAGTTAAAATACTAATCCGTGACTACTATTGTGGATATGGCGCGGCTTAGTTAAGTAGAAGTCAACATTGGATTTTTTTATTGAACTGGAACAAACATCAACTCATGCGCAAAACAACCTCAAATTAAGCGTTAAAGCAAACTTATGGATATTTTTATGCGTTGTATCAGATTAAGCCTGGTGAGGTTTTTGGCGAACAAATACGAAACCGATTAATATTTCGAATTACGTGTCTCATTTTGTACGGTTCGAAACGAAGTGCGGCTGTGACATACTTCCCCCCTCACCCCTCCTAAATGCAGGGAGGCTCTCGATGCCTCCCGGTCTGAATCTACTCAAAACCAACCAAGGAAGACCTATGTCAAGTGCCAGAGGCGTCAGAGGTTAATCAAAAAGTGCAGAGAGTTGTGCAAAAGCACCTCCACCAGTTTGTTTGGCACGCTGTTGATGCTTTTCTTGGTCTATGGTAGGTATTATATGTGGAGAGAGGTCTTAAGACTATTACAGTTCCACGTTTCTATTACCTATATTGTATGTACACATATCGTCGATTTTAGTTTACCAATAAGCCATGCCATGTTCACCCGTCAATTTTTTTCATATAGTATACGCGTGTATGTTTTATGTAGGGTGTAGGTACAGTCAAGTGTAAAAATATGGGTGTACACATCTTGTACTCAAAAAGCGCCTAAAAGGCCTAGCGCGTAGTGACCCTGCCTGCTAAGCCCGAAAGCTAAGGTTCGAATCCCGGTAAAAGCATTTATTTGTGTGATGAACACAGATATTTGTTCCTGAGTCATGGATGTTTTCTATGTATATAATATAAGTATGTACTTATCTATATAAGTAAGTATATCGTCACCCATGTACAAGCTTTGCTTGATTTGGGCACAACTCGGACACTGGCGATCAAATATATCAAAGAGGCGCGTTACTAGCACACATTCTAAGCTTGTGTAGGTGAACGCGTACCATGCTTGTATGAGTGAGATATGACAGGTCGACTGTTCGCGTTTTTGACAGGCGGTAACTGTGAGGTAACGGCCATACTGTACGATAGTACTCTTTATTATACTGTGATTTGGGGTTAGGTTGATCTGTATAAGGTGTCCCCCAATTTTTTTTAAATTATGTCTCATAGCATCTTAGTCCAGTGTAATAAGAGCGTAGTACCATATTTATGAGACGATTTTTCTCGATACATATTTTAGCACTTGACTGTACCTATGTATAAGTTGACCTCGCTTGGAAATCGATTTCAGCGTAGAGCTAGAGCCTCACATCAATAATGTAAAGTACGCACTACACTAAGCAATCCTTTAAACTTATTTCAAGTGCAATACCGTAATACGGTATGAGTCACGTAACTCACGTATTAGGTATAATAAAATAAGACATAATAAGGTTCCGCTAACAGCAATCAATGACACTGCACTTGCAGTTTCAACCAAAGAATGGAAAAGTAAGGATTATTCAAATCATGTACCTATTTTTTTATTTTTTAACCCCCGACGCAAAAACGACGGGGCGTTATAAGTTTGACGTATCTGTCTGTCTGTCTGCCTGTCTGTGTGTGTGTCTGTCTGTGGCATCGTAGCTCCCGAACGGATAAACCGATTTCGATTTAGTTTTTTTTATTTGAAAGCTGTGTTAGTCGGGAGTGTTCTTAGCCATGTTTCATGAAAATCGGTCCACTAGGTCGCGGTCAGGAGTTTTTCAAAATTTTAATTTTGTGGTTAGGTTATATTTATTGGTATTCAGGATAACAACTACTTTCCTTCTAATAAATCAGTTTCTTTTTAAGAACTGTCAAAACAAATTTCCACGGACTGCTAAATATCAAAGCCAGATAGATAAAGTCAAAGAAAAAACCGTTCCTTGGAACTATCAACAGAAATGTACGGTTCGGTCGTCTAGATGCCGCTACACCTTTGGTTGATTCTCGGCTAGATGGCGTTATTTGACAATTTTAAAATATCAATTCTTGTCAATTCACAACATTCATTCTTGTTTGATGCACCTTACTGAATCTCTGCGACGCGATTGGTTGACGAGTTCGCATCTCGATCGCGATTGGTTGCATACGTTGCACGCTTGGCGCCCATACGTGCACGGCGATGTCGGCACCGCACCGATGTGCTGCTTATTTTCGGTGCCACGTCCTTACAAACTAAAACATATGTCAGTGGTTTGAACATGTATGCAGTTCCACTCCACAGATGACTTAACAGTGTTTAAACTAAGTCAATATAAATAATAGGACATTGTTCAGAGCCAATAACGTGGTTGACCGTCGCTAAACAAATGCTAATTTACCTTGTGCTAGCCCTACGCTTGGGTTATACTCGGTAGGTAATTAGGGTCACCACTGTACTCTTACCATGAGATTGACATTTAGCATTGACTCTATTTGATATCGAATAGAATAGAATAGATATTTTTATTTAACATCAGTTCGGATGAATATAACAAAGATAAATACAACACATCTAGATATTAGTCAGCATATTGTGAGAGTTTTAGAAAAATCATCACGGAATTAGTAATTAATTTGTCGAGATTTACGGCAATGAATTTATAATTTAATTTTCACCGGTCTGGCGCAAGCTTGTTGCGCCGCGTACCGGGTTCACGGTAGCTATTTACTGTGAGCACAGATATTTGTTCCCGAGTCATGGATGTTTTCGGACATCGTTGTCTGAGTAGTTGAGTACCCACTACACAAGCCTTCTTGAGCTTACCGTGAGCCTCAGTCAATCTGTGTATGTCCTATATAATATTTATTTATTTATATTTTTTATTAATTTATTTATTTATAACAAGAAACTTACAACTATTTTACATAAAACAGTTTTTTGGCGGATAAAGCGCTCGTCTAGTGTATACTTATTTCTTATTCTACGCACTTTAACTATAAAAACTTACAGTATACTACCTAACTATAAGCGGACATTTGATAGTTGCACTACATCGCGTCGCGTTAAAAGTATAACGCCGTGTCTTGCGTGGGCGACGGTCGCGTCGCCTTCGCATCTCATACTTCCATATCGATAAGGTTTGATTTCGCAAGCCACGGCGTAATACTGCATTTTTCAGATTTGCATATCCGTAAGAACGTGTTAAGTTGGTATTGGTAATGAATGATCTACAACACTGCCCCTCTCATCTCAAGCGGAGAGGCAGCGCCATGAGCTGCTAATAGAATTGACACATTAACGTTATGAATGGAATTCATTCATACAGTGTAGCCACTAGCCATGCACTATGCAGTCTGTGCACTTTTGCAGCTGGTTTTACTTGATGCGGAATTATTTTTAGGTAAGTATGTACCGGTGATCTCGGAAACAGCTCTAACGATTTCGCTGAAATTTGTTACTTATGTGGGGGTTTTCGGGGGTGAAAATTTGATCTACCTTAGTCTTAGGTCCCATTACTCCCATTATAAAAAAAAACCCATGAAAAAGCTAATTTTAAGGCGTTTTCTTTATAATAAAATAGAACTTCGGAGCTCGGTCGCCCAGGTACTTAAAGAAGTAAAATACATTTGCACCCGAGTGTAACACAAAACTTTTCCCCTCACTATAGCGAGGAAACTACAACGCAAAAAATGCATTTATCACTGCTTCCAGTATTTGTCAATTTTAAAGCAGTTAATTTGACTTTATTCAAGGTCAAATTACTTTACCCACTAGTGGATAAAATGCGTTTTTACCCGCTGGTATTAAAGGACAAAACACGTGACAAAAGGACAAACATGAAAGCATAACAAAGATATAATGTAATTTGTCATTACTTAACATAAGGTAACCTGTTACTGGACAAATAGTGTACCTACCTACATACCTTTACTTTATAGAAATAGATTGAGCGCAACGCCAACAAACTGCTCCGCAGTTTGGCGAAACATTAATGTAAGGTACCCAAATTGTAATTTTTGATAAAACAATTAAAAAAAAAAAACGTGTTTCCGAGCTAGTGAGGGGAAAATTATAGTTCTTATAAAGTTGTCATTTTGAGATTTTTAGATCTACTAATGATCTATTTTTTTGCAATGCACTGATTTTCGGTTATTAGTACTTAGCATTACTTAGTACTCAGGCGTAGAGTACCCGGCGATAATGATTGCACATCGGTTTTTCGTCTTCGTAGAGTTGTCTCTCTCTTGCTTATGTGACGTTAATTGTCTCTTTCCAAAGACCCATGTCCATTCTTTATCGCCGTTTACTGTAATTAGGTTGTGGGGTAGGTATATTAACGTTGAAATGAAATAATTTTAACTTTTCAGCGCGTGTTCAAGGCAATAGAAATAATAAATTACAGGTGTGTCTGGGAACGTAGCATCTGACGTGTTGACGTCATGATTCTGAATAACAATTGGACAATTTACTTTCGAAGTAAGTTTCAACGAAACCGTGGATTTTCCACGTATAAAAAGATTTGAAATGGGCGGGAAATTCTTATTTGTGTGTAGGTACCTATTTCTTTCCAATTAAGTATTTTATTTTTTAATGAAGCTGAGGACCTTTTAACGTCTATCAGACTGAAGATAAACATTCACCAAGATATTTTTTGCTATATGTAGGTACTTAATAAATACGCACGCATCACGCACGCATATTTTTCCAGTTCCATCAGTGGGCGATTTCACCATATAGTGACATTGACACTTGACATGTCATTGTTACTCTTCTGTCTTCTGTCCCTATTTCTGGGTTGATAAGTAACATTGTAACACAGCGCCAATATTTCTGTCATTGAACAGGCAATGAACGACGACGACGACGACAGACGACGACTTGTCAGTTTTGTGAAATAGGCCACTGGTGGTCCAGAAAACAACTATCCAACCTCAAAGGTATTTTTTTCTTAAAAATACTTGTGTTTACACTTTTAGTTTATCCATTAAACTCGCTGCATTCAGAGTTCATTGAGTTTCATGACCCTCTGACATGGCGCCTGGCCAAGTGGTCATTGCTCATAACTCACGCTAACAATTCGCATTAGGTGACACGTCGCAAGCCGGAAGCGGCAATTTAGCGGCCCACAGGCTGCCGTCACCGGCTCGATCTGGTCTGGATGACCTAGGCTTAGGCATTCTGGCCGTGTGTACCTACTGAAAAAATATTTTCTTTAAACGACATCAACGACATGTCGGTGACAAAAAACAGGCCTCGCTAGGGTCCTAAAACATATTATGTTGGAATGGAAATAATGTATTAAATTGTGTTCTCAGGAAATCTGTCATCCTAGTGACGACGATACATTATAATCCAAGTCACGATTGTTTTAAGCACCATACACGCTATTGGCGCCAAGTCCTTTATTGAAAATTTACGGATTTTATATCCAAAAACTGGATCGACAAAAAAATATTTCATCATATAATCAGATCACAAAGTTTCAAGAGAATCGCATGAAAATTGCGGCCTGTAGAGAGATCACCCGGACATTGAAAAAGCAAATCCGCGTAGGGAACAAATCAAATTATTATTATTTTTATTTTTTTTTTTTTTGGAGTAACACTACTATATATAAATTATAAACTGAAATAGATACCATACACTAAAGAAAAAAAAAAGCGATCAAGCCCACTGGTGGTGAAGCCGGGACGGGCGGCGGTCGGGGTGGTGTAGTGGTTTGAGCACGTCAGCCGCGATAGCTGGAGACCCGGGTTCGATCCCCGGCTTCGCCACCAGTGGGCTTGATCGCTTTTTCTTTAGTGTATGGTATCTATTTCAGTCTATAAAGCAAATCCAGTTAAACCGTAGACCTGGCTATCGCTGCGGTCAAATATGATATGTGCCGACCCATCGCTCCTCGAGAAAATCTCGTCAGGGAGCTCACTCACTGCTGAGATTTTCCACATGAAGCTGAGTACATTACACTTTGTGTTTGGCATCATTAGAAGCGTCCTAAAAATGGTTATAAACGAGGCAATTTTCATAAAGATTGAAAGAACATGACTGGGTCAAACGAACTGAAAATAGTTATCTGCCTAAGGAAGAAACTCATTTTTGACAATTTTCCACATGAAGCTGAGTACATTACACTTTGTGTTTGGCATCATTAGAAGCGTCCTAAAAATGGTTATAAACGAGGCAATTTTCATAAAGATTGAAAGAACACTGGGTCAAACGAACTGAAAATGACTGGGTCCACAAACGAACTGAAAATTGTTATCTGAACCTAAGGAAAAAGAAACTCATTTTTGACAATTTTCCACATGAAGCTGAGTACATTTCACTTTGTGTTTAGCATCATTAGAAGCGTCTTAAAAATGTTTATAAACTAGGTAATTTTCATTAAGATTGAAAGAACACGACTGGGTCAAACGAACTGAAAATAGTTATCTGCCTAAGGAAAAAACTCATTTTTGACAATTTTCCACATGAAGCTGAGTACATTACACTTTGTGTTTGGCATCATTAGAAGCGTCCTAAAAATGGTTATAAACGAGGCAATTTTCATAAAGATTGAAAGAACACGACTGGGTCAAACGAACTGAAAATAGTTATCTGCCTAAGGAAGAAACTCATTTTTGACAATTTTCCACATGAAGCTGAGTACATTACACTTTGTGTTTGGCATCATTAGAAGCGTCCTAAAAATGTTTATAAACGAGGCAATTTTCATAAAGATTGAAAGAACATGACTGGGTCAAACGAACTGAAAATAGTTATCTGCCTAAGGAAGAAACTCATTTTTAACAATTTTCCACATGAAGCTGAGTACATTACACTTTGTGTTTGGCATCATTAGAAGCGTCCTAAAAGTTTTTATAAACGAGGCAATTTTCATAAAGATTGAAAGAACATGACTGGGTCAAACGAACTGAAAATAGTTATCTGCCTAAGGAAGAAACTCATTTTTGACAATTTTCCACATGAAGCTGAGTACATTACACTTTGTGTTTGGCATCATTAGAAGCGTCATAAAAGTGGTTATAAACCAGGTAATTTTCATTAAGATTGAAAGAACATGACTGGGTCAAACGAACTGAAAATAGTTAACTGCCTAAGGAAGAAACTCATTTTTGACAATTTTCCACATGAAGCTGAGTACATTACACTTTGTGTTTGGCATCATTAGAAGCGTCCTAAAAATGTTTATAAACGAGGCAATTTTCATAAAGATTGAAAGAACATGACTGGGTCAAACGAACTGAAAATAGTTATCTGCCTAAGGAAGAAACTCATTTTTGACAATTTTCCACATGAAGCTGAGTACATTACACTTTGTGTTTGGCATCATTACAAGCTTCCTAAAAATGTTTATAAACGAGGCAATTTTCATAAAGATTGAAAGAACATGACTGGGTCAAACGAACTGAAAATAGTTATCTGCCTAAGGAAGAAACTCATTTTTGACAATTTTCCCCATGAAGCTGAGTACATTACACTTTGTGTTTGGCATCATTAGAAGCGTCCTAAAAATGTTTATAAACGAGACAATTTTCATAAAGATTGAAAGAACATGACTGGGTCAAACGAACTGAAAATAGTTATCTGCCTAAGGAAGAAACTCATTTTTGACAATTTTCCACATGAAGCTGAGTACATTACACTTTGTGTTTGGCATCATTAGAAGCGTCCTAAAAATGGTTATAAACGAGGCAATTTTCATAAAGATTGAAAGAACATGACTGGGTCAAACGAACTGAAAATAGTTATCTGCCTAAGGAAGAAACTCATTTTTGACAATTTTCCACATGAAGCTGAGTACATTACACTTTGTGTTTGGCATCATTAGAAGCGTCCTAAAAATGTTTATAAACGAGGCAATTTTCATAAAGATTGAAAGAACACGACTGGGTCAAACGAACTGAAAATAGTTATCTGCCTAAGGAAGAAACTCATTTTTGTCAATTTTCCACATGAAGCTGAGTACATTACACTTTGTGTTTGGCATCATTAGAAGCGTCCTAAAAATGTTTATAAACGAGGCAATTTTCATAAAGATTGAAAGAACACGACTGGGTCAAACGAACTGAAAATATTTATCTGCCTAAGGAAGAAACTCATTTTTGACAATTTTCCACATGAAGCTGAGTACATTACACTTTGTGTTTGGCATCATTAGAAGCGTCCTATAAAATGTTTATAAACGAGGCAATTTTCATAAAGATTGAAAGAACATGACTGGGTCAAACGAACTGAAAATAGTTTGTTACAAATTGACGCGGTTTTCGAAAATATGATGCAATGCCAATTCGTAACTGTCTGGATCGAGCATAAATATGTATACTCGCCGGTAACAAACGATACTAATTGAGAAACCTGGCCAACAAGGATATCATGCACTGGACTAACCTTCAGCTGCAATATGGCTCCTCAGCGTGGCTGGTTCTTTCACGTTCACCCCTTCTCCTTCACACACCGGCCGGTGGTACGATAAACAGTCTCAGGCCTTGTCACGCACAATAATCACGATATAAACACACAAATATGGAGATTCAACGATTAAAACATAATATTTCGATTTTATTCAATGGCGGTCGATGTCATCGCTCGCGGTGTCGCGGGGTTCTCTCAGTCGCCGACAGAGGCGCTGCAGACGGTATCCACGCGCATGCGCCTAAGTACAGTTTAGGCGATCCTCATTGGCTAGCATTTCAAAATTCGCATCCCTGCGAACTACGGTTTGGCAGTGCATCGATAAATGGTTGGAAGCGCGCGGAATATGAATTATTATTGTAAAACTAAACGTTAAGAACGGAACATTCCGCCCACCAAAATACCAATGGGATTTTCCCGAATAAAAAAGGGACGTTACATTACTATTAGACTACGATTTATTAAGCTAATCTTAAACTAGGAGCGTTGTTGGGAGTGATTATTCGGATGGAAGAGGACATAGTTTGACCAGGGGCCTTTTAACTAAGTTATCCTTCGCGGTTCTAACGGTAGCCACCCGAACTACTCCGTCAGGTCCGTTATGAAGAGACACAACTCGTCCCAACGGCCAATGAAGAGGAGGTCGGTTGTCGTCTTTAATAAGTACGAGTGAGTTTACGGTTAACGGTGTCGAGTCTTTGGTCAATTTTGCCCGCTGAGTTAAAGCATGTAGGTACTCATTTTTCCATCGTTTCCAGAATTGCTGCAGGACCAAGTAGTGAGTCGTATTTAAACCCGGATGGAAGCATTTCCGATGCACCGATTCGATTACGCGTGTCGTAAGTACACATTTTCTAGGCAATAGAGCGGGATGCTTGTGCTCAAATTCTAATCCGGAGCGCGCAAGTCGTCCGCCCACCCTGAGTATACCTTGGTCGTCGAGAAACGGATTCAGTTTGCGAAGACTACGAGGTAACTGTTTCCGCAATTTAAGTTTCGATATCTCATCGGAAAAATGACGATTTTGGAAATGCTTAACGATTTCGAGTAGCGCCCGATGGCGCTCGGTGTCTGTTATGAACAGGCTTTCAGATCGAGAAGCGTTGCCACGCGCGTTGGTGCAAAACCTACGAACGTAAGCCAGAATGCGACAGACTTTGTCCAAGGACGAGTACCTCTCTAACAGCTGATCGATGATTGACGGTTGCTTGATAGGTTCGGTTTGGCTTGTTACCAGAGTTACCCGACGCTGCTCGGAAAGTACAACGTTGTCGTTGTTACGATCCTTCGATAGATCTGTTGGCCATTCAGACGGTGATTGGGAAAGCCACTCTGGACCCGCCCACCATAGCGTATTGGTCAAAAGTTCATGTGGCAGCTGCCCACGTGAACAGATATCTGCGGGATTCGTTCCAGAGGGAACGTGTCTCCAGCAGGCGGTAGGAACGATGTCCTGCACGTGGCTAACACGATTGGCGACGAATGTCACCCAACGCGAGGACGGAGCACGCAACCAAGCCAAGGTAACGGTTGAATCACACCAAAGGTAAGTTTCGTCAATAGGCAACCGTAGCGTGTCCTTGACGAACTTGATGAGGTCAGCAAGCAGCACTGCTGCGCACAGTTTGCACCGAGGCAAAGATTGTTTACGGAGTGGACAAACCTTCGCCTTTGCGCACACGAGATAGACGTGAACGGAACCGTCCGAATCGGTGACACGGAGATATATGACGGCGCCATACGCTACCTCCGAACTGTCGCAAAACCCGTGCAGCTGATACGTTTGAGCACCTTTTATGGTGAGCTTGCGAGGAATTTTCAGGTCCCTAATTTGAGGGAGCTGCTGGGAGAAGTTGTTCCACTGGGAGACAATTTCCGGAGGTGGAGTTTCATCCCATGATGTGCCAAGAATCCAAAGTTTTTGGATTAAGGCTTTGGCTTGGATTGTCAGAGGAGACAAGAAACCCAAAGGGTCAAAGATTCTGGCGACCTCGCTTAGAATCGTTCGTTTGGTACACTGTTGATTGGAAGGTTGAACGTTAAAAACGAACGAATCTGAAGCGGGTTCCCATTTAAGGCCAAGAACCTTAACGGTAGTGTCTTCGGCTTCGGTAAATGCGATGGCTTCCGAAAGACACATTTCTGAGGGCAAGTCCCTTAGAAGTTCGGGTTGATTGCTTACCCATTTTCTAAGCTCAAAACAGCCGAGCTTGAAAAGATCGATAACTTGTGACTTGATGTCACGAGCATCATCCAGCGAAGAACTTCCGGTAACAACGTCGTCGACATAAATATCGGAAGCTAGAACGGTTTTGGCCTTTGGGTACTTGTGCCCTTCATCGTTGGCCAATTGCTGGATCGTTCGGCAAGCAAGAAACGGAGCCGAGGAGACCCCGTACGTTACGGTGTTTAAAATATATTCCTGAAGAGGCTCATCTGGGTGAGCTCGCCAGAGAATACGCTGGTAATCCCGGTGTTGCGGAGCAACGTTAATTTGACGGTACATTTGGCGCACGTCAGCCATAAAGACCACTTCGTGCTCCCGGTAATGAAGAAGAATCTCCGCAATGTTGGATTGTAACTTTGGACCTGTTAATTGCGTGTCGTTCAGGGATTTGGAATGCGCATCTTTAGCTGACGCGTCAAAAACGACGCGCAGCTTCGTTGTGGCGCTCTCAGGGCGCAAAATGCAATGATGCGGCACGTAATACTTCCCTTGACCCATGTGCTTAGCAGGCACCAAAGTCATGTGACCACTTTCGATGTAGTCGGTCATGAAATCAACATATTGTTGTTTCAAGTCTGGATCACGAGACAGGCGCTTTTCGATAGCATGGAAGCGTCGTAACGCTATCTCCCGAGAGCCTTCAAACAAAGGCTCAGCGTTATCTTTGAAAGGGAGAGAGACGACGTACCTACCAGTCTCGTCACGGTAATGCTCATTTGTGAAGCTGTCTTCACAGAGCCGTTCATCTGGGGTTAATCGGGAAGAATGTGGAACGGTATCGATTTCCCAGAAGCGTTGAACGATATTGTTCAGGTTTTCATCCATATTGGGTGGTGGCACACTCAATAAGGATGACGAAGCTAGTCGGGTTCTTCCGACAATCAGCCATCCGAAGACTGAGTTGAGAGCACGCGGTTTATTGACGCAGCGTTTCACACGTTGGTCGAGAAGTGCCTCAGCAAAGACGTCGGCAGCGAGCAAGACATCAATTGGACCAGGAATGTCAAAACCAGGATCTGCTAACGGTAATGTTTTGACGTTGCCCAATCCACTCGTATTGAGTCTTCCAATTGGCTGATCTGCACAAATGTGCGGTGCGACAAACATATCCAGACGGAAATGTACGGTGTCCTTGGAGCCTATATCACAGGTGACCTGGCCAGTCACCGATGCGGGTGCTCCACCAAGGACGCTTGGCCCCTCACTAGTCACGGTAGGCTCCAGCTGTAGCCGTTGAGCTGCGTGCGTAGTAAGGAAATTGTTTTGACTTCCGGTATCGAATAACGCCCGGAAGGTATGAAACTTGCCCGAAGCATCACGAATTTGGACAAGCGCGGTTGCCAGTAGCACGGTCGTGTTTAAAAGTGAGTTCGACGAAGTCCGCGGTTCCTTAGCCAGTAACACGACTGGGCTAGGTTTTCCACCCGAAGGTTCAAGATGGCTGGCAACTTCCTCTCGGTGTAACAGAGTGTGGTGCTTCCGCTTGCATTTCTGACAAGAGAAAATCGATGTGCACTGTCTGACTGAATGAGATGCGTTAAGACAGTTGTAGCACCACTTTCTCTCTGTAGTGACAGCCATGCGTTCATCTACCGATTTAGCTAAAAAAGCCTTACAGGCTGATATGTGATGATCCTCATCACAGAAGGAACATTTTCGGACAACTTTCGGAGTTCCCGAAACTTTCGGTTTCACCTCTTGTTTCTCACCCTTCGCATGGGGGGTTACATTAACGGTAGGTGATAGCAGGGTATGCGTGACGTTATGTCGCTTCGGTTTCTGAACGGTTCCCGTTGCCTCTTTAGAAGAACTCGCGGTTTTAGAAGTAACGGCGGTAAAATGCGTATCGCGCAACATAGCTTCGCATTTCGAGTGTAAAAATGCCCTTATTTGTTTATATTGAGGCATTTCCACGTCGGCGTGTTTTTCCTCAAACTCGCGTCGCAACTTAGTATCTAACTTCGCAAGAATGTTATAACATAGGACAAAGTCCCAATGTTCCGTCGGTAATTTCAACTGTTTTAAAATAGTTAGATTTTCATCGATAGTATCTAGCGCGTGTCGAAAATCTTGAGCGTTACCTATTTTAAAACTGACATCTAAAATGTCCCGCCAACACGTAAAAGCTAAGTCGCGTTTATCCTCATAACGAGCTTTAAGCGCATTGTATGCACTCAAATAATGTTCATTTGAAACCGGAAACGTCTTAATTAACGATAAAGCGTCACCGCGTAAAACGGACACTAAATAATGAAATTTCTCAATTTCACTCAAAAGAGTAGATTCGTGAATAAGCGCATTATAAGTGGCGATGAACTCGGGCCACTCCTTAATAGTACCCGAAAAGGTCGGTAGCGAAATCTTTGGTAGTCGCATGTTACTACTGTGCGAACCCGTTGTTGTGTCCTGTCTCGGAATATCCGGTTGTTGAGACGAGCACGGTAAAAATTTACGCTGCATGGCAACCACCTTAAAATACGCTTCATCAAAACGTTCTTGAATCTCATTCTCACCTTCGTCGGCATCATCCCCCAATAGATCCGAAATGATAAGGTGAGACTCTTGAAAACTGTCAGAAATATTTTTTATTTCCTGACAATACGAAAGAAATAACTCGACTTGTGAATCGTCGGTATTGGCTAAAATACCTATCTCTAAAGCCTTCGCTATACGGTTATACGCCATAGTTCGTTTGCGCCGCAAACTTGGTAAGTTTTTAACAGTGTAAGTCTCATCAGTACATTTTTTACCTACGTTCGATTTTGATTTACGCCTTGTTAGGTAAGACATTGTTAAAGTTATAAAACAATGTTTACTAATACGTAAGTAATGCCTACTTGAACAACAAGCTTGTATTTAAAAACACTATACGTTAAAAGTGATAGCACAAATAAAACCAACTTCGATGTTTTTATAACGCGGCAACTATTAAAATGGGCACCCCAAGTTCGCGGAATTAATGTGGTGAAATATATCAACTTAGTCAATTTATACAAAATAGAACTCAAGTAGCACTCGATACGGTCAGGGATATTCGGAATAGTCAATAGAAAATAAAATGAAGGAAGGTTCAGTATAAAATTTAACTTTAATACCACGGTAATTAATTCGAACGATTTGAATTTTCTAAAATTAAAAAATTGAAAGGTTCTATTTATTCCGATTCGAAATAGGTATACGATGGCGTAAGGTTTGCAAATTATAAAATAATGACAATTTTTTAATACGATAAGTCGAGCGGTCAAAATAAATGAACGAGTTACAAGTTACAAATGTTATGCCTGCGTATAGGAAAACGCGAATATGACCCGTGCCGCCGTACACTATTCAGCGGGCGAGGGATCAGCTTACGTGGTTACCTCGAACAGCTGTGCGAAGTACCCGTTGCAACTTGTAGGTTTTTAAGAAATATGGTTCGATTTCTTAGAAATTCAGTTATTTATAATAAAAACGGTAACTAATTTTGTCAAATGGATTGAAACGAATAGGTATTATTTCGGTAAAGTTTGAATGAATGAATTTGCGAATATAATATTATCTATCGGTACGGTATGCGGTAGGTCGAGACAAAGATGGCACAAAGACTCTGATTTTAACTTCGTAATTACGCGATAAATTGACGTTGCAATTCGTTTACACGGTAGAAAAAGATATTAAACGAGTATTAACGACAATGGAAGAAATATTACGAAGTAAAATTGGTAGTTGGTTGGACGATTGTGAATGAGGATCAAAGGGCGTTCCCTGGTTGTTTCGGCACCAAAAAGATGTTACAAATTGACGCGGTTTTCGAAAATATGATGCAATGCCAATTCGTAACTGTCTGGATCGAGCATAAATATGTATACTCGCCGGTAACAAACGATACTAATTGAGAAACCTGGCCAACAAGGATATCATGCACTGGACTAACCTTCAGCTGCAATATGGCTCCTCAGCGTGGCTGGTTCTTTCACGTTCACCCCTTCTCCTTCACACACCGGCCGGTGGTACGATAAACAGTCTCAGGCCTTGTCACGCACAATAATCACGATATAAACACACAAATATGGAGATTCAACGATTAAAACATAATATTTCGATTTTATTCAATGGCGGTCGATGTCATCGCTCGCGGTGTCGCGGGGTTCTCTCAGTCGCCGACAGAGGCGCTGCAGACGGTATCCACGCGCATGCGCCTAAGTACAGTTTAGGCGATCCTCATTGGCTAGCATTTCAAAATTCGCATCCCTGCGAACTACGGTTTGGCAGTGCATCGATAAATGGTTGGAAGCGCGCGGAATATGAATTATTATTGTAAAACTAAACGTTAAGAACGGAACATAGTTATCTGCCTAAGGAAGAAACTCATTTTTGACAATTTTCCCCATGAAGCTGAGTACATTACACTTTGTGTTTGGCATCATTAGAAGCGTCCTAAAAATGTTTATAAACGAGGCAATTTTCATAAAGATTGAAAGAACATGACTGGGTCAAACGAACTAAAAATAGTTATCTGCCTAAGGAAGAAACTCATTTTTGACAATTTTCCACATGAAGCTGAGTACATTACACTTTGTGTTTGGCATCATTAGAAGCGTCCTAAAAATGGTTATAAAGGAGGCAATTTTCATAAAGATTGAAAGAATATGACTGGGTCAAACGAACTGAAAATTGTTATCTGCCTAAGGAAGAAACTCATTTTTGACAATTTTCCACATGAAGCTGACTACATTACACTTTGTGTTTGGCATCATTAGAAGCGTCCTAAAAATGTTTATAAACGAGGCAATTTTCATAAAGATTGAAAGAACATGACTGGGTCAAACGAACTGAAAATAGTTATCTGCCTAAGGAAGAAACTCATTTTTGACAATTTTCCACATGAAGCTGAGTACATTACACTTTGTGTTTGGCATCATTAGAAGCATCCTAAAAATGTTTATAAACGAGGCAATTTTCATAAAGATTGAAAGAACACGACTGGGTCAAACGAACTGAAAATAGTTATCTGCCTAAGGAAGAAACTCATTTTTGACAATTCTCCACATGAAGCTGAGTACATTACACTTTGTGTTTGGCATTATTAGAAGCGTCCTCTAAAGTTTTTATAAACGAGGCAATTTTCATAAAGATTGAAAGAACATGACTGGGTCAAACGAACTGAAAATAGTTATCTGCCTAAGGAAGAAACTCATTTTTGACAATTTTCCACATGAAGCTGAGTACATTACACTTTGTGTTTGGCATCATTAGAAGCGTCATAAAAGTGGTTATAAACCAGGTAATTTTCATTAAGATTGAAAGAACACGACTGGGTCAAACAAACTGAAAATTGTTATCTGCCTAAGGAAGAAACTAATTTTTGACAATTTTCCACGTGAAGCTGAGTACATTACACTTTGTGTTTGGCATCATTAGAAGCGTCCTAAAAATGTTTATAAACGAGGCAATTTTCATAAAGATTGAAAGAACATGACTGGGTCAAACGAACTGAAAATAGTTATCTGCCTAAGGAAGAAACTCATTTTTGACAATTTTCCACGTGAAGCTGAGTACATTACACTTTGTGTTTGGCATCATTAGAAGCATCCTAAAAATTTTTATAAACGAGGCAATTTTCATAAAGATTGAAAGAACATGACTGGGTCAAACGAACTGAAAATAGTTATCTGCCTAAGGAAGAAACTAATTTTTGACAATTTTCCACATGAACCTGAGTACATTACACTTTGTGTTTGGCATCATTAGAAGCGTCCTAAAAATATTTATAAACGAGGCAATTTTCATAGAGATTGAAAGAACATGACTGGGTCAAACGAACTGAAAATAGTTATCTGCCTAAGGAAGAAACTCATTTTTGACAATTTTCCACATGAAGCTGAGTACATTACACTTTGTGTTTGGCATCATTAGAAGCGTCCTAAAAATGTTTATAAACGAGGCAATTTTCATAAAGATTGAAAGAACATGACTGGGTCAAACGAACTGAAAATATTTATCTGCCTAAGGAAGAAACTCATTTTTGACAATTTTCCACATGAAGCTGAGTACATTACACTTTGTGTTTGGCATCATTAGAAGCGTCCTAAAAATGTTTATAAACGAGGCAATTTTCATAAAGATTGAAAGAACACGACTGGGTCAAACGAACTGAAAATTGTTATCTGCCTAAGGAAGAAACTCATTTTTGACAATTTTCCACATGAAGCTGAGTACATTACACTTTGTGTTTGGCATCATTAGAAGCGTCCTAAAAATGTTTATAAACGAGGCAATTTTCATAAAGATTGAAAGAACATGACTGGGTCAAACGAACTGAAAATAGTTATCTGCCTAAGGAAGAAACTAATTTTTGACAATTTTCCACATGAAGCTGAGTACATTACATTTTGTGTTTGGCATCATTAGAATCGTCCTAAAAATGTTTATAAACGAGACAATTTTCATAAAGATTGAAAGAACATGACTGGGTCAAACGAACTGAAAATAGTTATCTGCCTAAGGAAGAAACTCATTTTTGACAATTTTCCACATGAAGCTGAGTACATTACACTTTGTGTTTGGCATCATTAGAAGCGTCCTAAAAATGGTTATAAACGAGGCAATTTTCATAAAGATTGAAAGAACACGACTGGGTCAAACGAACTGAAAATAGTTATCTGACTAAGGAAAAAACTAATTTTTGACAATTTTCTACATGAAGCTGAGTACATTACACTTTGTATTTGGCATCATTAGAAGCGTCCTAAAAATGTTTATAAACGAGGCAATTTTCATAAAGATTGAAAGAACACGACTGGGTCAAACGAACTGAAGATAGTTATCTGCCTAAGGAAGAAACTAATTTTTGACAATTTTCCACATGAAGCTGAGTACATTACACTTTGTGTTTGGCATCATTAGAAGCGTCCTAAAAATGTTTATAAACGAGGCAATTTTCATAAAGATTGAAAGAATATGACTGGGTCAAACGAACTGAAAATGGTTATCTGCCTTAGGAAGAAACTCATTTTTGACAATTTTCCACATGAAGCTGAGTACATTACACTTTGTGTTTGGCATCATTAGAAGCGTCCTAAAAATGGTTATAAACGAAGCAATTTTCATAAAGATTGAAAGAACATGACTGGGTCAAACGAACTGAAAATAGTTATCTGCCTAAGGAAGAAACTCATTTTTGACAATTTTCCATATGAAGCTGAGTACATTACACTTTGTATTTGGCATCACTAGAAGCGTCTTAAAAATGTTTATTAACTAGGTAATTTTCATTAAGATTGAAAGAACACGACTGGGTCAAACGAACTGAAAATAGTTATCTGACTAAGGAAAAAACTAATTTTTGACAATTTTCTACATGAAGCTGAGTACATTACACTTTGTGTTTGGCATCATTAGAAGCGTCCTAAAAATGTTTATAAACAAGGCAATTTTCATAAAGATTGAAAGAACACGACTGGGTCAAATGAACTGAAAATAGTTATCTACCTAAGGAAGAAACTAATTTTTGACAATTTTCTCAGCTTCATGTGGAAAATTGTCAAAAATTAGTTTTTTCCTTAGTCAGATAACTATTTTCAGTTCGTTTGACCCAGTCGTGTTCTTTCAATCTTAATGAAAATTACCTAGTTAATAAACATTTTTAAGACGCTTCTAATGATGCCAAACACAAAGTGTAATGTACTCAGCTTCATGTGGAAAATTGTCAAAAATGAGTTTCTTCCTTAGGCAGATAACTATTTTCAGTTCGTTTGACCCAGTCGTGTTCTTTCAATATTTATGAAAATTGCCATGTTTATAAACATTTTTAGGTCGCATCTAATGATGCCAAACACAAAGTGTAATGTACTCAGCTTCATGTGGAAAATTGTCAAAAATGAGTTTCTTCCTTAGGCAGATAACTATTTTCAGTTCGTTTGACCCAGTCATGTTCTTTCAATCTTTATGAAAATTGCCTCGTTTATAAACATTTTTAGGACGCTTCTAATGATGCCAAACACAAAGTGTAATGTACTCAGCTTCATGTAGAAAATTGTCAAAAATTAGTTTTTTCCTTAGGCAGATAACTATTTTCAGTTCGTTTGACCCAGTCGTGTTATTTCAATCTTTATGAAAATTGCCTCGTTTATAAACATTTTTAGGACGCTTTTAATGATGCCAAACACACTCAGCTTCATGTGGAAAATTGTCAAAAATGAGTTTCTTCCTTAGGCAGATAACTATTTTCAGTTCGTTTCACCCAGTCATGTTCATTCAATCTTTATGAAAATTGCCTCGTTTATAACCATTTTTAGGACGCTTTTAATGATGTCAAACACAAAGTGTAATGTACTCAGCTTCATGTGGAAAATTGTCAAAAATGAGTTTCTTCCTTAGGCAGATAACTATTTTCAGTTCGTTTGACCCAGTCATGTTCTTTCAATATTTATGAAAATTGCCTCGTTTATAAACATTTTTAGGACGCTTCTAATGATGCCAAACACAAAGTGTAATGTACTCAGCTTCATGTGGAAAATTGTCAAAAATGAGTTTCTTCCTTAGTAAGATAACTATTTTCAGTTCGTTTGACCCAGTCATGTTCTTTCAATCTTTATGAAAATTGCCTCGTTTATAAACATTTTTAGGACGCTTCTAAAGATGCTAAACACAAAGTGTAATGTACTCAGCTTCATGTAGAAAATTGTCAAAAATTAGTTTTTTCCTTAGTCAGACAACAATTTTCAGTTCGTTTGAACTCAGTCGTGTTCTTTCAATCTTAATGAAAATTACCTAGTTAATAAACATTTTTAAGGCGCTTCTAATGATGCTAAACACAAAGTGTAATGTACTCAGCTTCATGTGGAAAATAGTCAAAAATGAGTTTCTTCCTTAGGCAGATAACTATTTTCAGTTCGTTTGACCCAGTCGTGTTCTTTCAATCTTTATGAAAATTGCCTCGTTTATAAACATTTTTAGGACGCTTCTAAAGATGCTAAACACAAAGTGTAATGTAATCAGCTTCATGTAGAAAATTGTCAAAATGAGTTTCTTCCTTAGTCAGATAACTATTTTCAGTTCGTGTGACCCAGTCGTGTTCTTTCAATCTTTATGAAAATTGCCTCGTTTATAAACATTTTTAGGACGCTTCTAATGATGCCAAACACAAAGTGTAATGTACTCAGCTTCATGTGGAAAATTGTCAAAAATGAGTTTCTTCCTTAGGCAGATAACTATTTTCAGTTCGTTTGACCCAGTCCTGTTCTTTCAATCTTTATGAAAATTGCCTCGTTTATAACCATTTTCAGGACTCTTCTAATGATGCCAAACACAAAGTGTGATGTACTCAGCTTCATGTGGAAAATTGTCAAAAATGAGTTTCTTCCTTAGGCAGATAACAATTTTCAGTTCGTTTGACCCAGTCGTGTTCTTTCAATCTTTATGAAAATTGCCTCCTTTATAAACATTTTTAGGACGCTTCTAATGATGCCAAACACAAAGTGTAATGTACTCAGCTTCATGTGGAAAATCTTCAAAAATTAGTTTCTCCCTTAGGCAGACAACAATTTTCAGTTCGTTTGACCCAGTCATGTTCTTTCAATCTTTATGAAAATTGCCTCGTTTATAAACATTTTTAGGACGCTTCTAATGATGCTAAACACAAAGTGTAATGTACTCAGCTTCATGTGGAAAATTGTCAAAAATGAGTTTCTTCCTTAGGCAGATAACTATTTTCAGTTCGTTTGACCCAGTCATGTTCTTTCAATCTTTATGAAAATTGCCTCGTTTATAACCATTTTTAGGACGCTTCTAATGATGCCAAACACAAAGTGTAATGTACTCAGCTTCATGTGGAAAATTGTCAAAAATTAGTTTTTTCCTTAGGCAGATAACTATTTACAGTTCCTTTGACCCAGTCATGTTCTTTTAATCTTTATGAAAATTGCCTCGTTTATAAACATTTTTAGGACGCTTCTAATGATGCCAAACACAAAGTGTAATGTACTCAGCTTCATGTGGAAAATTGTCAAAAATGAGTTTCTTCCTTAGGCAGATAACTATTTTCAGTTCGTTTGACCCAGTCGTGTTCTTTCAATCTTTATGAAAATTGCCTCGTTTATAACCATTTTTAGGACGCTTCTAATGATGCCAAACACAAAGTGTAATGTACTCAGCTTCATGTAGAAAATTGTCAAAAATTAGTTTTTTCCTTAGTCAGATAACTATTTTCAGTTCGTTTGACCCAGTCGTGTTCTTTCAATCTTAATGAAAATTACCTAGTTAATAAACATTTTTAAGACGCTTCTAATGATGCCAAACACAAAGTGTAATGTACTCAGCTTCATGTGGATTCTTCCTTAGGCAGATAACTATTTTCGGTTCGTTTGACCCAGTCGTGTTCTTTCAATCTTTATGAAAATTGCCTCGTTTATAAACATTTTTAGGACACTTCTAATGATGCCAAACACAAAGTGTAATGTACTCAGCTTCATGTGGAAAATTGTCAAAAATGAGTTTCTTCCTTAGGCAGATAACTATTTTCAGTTCGTTTGACCCAGTCATGTTCTTTCAATCTTTATGAAAATTGCCTCGTTTATAAACATTTTTAGGACGCTTCTAATGATGCCAAACACAAAGTGTAATGTACTCAGCTTCATGTGCAAAATTGTCAAAAATGAGTTTCTTCCTTAGGCAGATAACTATTTTCAGTTCGTTTGACCCAGTCATCTTCTTTCAATCTTTATGAAAATTGCCTCGTTTATAAACATTTTTAGGACGCTTCTAATGATGCCAAACACAAAGTGTAATGTACTCAGCTTCATGTGGAAAATTGTCAAAAATGAGTTTCTTCCTTAGGCAGATAACTATTTTCAGTTCGTTTGACCCAGTCATGTTCTTTCAATCTTTATGAAAATTGCCTCGTTTATAAACATTTTTAGGACGCTTCTAATGATGCCAAACACAAAGTATAATGTACTCAGCTTCATGTGGAAAATTGTCAAAAATGAGTTTCTTCCTTAGGCAGATAACTATTTTCAGTTCGTTTGACCCAGTCATGTTCTTTCAATCTTAATGAAAATTACCTGGTTAATAACCACTTTTATGACGCTTCTAATGATGCCAAACACAAAGTGTAATGTACTCAGCTTCATGTGGAAAATTGTCAAAAATGAGTTTCTTCCTTAGGCAGATAACTATTTTCAGTTCGTTTGACCCAGTCATGTTCTTTCAATCTTTATGAAAATTGCCTCGTTTATAAACATTTTTAGGACGCTTCTAATGATGCCAAACACAAAGTGTAATGTACTCAGCTTCATGTGGAAAATTGTCAAAAATGAGTTTCTTCCTTAGGCAGATTACTATTTTCAGTTCGTTTGACCCAGTCGTGTTCTTTAAATCTTAATGAAAATTACCTGGTTTATAACCACTTTTATGACGCTTCTAAAGATGCCAAACACAAAGTGTAATGTACTCAGCTTCATGTGGAAAATTGTCAAAAATGAGTTTCTTCCTTAGGCAGATAACTATTTTCAGTTCGTTTGACCCAGTCATGTTCTTTCAATCTTTATGAAAATTGCCTCGTTTATAAACATTTTTAGGACGCTTCTAATGATACCAAACACAAAGCGTAATGTACTCAGCTTCATGTGGAAAATTGTCAAAAATGAGTTTCTTCCTTAGGCAGATAACTATTTTCAGTTCGTTTGACCCAGACGTGTTCTTTCAATCTTTATGAAAATTTCCTCGTTTATAAACATTTTTAGGATGCTTCTAATGATGCCAAATACAAAGTGTAATGTACTCAGCTTCATGTGGAAAATTGTCAAAAATGAGTTTCTTCCTTAGGCAGATAACTATTTTCAGTTCGTTTGACCCAGTCATGTTCTTTCAATCTTTATGAAAATTGCCTCGTTTATAAACATTTTTAGGACGCTTCTAATGATGCCAAACACAAAGTGTAATGTACTCAGCTTCATGTGCAAAATTGTCAAAAATGAGTTTCTTCCTTAGGCAGATAACTATTTTCAGTTCGTTTGACCCAGTCATGTTCTTTCAATCTTTATGAAAATTGCCTCGTTTATAAACATTTTTAGGACGCTTCTAATGATGCCAAACACAAAGTGTAATGTACTCAGCTTCATGTGGAAAATTGTCAAAAATGAGTTTCTTCCTTAGGCAGATAACTATTTTCAGTTCGTTTGACCCAGTCATGTTCTTTCAATCTTAATGAAAATTACCTGGTTTATAACCACTTTTATGACGCTTCTAATGATGCCAAACACAAAGTGTAATGTACTCAGCTTCATGTGCAAAATTGTCAAAAATGAGTTTCTTCCTTAGGCAGATAACTATTTTCAGTTCGTTTGACCCAGTCATGTTCTTTCAATCTTAATGAAAATTACCTGGTTTATAACCACTTTTATGACGCTTCTAATGATGCCAAATACAAAGTGTAATGTACTCAGCTTCATGTGGAAAATTGTCAAAAATGAGTTTCTTCCTTAGGCAGATAACTATTTTCAGTTCGTTTGACCCAGTCATGTTCTTTCAATCTTTATGAAAATTGCCTCGTTTATAAACATTTTTAGGACGCTTCTAATGATGCCAAACACAAAGTGTAATGTACTCAGCTTCATGTGCAAAATTGTCAAAAATGAGTTTCTTCCTTAGGCAGATAACTATTTTCAGTTCGTTTGACCCAGTCATGTTCTTTCAATCTTTATGAAAATTGCCTCGTTTATAAACATTTTTAGGACGCTTCTAATGATGCCAAACACAAAGTGTAATGTACTCAGCTTCATGTGGAAAATTGTCAAAAATGAGTTTCTTCCTTAGGCAGATAACTATTTTCAGTTCGTTTGACCCAGTCATGTTCTTTCAATCTTTATGAAAATTGCCTCGTTTATAAACATTTTTAGGACGCTTCTAATGATGCCAAACACAAAGTGTAATGTACTCAGCTTCATGTGCAAAATTGTCAAAAATGAGTTTCTTCCTTAGGCAGATAACTATTTTCAGTTCGTTTGACCCAGTCATGTTCTTTCAATCTTTATGAAAATTGCCTCGTTTATAAACATTTTTAGGACGCTTCTAATGATGCCAAACACAAAGTGTAATGTACTCAGCTTCATGTGGAAAATTGTCAAAAATGAGTTTCTTCCTTAGGCAGATAACTATTTTCAGTTCGTTTGACCCAGTCATGTTCTTTCAATCTTAATGAAAATTACCTGGTTTATAACCACTTTTATGACGCTTCTAATGATGCCAAACACAAAGTGTAATGTACTCAGCTTCATGTGGAAAATTGTCAAAAATCAGTTTCTTCCTTAGGCAGATAACTATTTTCAGTTCGTTTGACCCAGTCATGTTCTTTCAATCTTTATGAAAATTGCCTCGTTTATAAAAATTTTTAGGACGCTTCTAATGATGCCAAACACAAAGTGTAATGTACTCAGCTTCATGTGCAAAATTGTCAAAAATGAGTTTCTTCCTTAGGCAGATAACTATTTTCAGTTCGTTTGACCCAGTCATGTTCTTTCAATCTTTATGAAAATTGCCTCGTTTATAAGCATTTTTAGGACGCTTCTAATGATTCCAAACACAAAGTGTAATGTACTCAGCTTCATGTGGAAAATTGTCAAAAATGAGTTTCTTCCTTAGGCAGATAACTATTTTCAGTTCGTTTGACCCAGTCATGTTCTTTCAATCTTTATGAAAATTGCCTCGTTTATAAACATTTTTAGGATGCTTCTAATGATGCCAAACACAAAGTGTAATGTACTCAGCTTCATGTGGAAAATTGTCAAAAATGAGTTTCTTCCTTAGGCAGATAACTATTTTCAGTTCGTTTGACCCAGTCGTGTTCTTTCAATCTTAATGAAAATTACCTGGTTTATAAACATTTTTAGGATGCTTCTAATGATGCCAAACACAAAGTGTAATGTACTCAGCTTCATGTGGAAAATTGTCAAAAATGAGTTTCTTCTAGGGTTTGCAAAAACCGGTTAACTTTAAAAACCGGTTAATAACCGAACCTATACCTTCAAAACCGGTTAACCGGTTTTTAACCGGTTTTGCGGATTTTTAGTAAATTACCGTACTACGCAATAATATTACCATTACCTTCAAGAATTCTGTTGTTTATGATATCGTAGCAGGTATTACTTGCACGATGAAGATATTGAACATCGTTTTTATCCAGCTTTTGGAAATTTTGTAAAATGCAGAAATTGCCATAAAGGACTTGAGTGCCAATAGTGTATATGGCGCTTAAAACTGTCGTGACTTTACTGTGTTTGTTGTACTGCGTTTTCTAAGCATGTCGCGGAGGTCTATAGCTCCCAGAGACACTAGTAATACAAGGAATTAACGTAAGAAAACCAAGATCTTCATTTTCCCTTTATTTTAAATATATAATTTGAAATATACAGTAGAGTCCGGTTATAACGACGCCCAAGGGACCGCTGATATTACATCGTACCAAAGAGGATCGAGTATTATAGAGAGTTACTGTCAAAGTAAAATGTGTAATCACAGATAGTGCATAGATTGCCATTTCTGGACCCAAGCTTAAAACTTTTGAACCTCAGTTTTGACAATTTGGCCCATATTGTTAGCTTGATATGTGTTAAAATGTCAAATATTAATATTAGCACTATCTAGCCGAGCGTTCCCCAAAGGTGTAACGCCATCTAGGCCACCGTACCTTTTTCTCTAGGGCTTTGAGGTACGTTGTTTTCTTAGACTTTATCCGTCTATACGGAGTTTCATATGTCTTTGGTCGTACTAACTGGACGCCGTACAAAACGAGTTTCATTTCGGTTTAAAGATATATCATTTTTTAGTATGCGTGCTTGTTCATCACCGGCAAATTACTGTCGTATATCGTAATAATAAATAGTCGCATTCCTTGAACCTCGATTTACGTAATTAATATGACAATTGATTTTTTTATTAAGTAAAACTATAGTTTATACGCAATCGAAAAATAAAAAGTGGGTTCTGTTTAGCTTATAGATTAGATCCGAGGCGAACCAATTGTCACATGGCCACAATCTCATCTCGCTACTTGTAGGCAAGACAGGGGGCCATGCTTGGGGCGGAAATAGCTTTGTTTCCTCAATTTACTAGTAAGAACGTTGTCACTCGTCGTTGTAACCGGACTTGACGGACGGATTTTGCGTAAAATTACGTCGTAAAATGCGGTTGGTCGTTAAAACCGGAGTCGTAATTAACGGATGTACTTTCATAATATCACATATGAAAACCAAAAAAATACCTGTGCTTCCGTTAGTCGGTTATTGTAAGCGGTTGGACGTTAGGTATAAGCTGAGTCGTAATACTAACCGGACTCTACTGTATAAAATGTATATTTGAATGGACTCGGGACTATTGTTTAATCTTCACGTTTAGTTAGATTATAAAATCATGATTATACTGTGACTTCTTTAAGGAAAGAAATTCAGTGCAGGTGCGTAATGTTGTCAATGAAAAGTGATAAATAAATCTTTATTGTTACAAAACATTGAATAATTACGTACTTTTGACCCTTTTTTATGCCTAATTTGGTAATTTTGGGATATAAATATAGTTTCGGTTATTAACCGGTTAGAGACTATGAAAACCGGTTTTTAACCGAGGCTAAAAAGTCTCGGTTAACCGGTTTTTCGGTTAACCGGTTAACCGGTTTGCATACCCTAGACTTTCTTCCTTAGGCAGATAACTATTTTCAGTTCGTTTGACCCAGTCGTGTTCTTTCAATCTTTATGAAAATTGCCTCGTTTATAAACATTTTTAGGACGCTTCTAATGATGCCAAACACAAAGTGTAATGTACTCAGCTTCATGTGGAAAATTGTCAAAAATGAGTTTCTTCCTTAGGCAGATAACTATTTTCAGTTCGTTTGACCCAGTCATGTTCTTTCAATCTTTATAAAAATTGCCTCGTTTATAAACATTTTTAGGACGCTTCTAATGATGCCAAACACAAAGTGTAATGTACTCAGCTTCATGTGGAAAATTGTCAAAAATTAGTTTCTTCCTTAGGCAGATAACTATTTTCAGTTCGTTTGACCCAGTCATGTTCTTTCAATCTTTATGAAAATTGCCTCGTTTATAAACATTTTTAGGATGCTTCTAATGATGCCAAACACAAAGTGTAATGTACTCAGCTTCATGTGGAAAATTGTCAAAAATGACTTTCTTCCTTAGGCAGATAACTATTTTCAGTTCGTTTGACCCAGTCATGTTCTTTCAATCTTTATGAAAATTGCCTCGTTTATAAAAACTTTTAGGACGCTTCTAATGATGCCAAACACAAAGTGTAATGTACTCAGCTTCATGTGGAAAATTGTCAAAAATGAGTTTCTTCCTTAAGCAGTTAACTATTTTCAGTTCGTTTGACCCAGTCATGTTCTTTCAATCTTTATGAAAATTGCCTCGTTTATAAAAATTTTTAGGACGCTTCTAATGATGCCAAACACAAAGTGTAATGTACTCAGCTTCATGTGGAGAATTGTCAAAAATAAGTTTCTTCCTTAGGCAGATAACTATTTTCAGTTCGTTTGACCCAGTCGTGTTCTTTCAATCTTTATGAAAATTGCCTCGTTTATAAACATTTTTAGGATGCTTCTAATGATGCCAAACACAAAGTGTAATGTACTCAGCTTCATGTGGAAAATTGTCAAAAATGAGTTTCTTCCTTAGGCAGATAACTATTTTCAGTTCGTTTGACCCAGTCATGTTCTTTCAATCTTTATGAAAATTGCCTCGTTTATAAACATTTTTAGGACGCTTCTAATGATGCCAAACACAAAGTGTAATGTACTCAGCTTCATGTGGAAAATTGTCAAAAATGAGTTTCTTCCTTAGGCAGATAACTATTTTCAGTTCGTTTGACCCAGTCATGTTCTTTCAATCTTTATGAAAATTGCCTCGTTTATAAACATTTTTAGGAAGCTTCTAATGATGCCAAACACAAAGTGTAATGTACTCAGCTTCATGTGGAAAATTGTCAAAAATGAGTTTCTTCCTTAGGCAGATAACTATTTTCAGTTCGTTTGACCCAGTCATGTTCTTTCAATCTTTATGAAAATTGCCTCGTTTATAAACATTTTTAGGACGCTTCTAATGATGCCAAACACAAAGTGTAATGTACTCAGCTTCATGTGGAAAATTGTCAAAAATGAGTTTCTTCCTTAGGCAGATAACAATTTTCAGTTCGTTTGACCCAGTCATGTTCTTTCAATCTTTATGAAAATTGCCTCGTTTATAACCATTTTTAGGACGCTTCTAATGATGCCAAACACAAAGTGTAATGTACTCAGCTTCATGTGGAAAATTGTCAAAAATGAGTTTCTTCCTTAGGCAGATAACTATTTTCAGTTCGTTTGACCCAGTCATGTTCTTTCAATCTTTATGAAAATTGTCTCGTTTATAAACATTTTTAGGACGCTTCTAATGATGCCAAACACAAAGTGTAATGTACTCAGCTTCATGGGGAAAATTGTCAAAAATGAGTTTCTTCCTTAGGCAGATAACTATTTTCAGTTCGTTTGACCCAGTCATGTTCTTTCAATCTTTATGAAAATTGCCTCGTTTATAAACATTTTTAGGAAGCTTCTAATGATGCCAAACACAAAGTGTAATGTACTCAGCTTCATGTGGAAAATTGTCAAAAATGAGTTTCTTCCTTAGGCAGATAACTATTTTCAGTTCGTTTGACCCAGTCATGTTCTTTCAATCTTTATGAAAATTGCCTCGTTTATAACCATTTTTAGGACGCTTCTAATGATGCCAAACACAAAGTGTAATGTACTCAGCTTCATGTGGAAAATTGTCAAAAATGAGTTTCTTCCTTAGGCAGTTAACTATTTTCAGTTCGTTTGACCCAGTCATGTTCTTTCAATCTTAATGAAAATTACCTGGTTTATAACCACTTTTATGACGCTTCTAATGATGCCAAACACAAAGTGTAATGTACTCAGCTTCATGTGGAAAATTGTCAAAAATGAGTTTCTTCCTTAGGCAGATAACTATTTTCAGTTCGTTTGACCCAGTCATGTTCTTTCAATCTTTATGAAAATTGCCTCGTTTATAAAAACTTTTAGGACGCTTCTAATGATGCCAAACACAAAGTGTAATGTACTCAGCTTCATGTGGAAAATTGTCAAAAATGAGTTTCTTCCTTAAGCAGTTAACTATTTTCAGTTCGTTTGACCCAGTCATGTTCTTTCAATCTTTATGAAAATTGCCTCGTTTATAAACATTTTTAGGACGCTTCTAATGATGCCAAACACAAAGTGTAATGTACTCAGCTTCATGTGGAAAATTGTCAAAAATGAGTTTCTTCCTTAGGCAGATAACTATTTTCAGTTCGTTTGACCCAGTCGTGTTCTTTCAATCTTAATGAAAATTACCTGGTTTATAACCAATTTTAAGACGCTTCTAATGATGCCAAACACAAAGTGTAATGTACTCAGCTTCATGTGGAGAATTGTCAAAAATTAGTTTCTTCCTTAGGCAGATAACTATTTTCAGTTCGTTTGACCCAGTCGTGTTCTTTCAATCTTTATGAAAATTGCCTCGTTTATAAACATTTTTAGGATGCTTCTAATGATGCCAAACACAAAGTGTAATGTACTCAGCTTCATGTGGAAAATTGTCAAAAATGAGTTTCTTCCTTAGGCAGATAACTATTTTCAGTTCGTTTGACCCAGTCATGTTCTTTCAATCTTTATGAAAATTGCCTCGTTTATAAACATTTTTAGGACGCTTCTAATGATGCCAAACACAAAGTGTAATGTACTCAGCTTCATGTGGAAAATTGTCAAAAATGAGTTTCTTCCTTAGGCAGATAACTATTTTCAGTTCGTTTGACCCAGTCATGTTCTTTCAATCTTTATGAAAATTGCCTCGTTTATAAACATTTCTAGGACGCTTCTAATGATGCCAAACACAAAGTGTAATGTACTCAGCTTCATGTGCAAAATTGTCAAAAATGAGTTTCTTCCTTAGGCAGATAACTATTTTCAGTTCGTTTGACCCAGTCATGTTCTTTCAATCTTTATGAAAATTGCCTCGTTTATAAACATTTTTAGGACGCTTCTAATGATGCCAAACACAAAGTGTAATGTACTCAGCTTCATGTGGAAAATTGTCAAAAATGAGTTTCTTCCTTAGGCAGATAACTATTTTCAGTTCGTTTGACCCAGTCGTGTTCTTTCAATCTTTATGAAAATTGCCTCGTTTATAAACATTTTTAGGATGCTTCTAATGATGCCAAACACAAAGTGTAATGTACTCAGCTTCATGTGGAAAATTGTCAAAAATGAGTTTTTTCCTTAGGCAGATAACTATTTTCAGTTCGTTTGACCCAGTCATGTTCTTTCAATCTTTATGAAAATTGCCTCGTTTACAAACATTTTTAGGACGCTTCTAATGATGCCAAACACAAAGTGTAATGTACTCAGCTTCATGTGGAAAATTGTCAAAAATGAGTTTCTTCCTTAGGCAGATAACTATTTTCAGTTCGTTTGACCCAGTCATGTTCTTTCAATCTTTATGAAAATTGCCTCGTTTATAAACATTTTTAGGACGCTTCTAATGATGCCAAACACAAAGTGTAATGTACTCAGCTTCATGTGCAAAATTGTCAAAAATGAGTTTCTTCCTTAGGCAGATAACTATTTTCAGTTCGTTTGACCCAGTCATGTTCTTTCAATCTTTATGAAAATTGCCTCGTTTATAAACATTTTTAGGACGCTTCTAATGATGCCAAACACAAAGTGTAATGTACTCAGCTTCATGTGGAAAATTGTCAAAAATGAGTTTCTTCCTTAGGCAGATAACTATTTTCAGTTCGTTTGACCCAGTCATGTTCTTTCAATCTTTATGAAAATTGCCTCGTTTATAAACATTTTTAGGACGCTTCTAATGATGCCAAACACAAAGTGTAATGTACTCAGCTTCATGTGGAAAATTGTCAAAAATGAGTTTCTTCCTTAGGCAGATAACTATTTTCAGTTCGTTTGACCCAGTCATGTTCTTTCAATCTTTATGAAAATTGCCTCGTTTATAAACATTTTTAGGACGCTTCTAATGATGCCAAACACAAAGTGTAATGTACTCAGCTTCATGTGGAGAATTGTCAAAAATAAGTTTCTTCCTTAGGCAGATAACTATTTTCAGTTCGTTTGACCCAGTCGTGTTCTTTCAATCTTTATGAAAATTGCCTCGTTTATAAACATTTTTAGGATGCTTCTAATGATGCCAAACACAAAGTGTAATGTACTCAGCTTCATGTGGAAAATTGTCAAAAATGAGTTTCTTCCTTAGGCAGATAACTATTTTCAGTTCGTTTGACCCAGTCATGTTCTTTCAATCTTTATGAAAATTGCCTCGTTTATAAACATTTTTAGGACGCTTCTAATGATGCCAAACACAAAGTGTAATGTACTCAGCTTCATGTGGAAAATTGTCAAAAATGAGTTTCTTCCTTAGGCAGATAACTATTTTCAGTTCGTTTGACCCAGTCATGTTCTTTCAATCTTTATGAAAATTGCCTCGTTTATAAACATTTCTAGGACGCTTCTAATGATGCCAAACACAAAGTGTAATGTACTCAGCTTCATGTGCAAAATTGTCAAAAATGAGTTTCTTCCTTAGGCAGATAACTATTTTCAGTTCGTTTGACCCAGTCATGTTCTTTCAATCTTTATGAAAATTGCCTCGTTTATAAACATTTTTAGGACGCTTCTAATGATGCCAAACACAAAGTGTAATGTACTCAGCTTCATGTGGAAAATTGTCAAAAATGAGTTTCTTCCTTAGGCAGATAACTATTTTCAGTTCGTTTGACCCAGTCGTGTTCTTTCAATCTTAATGAAAATTACCTGGTTTATAACCACTTTTAACACGCTTCTAATGATGCCAAACACAAAGTGTAATGTACTCAGCTTCATGTGGAAAATTGTCAAAAATGAGTTTCTTCCTTAGGCAGATAACTATTTTCAGTTCGTTTGACCCAGTCATGTTTTTCAATCTTTATGAAAATTGCCTCGTTTATAAAAACTTTTAGGACGCTTCTAATGATGCCAAACACAAAGTGTAATGTACTCAGCTTCATGTGGAAAATTGTCAAAAATGAGTTTCTTCCTTAGGCAGATAACTATTTTCAGTTCGTTTGACCCAGTCATGTTCTTTCAATCTTTATGAAAATTGCCTCGTTTATAAACATTTTTAGGACGCTTCTAATGATGCCAAACACAAAGTGTAATGTACTCAGCTTCATGTGGAAAATTGTCAAAAATGAGTTTCTTCCTTAGGCAGATAACAATTTTCAGTTCGTTTGACCCAGTCATGTTCTTTCAATCTTTATGAAAATTGCCTCGTTTATAACCATTTTTAGGACGCTTCTAATGATGCCAAACACAAAGTGTAATGTACTCAGCTTCATGTGGAAAATTGTCAAAAATGAGTTTCTTCCTTAGGCAGATAACTATTTTCAGTTCGTTTGACCCAGTCATGTTCTTTCAATCTTTATGAAAATTGCCTCGTTTATAAACATTTTTAGGACGCTTCTAATGATGCCAAACACAAAGTGTAATGTACTCAGCTTCATGGGGAAAATTGTCAAAAATGAGTTTCTTCCTTAGGCAGATAACTATTTTCAGTTCGTTTGACCCAGTCATGTTCTTTCAATCTTTATGAAAATTGCCTCGTTTATAAACATTTTTAGGACGCTTCTAATGATGCCAAACACAAAGTGTAATGTACTCAGCTTCATGTGGAGAATTGTCAAAAATGAGTTTCTTCCTTAGGCAGATAACTATTTTCAGTTCGTTTGACCCAGTCGTGTTCTTTCAATCTTTATGAAAATTGCCTCGTTTATAAACATTTTTAGGATGCTTCTAATGATGCCAAACACAAAGTGTAATGTACTCAGCTTCATGTGGAAAATTGTCAAAAATGAGTTTCTTCCTTAGGCAGATAACTATTTTCAGTTCGTTTGACCCAGTCATGTTCTTTCAATCTTTATGAAAATTGCCTCGTTTATAAACATTTTTAGGACGCTTCTAATGATGCCAAACACAAAGTGTAATGTACTCAGCTTCATGTGGAAAATTGTCAAAAATGAGTTTCTTCCTTAGGCAGTAGAGGTGTGCGCCGGTGGCTAAACCGTCGGCGGCGGCGTCCGGGCCAAAAATGGCCGGCGGCGTCGGCGTAATAATTAAAAACATGTTATATTTTTAAAAAAAAACGGCACTTCTATAACCGGCGTTACAAAGTACATAAATAAACTTTTTATCATGAGCCCTGTGACACAATTTCATGTTCTAATGAAGATTTTAGCAATATTAATAGCAAATTATTTCGTTTTTTTCTCGAAATTTGTCACTAATTTGATATGAACCGCCGCCGCCTCCGGGCATTTTTGCCGATTATTAAACGGCGTGACCTTGATGGTTACTAAACTGCTCAAACTTGGTATTTGTATTTGCACTATTTGGATATATTTTTTGGACTTTTTTGTGCAATATTTGTTACAATTTGCCAATAAACTTTACTATGAATAAAATATTTGTTATTCAGCAGTAAGAAAGATGAGGGACTTCAGTATGAAGTTCTTAATGGCATGCGAAAAACTGATGGGCATGCGGGGAGATCTGTGTGCGATTTTGCTCTGGCTTACGTCTTGACTATAACCACATGGTTACAGCGCCTACGAAAGCACCAGATCTGGAGAGCCAAGACTCTCCCTGTTGGATCTTCAGCTATTTTTCCATCTGGATGACTACCATGTACTATTCAAGATTTCAGAGCTCCTCGAAAAATACCTATGTGCCCATCGCGTCGGCAAACTGCTTGTAGCCACTGTGTGTAGAACTATAGTTTGGAATGGGACGCGATGGTATACTACCCAGGTTGGATTCACTTTGCGTGATCTTAATTTCGTTGCTGATCTGGTTTTGCAGGAATTAAAGCTTTTCATTATAATTATGTGTGATTACAGCTACCGGCAAGTGCCAACCTTCATTTAATCGTAGGTATCTTGTTTTTTTATGTGCTTAATATGTGGCCCACTGCTGGGCAGGGGCCTGTTCTTTTTATCCCCACTTATTACAGTTTGCTGTCCGCTCCTGCCAGTCATTATAAAAATGCATCGAGGTCGTCCTTTTATCTCTTTTTTTGGTCTTTCCCGGCCTGACTGCGGTAGCACGGTAACCATTCGTTGGTACTTTGGACTAACGGTCCTGGTATATATCGCATTAACAGATGGAAAATTAATCAGTGCTAACATTGCTACACGACGCAAAAAACAAAACCAGTTTTCTGGATCAACTATCTGCATCCAACTCAAATTTGTATGCCGAGAGCTATATGCTGGACATCCGTTTCTACCATAGTTGTGTGTAAAGCTCTTTTTTTTCTCGTCACTCATCAATTGGCTGAGCACAATGGAATTCCTGTGGTTGTGCTGACGATGTGTGTTCCTCCGACTATTATTAGGGGGGTATTGTGGGCCTTTCCGCGTCACGCCGACCAGCAGTGATCTATTGTGACGGCTCTTTGTGATTAAATAATCTTCTCATAACCGTTGAATCCAGGAAGTTCAAGATTTTTTGGACTTGTACCTCATAGGGTTGCAGTGCTCCACCGATGCTAATGCCTCTTTACCAGCTTCCAAAGGTCCTCATAAAGAAAGAGTGCCTTGCAGATTCACGATAATTTAGAAAATAAATTATTTAATGAAAGCCAACAATGATAAAAAAATATTTTGTGCTATGAACAGATAATTATTAGGGTAATCAGTGTTTTTTCCTATCCCGTGTTCATTTACATATGTTATTTAACTCACTGTTTATATAAAAGTATACGAATGATTTTTATATAAGGAACACCTTAGTACTTGTACAAGTAGGTACAAATTAGAGTTTTGAACTCTCAATAAAAGAAAGTTCCAAATTCAAAATCGCAAACAAATGGCCTGGGACTTACGAGGTTTAATTCAAGGTCACGCCAAATTTACTCCGGAAACACGCCGCCACCGCCGATTTTTGGCAAACGCCGTTGCTGATCAATTTTTAATCGGCACACACGTCTACAGAATGAATAACACAGAACAAGCCAAAAATTAGTAATTATTTTCACTTCGATCTCACGCCGATTTCACGCCGGTGAAATGATCGGCGGCGTCGGCGTGGCAAAAATGACCGGCGGCGTACGCCACGCCGGTCGGCGCACACCTCTATTAGGCAGATAACAATTTTCAGTTCGTTTGACCCAGTCATGTTCTTTCAATCTTTATGAAAATTGCCTCGTTTATAACCATTTTTAGGACGCTTCTAATGATGCCAAACACAAAGTGTAATGTACTCAGCTTCATGTGGAAAATTGTCAAAAATGAGTTTCTTCCTTAGGCAGATAACTATTTTCAGTTCGTTTGACCCAGTCGTGTTCTTTCAATCTTTATGAAAATTGCCTCGTTTATAAACATTTTTAGGACGCTTCTAATGATGCCAAACACAAAGTGTAATGTACTCAGCTTCATGTGGAAAATTGTCAAAAATGAGTTTCTTCCTTAGGCAGATAACTATTTTCAGTTCGTTTGACCCAGTCATGTTCTTTCAATCTTTATGAAAATTGCCTCGTTTATAAAAATTTTTAGGACGCTTCGAATGATGCCAAACACAAAGTGTAATGTACTCAGCTTCATGTGGAAAATTGACAAAAATGAGTTTCTTCCTTAGGCAGATAACTATTTTCAGTTCGTTTGACCCAGTCATGTTCTTTCAATCTTTATGAAAATTGCCTCGTTTATAAACATTTTTAGGACGCTTCGAATGATGCCAAACACAAAGTGTAATGTACTCAGCTTCATGTGGAAAATTGACAAAAATGAGTTTCTTCCTTAGGCAGATAACTATTTTCAGTTCGTTTGACCCAGTCGTGTTCTTTCAATCTTTATGAAAATTGCCTCGTTTATAAACATTTTTAGGACGCTTCTAATGATGCCAAACACAAAGTGTAATGTACTCAGCTTCATGTGCAAAATTGTCAAAAATGAGTTTCTTCCTTAGGCAGATAACTATTTTCAGTTCGTTTGACCCAGTCATGTTCTTTCAATCTTTATGAAAATTGCCTCGTTTATAACCATTTTTAGGACGCTTCTAATGATGCTAAACACAAAGTGTAATGTACTCAGCTTCATGTGGAAAATTGTCAAAAATTAGTTTCTTCCTTAGGCAGATAACTATTTTCAGTTCGTTTGACCCAGTCATGTTCTTTCAATCTTTATAAAAATTGCCTCGTTTATAAAAATTTTTAGGACGCTTCTAATGATGCCAAACACAAAGTGTAATGTACTCAGCTTCATGTGGAGAATTGTCAAAAATATGTTTCTTCCTTAGGCAGATAACTATTTTCAGTTCGTTTGACCCAGTCGTGTTCTTTCAATCTTTATGAAAATTGCCTGGTTTATAAACATTTTTAGGATGCTTCTAATGATACCAAACACAAAGTGTAATGTACTCAGCTTCATGTGGAAAATTGTCAAAAATGAGTTTCTTCCTTAGGCAGATAACTATTTTCAGTTCGTTTGACCCAGTCATGTTCTTTCAATCTTTATGAAAATTGCCTCGTTTATAAACATTTTTAGGACGCTTCTAATGATGCCAAACACAAAGTGTAATGTACTCAGCTTCATGTGGAAAATTGTCAAAAATGAGTTTCTTCCTTAGGCAGATAACTATTTTCAGTTCGTTTGACCCAGTCATGTTCTTTCAATCTTTATGAAAATTACCTCGTTTATAAACATTTTTAGGACGCTTCTAATGATTCCAAACACAAAGTGTAATGTACTCAGCTTCATGTGGAAAATTGTCAAAAATGAGTTTCTTCCTTAGGCAGATAACAATTTTCAGTTCGTTTGACCCAGTCATGTTCTTTCAATCTTTATGAAAATTGCCTCGTTTATAACCATTTTTAGGACGCTTCTAATGATGCCAAACACAAAGTGTAATGTACTCAGCTTCATGTGGAAAATTGTCAAAAATGAGTTTCTTCCTTAGGCAGATAACTATTTTCAGTTCGTTTGACCCAGTCGTGTTCTTTCAATCTTTATGAAAATTGCCTCGTTTATAAACATTTTTAGGACGCTTCTAATGATGCCAAACACAAAGTGTAATGTACTCAGCTTCATGTGGAAAATTGTCAAAAATTAGTTTCTTCCTTAGGCAGATAACTATTTTCAGTTCGTTTGACCCAGTCGTGTTCTTTCAATCTTTATGAAAATTGCCTCGTTTATAACCATTTTTAGGACGCTTCTAATGATGCCAAACACAAAGTGTAATGTACTCAGCTTCATGTAGAAAATTGTCAAAAATTAGTTTTTTCCTTAGTCAGATAACTATTTTCAGATCGTTTGACCCAGTCGTGTTCTTTCAATCTTAATGAAAATTACCTAGTTAATAAACATTTTTAAGACGCTTCTAATGATGCCAAACACAAAGTGTAATGTACTCAGCTTCATGTGGAAAATTGTCAAAAATGAGTTTCTTCCTTAGGCAGATAACTATTTTCAGTTCGTTTGACCCAGTCGTGTTCTTTCAATCTTAATGAAAATTACCTGGTTTATAATTACTTTTAAGACGCTTCTAATGATGCCAAACACAAAGTGTAATGTACTCAGTTTCATGTGAAAAATTGTCAAAAATGAGTTTCTTCCTTAGGCAGATAACTATTTTCAGTTCGTTTGACCCAGTCATATTCTTTCAATCTTTATGAAAATTGCCTCGTTTATAAACATTTTTAGGAAGCTTCTAATGATGCCAAACACAAAGTGTAATGTACTCAGCTTCATGTGGAAAATTGTCAAAAATGAGTTTCTTCCTTAGGCAGATAACTATTTTCAGTTCGTTTGACCCAGTCATGTTCTTTCAATCTTTATGAAAATTGCCTCGTTTATAAACATTTTTAGGACGCTTCTAATGATGCCAAACACAAAGTGTAATGTACTCAGCTTCATGTGGAAAATTGTCAAAAATGAGTTTCTTCCTTAGGCAGATAACAATTTTCAGTTCGTTTGACCCAGTCATGTTCTTTCAATCTTTATGAAAATTGCCTCGTTTATAACCATTTTTAGGACGCTTCTAATGATGCCAAACACAAAGTGTAATGTACTCAGCTTCATGTGGAAAATTGTCAAAAATGAGTTTCTTCCTTAGGCAGATAACTATTTTCAGTTCGTTTGACCCAGTCATGTTCTTTCAATCTTTATGAAAATTGTCTCGTTTATAAACATTTTTAGGACGCTTCTAATGATGCCAAACACAAAGTGTAATGTACTCAGCTTCATGGGGAAAATTGTCAAAAATGAGTTTCTTCCTTAGGCAGATAACAATTTTCAGTTCGTTTGACCCAGTCATGTTCTTTCAATCTTTATGAAAATTGCCTCGTTTATAACCATTTTTAGGACGCTTCTAATGATGCCAAACACAAAGTGTAATGTACTCAGCTTCATGTAGAAAATTGTCAAAAATTAGTTTTTTCCTTAGTCAGATAACTATTTTCAGTTCGTTTGACCCAGTCGTGTTCTTTCAATCTTAATGAAAATTACCTAGTTAATAAACATTTTTAAGACGCTTCTAATGATGCCAAACACAAAGTGTAATGTACTCAGCTTCATGTGGAAAATTGTCAAAAATGAGTTTCTTCCTTAGGCAGATAACTATTTTCGGTTCGTTTGACCCAGTCGTGTTCTTTCAATCTTTATGAAAATTGCCTCGTTTATAAACATTTTTAGGACGCTTCTAATGATGCCAAACACAAAGTGTAATGTACTCAGCTTCATGTGGAAAATTGTCAAAAATGAGTTTCTTCCTTAGGCAGATAACTATTTTCAGTTCGTTTGACCCAGTCATGTTCTTTCAATCTTAATGAAAATTACCTGGTTTATAACCACTTTTATGACGCTTCTAATGATGCCAAACACAAAGTGTAATGTACTCAGCTTCATGTGGAAAATTGTCAAAAATGAGTTTCTTCCTTAGGCAGATAACTATTTTCAGTTCGTTTGACCCAGTCATGTTCTTTCAATCTTTATGAAAATTGCCTCGTTTATAAAAACTTTTAGGACGCTTCTAATGATGCCAAACACAAATGTAATGTACTCAGCTTCATGTGGAAAATTGTCAAAAATGAGTTTCTTCCTTAAGCAGTTAACTATTTTCAGTTCGTTTGACCCAGTCATGTTCTTTCAATCTTTATGAAAATTGCCTCGTTTATAAAAATTTTTAGGACGCTTCTAATGATGCCAAACGCAAAGTGTAATGTACTCAGCTTCATGTGGAGAATTGTCAAAAATAAGTTTCTTCCTTAGGCAGATAACTATTTTCAGTTCGTTTGACCCAGTCGTGTTCTTTCAATCTTTATGAAAATTGCCTCGTTTATAAACATTTTTAGGATGCTTCTAATGATGCCAAACACAAAGTGTAATGTACTCAGCTTCATGTGGAAAATTGTCAAAAATGAGTTTCTTCCTTAGGCAGATAACTATTTCAGTTCGTTTGACCCAGTCATGTTCTTTCAATCTTTATGAAAATTGCCTCGTTTATAAACATTTTTAGGACGCTTCTAATGATGCCAAACACAAAGTGTAATGTACTCAGCTTCATGTGCAAAATTGTCAAAAATGAGTTTCTTCCTTAGGCAGATAACTATTTTCAGTTCGTTTGACCCAGTCATGTTCTTTCAATCTTTATGAAAATTGCCTCGTTTATAAACATTTTTAGGAAGCTTCTAATGATGCCAAACACAAAGTGTAATGTACTCAGCTTCATGTGGAAAATTGTCAAAAATGAGTTTCTTCCTTAGGCAGATAACTATTTTCAGTTCGTTTGACCCAGTCATGTTCTTTCAATCTTTATGAAAATTGCCTCGTTTATAAACATTTTTAGGACGCTTCTAATGATGCCAAACACAAAGTGTAATGTACTCAGCTTCATGTGGAAAATTGTCAAAAATGAGTTTCTTCCTTAGGCAGATAACAATTTTCAGTTCGTTTGACCCAGTCATGTTCTTTTAATCTTTATGAAAATTGCCTCGTTTATAACCATTTTTAGGACGCTTCTAATGATGCCAAACACAAAGTGTAATGTACTCAGCTTCATGTGGAAAATTGTCAAAAATGAGTTTCTTCCTTAGGCAGATAACTATTTTCAGTTCGTTTGACCCAGTCATGTTCTTTCAATCTTTATGAAAATTGTCTCGTTTATAAACATTTTTAGGACGCTTCTAATGATGCCAAACACAAAGTGTAATGTACTCAGCTTCATGGGGAAAATTGTCAAAAATGAGTTTCTTCCTTAGGCAGATAACTATTTTCAGTTCGTTTGACCCAGTCATGTTCTTTCAATCTTTATGAAAATTGCCTCGTTTATAAAAACTTTTAGGACGCTTCTAATGATGCCAAACACAAATGTAATGTACTCAGCTTCATGTGGAAAATTGTCAAAAATGAGTTTCTTCCTTAGGCAGTTAACTATTTTCAGTTCGTTTGACCCAGTCATGTTCTTTCAATCTTTATGAAAATTGCCTCGTTTATAAAAATTTTTAGGACGCTTCTAATGATGCCAAACGCAAAGTGTAATGTACTCAGCTTCATGTGGAGAATTGTCAAAAATAAGTTTCTTCCTTAGGCAGATAACTATTTTCAGTTCGTTTGACCCAGTCGTGTTCTTTCAATCTTTATGAAAATTGCCTCGTTTATAAACATTTTTAGGATGCTTCTAATGATGCCAAACACAAAGTGTAATGTACTCAGCTTCATGTGGAAAATTGTCAAAAATGAGTTTCTTCCTTAGGCAGATAACTATTTCAGTTCGTTTGACCCAGTCATGTTCTTTCAATCTTTATGAAAATTGCCTCGTTTATAAACATTTTTAGGACGCTTCTAATGATGCCAAACACAAAGTGTAATGTACTCAGCTTCATGTGCAAAATTGTCAAAAATGAGTTTCTTCCTTAGGCAGATAACTATTTTCAGTTCGTTTGACCCAGTCATGTTCTTTCAATCTTTATGAAAATTGCCTCGTTTATAAACATTTTTAGGACGCTTCTAATGATTCCAAACACAAAGTGTAATGTACTCAGCTTCATGTGGAAAATTGTCAAAAATGAGTTTCTTCCTTAGGCAGATAACAATTTTCAGTTCGTTTGACCCAGTCATGTTCTTTCAATCTTTATGAAAATTGCCTCGTTTATAACCATTTTTAGGACGCTTCTAATGATGCCAAACACAAAGTGTAATGTACTCAGCTTCATGTGGAAAATTGTCAAAAATGAGTTTCTTCCTTAGGCAGATAACTATTTTCAGTTCGTTTGACCCAGTCGTGTTCTTTCAATCTTTATGAAAATTGCCTCGTTTATAAACATTTTTAGGACGCTTCTAATGATGCCAAACACAAAGTGTAATGTACTCAGCTTCATGTGGAAAATTGTCAAAAATTAGTTTCTTCCTTAGGCAGATAACTATTTTCAGTTCGTTTGACCCAGTCGTGTTCTTTCAATCTTTATGAAAATTGCCTCGTTTATAACCATTTTTAGGACACTTCTAATGATGCCAAACACAAAGTGTAATGTACTCAGCTTCATGTAGAAAATTGTCAAAAATTAGTTTTTTCCTTAGTCAGATAACTATTTTCAGATCGTTTGACCCAGTCGTGTTCTTTCAATCTTAATGAAAATTACCTAGTTAATAAACATTTTTAAGACGCTTCTAATGATGCCAAACACAAAGTGTAATGTACTCAGCTTCATGTGGAAAATTGTCAAAAATGAGTTTCTTCCTTAGGCAGATAACTATTTTCAGTTCGTTTGACCCAGTCGTGTTCTTTCAATCTTAATGAAAATTACCTGGTTTATAACCACTTTTAAGACGCTTCTAATGATGCCAAACACAAAGTGTAATGTACTCAGTTTCATGTGAAAAATTGTCAAAAATGAGTTTCTTCCTTAGGCAGATAACTATTTTCAGTTCGTTTGACCCAGTCATATTCTTTCAATCTTTATGAAAATTGCCTCGTTTATAAACATTTTTAGGAAGCTTCTAATGATGCCAAACACAAAGTGTAATGTACTCAGCTTCATGTGGAAAATTGTCAAAAATGAGTTTCTTCCTTAGGCAGATAACTATTTTCAGTTCGTTTGACCCAGTCATGTTCTTTCAATCTTTATGAAAATTGCCTCGTTTATAAACATTTTTAGGACGCTTCTAATGATGCCAAACACAAAGTGTAATGTACTCAGCTTCATGTGGAAAATTGTCAAAAATGAGTTTCTTCCTTAGGCAGATAACAATTTTCAGTTCGTTTGACCCAGTCATGTTCTTTCAATCTTTATGAAAATTGCCTCGTTTATAACCATTTTTAGGACGCTTCTAATGATGCCAAACACAAAGTGTAATGTACTCAGCTTCATGGGGAAAATTGTCAAAAATGAGTTTCTTCCTTAGGCAGATAACTATTTTCAGTTCGTTTGACCCAGTCGTGTTCTTTCAATCTTTATGAAAATTGCCTCGTTTATAACCATTTTTAGGACGCTTCTAATGATGCCAAACACAAAGTGTAATGTACTCAGCTTCATGTAGAAAATTGTCAAAAATTAGTTTTTTCCTTAGTCAGATAACTATTTTCAGTTCGTTTGACCCAGTCGTGTTCTTTCAATCTTAATGAAAATTACCTAGTTAATAAACATTTTTAAGACGCTTCTAATGATGCCAAACACAAAGTGTAATGTACTCAGCTTCATGTGGAAAATTGTCAAAAATGAGTTTCTTCCTTAGGCAGATAACTATTTTCGGTTCGTTTGACCCAGTCGTGTTCTTTCAATCTTTATGAAAATTGCCTCGTTTATAAACATTTTTAGGACGCTTCTAATGATGCCAAACACAAAGTGTAATGTACTCAGCTTCATGTGGAAAATTGTCAAAAATGAGTTTCTTCCTTAGGCAGATAACTATTTCAGTTCGTTTGACCCAGTCATGTTCTTTCAATCTTTATGAAAATTGCCTCGTTTATAAACATTTTTAGGACGCTTCTAATGATGCCAAACACAAAGTGTAATGTACTCAGCTTCATGTGCAAAATTGTCAAAAATGAGTTTCTTCCTTAGGCAGATAACTATTTTCAGTTCGTTTGACCCAGTCATGTTCTTTCAATCTTTATGAAAATTGCCTCGTTTATAAACATTTTTAGGAAGCTTCTAATGATGCCAAACACAAAGTGTAATGTACTCAGCTTCATGTGGAAAATTGTCAAAAATGAGTTTCTTCCTTAGGCAGATAACTATTTTCAGTTCGTTTGACCCAGTCATGTTCTTTCAATCTTTATGAAAATTGCCTCGTTTATAAACATTTTTAGGACGCTTCTAATGATGCCAAACACAAAGTGTAATGTACTCAGCTTCATGTGGAAAATTGTCAAAAATTAGTTTCTTCCTTAGGCAGATAACTATTTTCAGTTCGTTTGACCCAGTCATGTTCTTTTAATCTTTATGAAAATTGCCTCGTTTATAACCATTTTTAGGACGCTTCTAATGATGCCAAACACAAAGTGTAATGTACTCAGCTTCATGTGGAAAATTGTCAAAAATGAGTTTCTTCCTTAGGCAGATAACTATTTTCAGTTCGTTTGACCCAGTCATGTTCTTTCAATCTTTATGAAAATTGTCTCGTTTATAAACATTTTTAGGACGCTTCTAATGATGCCAAACACAAAGTGTAATGTACTCAGCTTCATGGGGAAAATTGTCAAAAATGAGTTTCTTCCTTAGGCAGATAACTATTTTCAGTTCGTTTGACCCAGTCGTGTTCTTTCAATCTTTATGAAAATTGCCTCGTTTATAACCATTTTTAGGACACTTCTAATGATGCCAAACACAAAGTGTAATGTACTCAGCTTCATGTAGAAAATTGTCAAAAATTAGTTTTTTCCTTAGTCAGATAACTATTTTCAGTTCGTTTGACCCAGTCGTGTTCTTTCAATCTTAATGAAAATTACCTAGTTAATAAACATTTTTAAGACGCTTCTAATGATGCCAAACACAAAGTGTAATGTACTCAGCTTCATGTGGAAAATTGTCAAAAATGAGTTTCTTCCTTAGGCAGATAACTATTTTCGGTTCGTTTGACCCAGTCGTGTTCTTTCAATCTTTATGAAAATTGCCTCGTTTATAAACATTTTTAGGACGCTTCTAATGATGCCAAACACAAAGTGTAATGTACTCAGCTTCATGTGGAAAATTGTCAAAAATGAGTTTCTTCCTTAGGCAGATAACTATTTTCAGTTCGTTTGACCCAGTCGTGTTCTTTCAATCTTAATGAAAATTACCTGGTTTATAACCACTTTTATGACGCTTCTAATGATGCCAAACACAAAGTGTAATGTACTCAGCTTCATGTGGAAAATTGTCAAAAATGAGTTTCTTCCTTAGGCAGATAACTATTTTCAGTTCGTTTGACCCAGTCATGTTCTTTCAATCTTTATGAAAATTGCCTCGTTTATAAAAACTTTTAGGACGCTTCTAATGATGCCAAACACAAATGTAATGTACTCAGGTTCATGTGGAAAATTGTCAAAAATGAGTTTCTTCCTTAGGCAGTTAACTATTTTCAGTTCGTTTGACCCAGTCATGTTCTTTCAATCTTTATGAAAATTGCCTCGTTTATAAAAATTTTTAGGACGCTTCTAATGATGCCAAACGCAAAGTGTAATGTACTCAGCTTCATGTGGAGAATTGTCAAAAATAAGTTTCTTCCTTAGGCAGATAACTATTTTCAGTTCGTTTGACCCAGTCGTGTTCTTTCAATCTTTATGAAAATTGCCTCGTTTATAAACATTTTTAGGATGCTTCTAATGATGCCAAACACAAAGTGTAATGTACTCAGCTTCATGTGGAAAATTGTCAAAAATGAGTTTCTTCCTTAGGCAGATAACTATTTCAGTTCGTTTGACCCAGTCATGTTCTTTCAATCTTTATGAAAATTGCCTCGTTTATAAACATTTTTAGGACGCTTCTAATGATGCCAAACACAAAGTGTAATGTACTCAGCTTCATGTGCAAAATTGTCAAAAATGAGTTTCTTCCTTAGGCAGATAACTATTTTCAGTTCGTTTGACCCAGTCATGTTCTTTCAATCTTTATGAAAATTGCCTCGTTTATAACCATTTTTAGGACGCTTCTAATGATGCCAAACACAAAGTGTAATGTACTCAGCTTCATGTGGAAAATTGTCAAAAATTAGTTTCTTCCTTAGGCAGATAACTATTTTCAGTTCGTTTGACCCAGTCATGTTCTTTCAATCTTTATAAAAATTGCCTCGTTTATAAAAATTTTTAGGACGCTTCTAATGATGCCAAACACAAAGTGTAATGTACTCAGCTTCATGTGGAGAATTGTCAAAAATATGTTTCTTCCTTAGGCAGAATAACTATTTTCAGTTCGTTTGACCCAGTCGTGTTCTTTCAATCTTTATGAAAATTGCCTGGTTTATAAACATTTTTAGGATGCTTCTAATGATACCAAACACAAAGTGTAATGTACTCAGCTTCATGTGGAAAATTGTCAAAAATGAGTTTCTTCCTTAGGCAGATAACTATTTTCAGTTCGTTTGACCCAGTCATGTTCTTTCAATCTTTATGAAAATTGCCTCGTTTATAAACATTTTTAGGACGCTTCTAATGATGCCAAACACAAAGTGTAATGTACTCAGCTTCATGTGGAAAATTGTCAAAAATGAGTTTCTTCCTTAGGCAGATAACTATTTTCAGTTCGTTTGACCCAGTCATGTTCTTTCAATCTTTATGAAAATTGCCTCGTTTATAAACATTTTTAGGACGCTTCTAATGATTCCAAACACAAAGTGTAATGTACTCAGCTTCATGTGGAAAATTGTCAAAAATGAGTTTCTTCCTTAGGCAGATAACAATTTTCAGTTCGTTTGACCCAGTCATGTTCTTTCAATCTTTATGAAAATTGCCTCGTTTATAACCATTTTTAGGACGCTTCTAATGATGACAAACACAAAGTGTAATGTACTCAGCTTCATGTGGAAAATTGTCAAAAATGAGTTTCTTCCTTAGGCAGATAACTATTTTCAGTTCGTTTGACCCAGTCGTGTTCTTTCAATCTTTATGAAAATTGCCTCGTTTATAAACATTTTTAGGACGCTTCTAATGATGCCAAACACAAAGTGTAATGTACTCAGCTTCATGTGGAAAATTGTCAAAAATTAGTTTCTTCCTTAGGCAGATAACTATTTTCAGTTCGTTTGACCCAGTCGTGTTCTTTCAATCTTAATGAAAATTGCCTCGTTTATAACCATTTTTAGGACGCTTCTAATGATGCCAAACACAAAGTGTAATGTACTCAGCTTCATGTAGAAAATTGTCAAAAATTAGTTTTTTCCTTAGTCAGATAACAATTTTCAGATCGTTTGACCCAGTCGTGTTCTTTCAATCTTAATGAAAATTACCTAGTTAATAAACATTTTTAAGACGCTTCTAATGATGCCAAACACAAAGTGTAATGTACTCAGCTTCATGTGGAAAATTGTCAAAAATGAGTTTCTTCCTTAGGCAGATAACTATTTTCAGTTCGTTTGACCCAGTCGTGTTCTTTCAATCTTAATGAAAATTACCTGGTTTATAACCACTTTTAAGACGCTTCTAATGATGCCAAACACAAAGTGTAATGTACTCAGTTTCATGTGAAAAATTGTCAAAAATGAGTTTCTTCCTTAGGCAGATAACTATTTTCAGTTCGTTTGACCCAGTCATATTCTTTCAATCTTTATGAAAATTGCCTCGTTTATAAACATTTTTAGGAAGCTTCTAATGATGCCAAACACAAAGTGTAATGTACTCAGCTTCATGTGGAAAATTGTCAAAAATTAGTTTCTTCCTTAGGCAGATAACTATTTTCAGTTCGTTTGACCCAGTCATGTTCTTTCAATCTTTATGAAAATTGCCTCGTTTATAAAAACTTTTAGGACGCTTCTAATGATGCCAAACACAAAGTGTAATGTACTCAGCTTCATGTGGAAAATTGTCAAAAATGAGTTTCTTCCTTAGGCAGTTAACTATTTTCAGTTCGTTTGACCCAGTCTTGTTCTTTCAATCTTTATGAAAATTGCCTCGTTTATAAAAATTTTTAGGACGCTTCTAATGATGCCAAACGCAAAGTGTAATGTACTCAGCTTCATGTGGAGAATTGTCAAAAATAAGTTTCTTCCTTAGGCAGATAACTATTTTCAGTTCGTTTGACCCAGTCGTGTTCTTTCAATCTTTATGAAAATTGCCTCGTTTATAAACATTTTTAGGATGCTTCTAATGATGCCAAACACAAAGTGTAATGTACTCAGCTTCATGTGGAAAATTGTCAAAAATGAGTTTCTTCCTTAGGCAGATAACTATTTCAGTTCGTTTGACCCAGTCATGTTCTTTCAATCTTTATGAAAATTGCCTCGTTTATAAACATTTTTAGGACGCTTCTAATGATGCCAAACACAAAGTGTAATGTACTCAGCTTCATGTGGAGAATTGTCAAAAATGAGTTTCTTCCTTAGGCAGATAACTATTTTCAGTTCGTTTGACCCAGTCGTATTCTTTCAATCTTTATGAAAATTGCCTCGTTTATAAACATTTTTAGGATGCTTCTAATGATGCCAAACACAAAGTGTAATGTACTCAGCTTCATGTGGAAAATTGTCAAAAATGAGTTTCTTCCTTAGGCAGATAACTATTTTCAGTTCGTTTGACCCAGTCATGTTCTTTCAATCTTTATGAAAATTGCCTCGTTTATAAACATTTTTAGGACGCTTCTAATGATGCCAAACACAAAGTGTAATGTACTCAGCTTCATGTGGAAAATTGTCAAAAATGAGTTTCTTCCTTAGGCAGATAACTATTTTCGGTTCGTTTGACCCAGTCGTGTTCTTTCAATCTTTATGAAAATTGCCTCGTTTATAAACATTTTTAGGACGCTTCTAATGATGCCAAACACAAAGTGTAATGTACTCAGCTTCATGTGGAAAATTGTCAAAAATGAGTTTCTTCCTTAGGCAGATAACTATTTTCAGTTCGTTTGACCCAGTCATGTTCTTTCAATCTTTATGAAAATTGTCTCGTTTATAAACATTTTTAGGACGCTTCTAATGATGCCAAACACAAAGTGTAATGTACTCAGCTTCATGGGGAAAATTGTCAAAAATGAGTTTCTTCCTTAGGCAGATAACTATTTTCAGTTCGTTTGACCCAGTCATGTTCTTTCAATCTTTATGAAAATTGCCTCGTTTATAAAAATTTTTAGGACGCTTCTAATGATGCCAAACGCAAAGTGTAATGTACTCAGCTTCATGTGGAGAATTGTCAAAAATAAGTTTCTTCCTTAGGCAGATAACTATTTTCAGTTCGTTTGACCCAGTCGTGTTCTTTCAATCTTTATGAAAATTGCCTCGTTTATAAACATTTTTAGGATGCTTCTAATGATGCCAAACACAAAGTGTAATGTACTCAGCTTCATGTGGAAAATTGTCAAAAATGAGTTTCTTCCTTAGGCAGATAACTATTTCAGTTCGTTTGACCCAGTCATGTTCTTTCAATCTTTATGAAAATTGCCTCGTTTATAAACATTTTTAGGACGCTTCTAATGATGCCAAACACAAAGTGTAATGTACTCAGCTTCATGTGCAAAATTGTCAAAAATGAGTTTCTTCCTTAGGCAGATAACTATTTTCAGTTCGTTTGACCCAGTCATGTTCTTTCAATCTTTATGAAAATTGCCTCGTTTATAACCATTTTTAGGACGCTTCTAATGATGCCAAACACAAAGTGTAATGTACTCAGCTTCATGTGGAAAATTGTCAAAAATTAGTTTCTTCCTTAGGCAGATAACTATTTTCAGTTCGTTTGACCCAGTCATGTTCTTTCAATCTTTATAAAAATTGCCTCGTTTATAAAAATTTTTAGGACGCTTCTAATGATGCCAAACACAAAGTGTAATGTACTCAGCTTCATGTGGAGAATTGTCAAAAATATGTTTCTTCCTTAGGCAGAATAACTATTTTCAGTTCGTTAGACCCAGTCGTGTTCTTTCAATCTTTATGAAAATTGCCTGGTTTATAAACATTTTTAGGATGCTTCTAATGATACCAAACACAAAGTGTAATGTACTCAGCTTCATGTGGAAAATTGTCAAAAATTAGTTTCTTCCTTAGGCAGATAACTATTTTCAGTTCGTTTGACCCAGTCTTGTTCTTTCAATCTTTATGAAAATTGCCTCGTTTATAAACATTTTTAGGACGCTTCTAATGATGCCAAACACAAAGTGTAATGTACTCAGCTTCATGTGGAAAATTGTCAAAAATGAGTTTCTTCCTTAGGCAGATAACTATTTTCAGTTCGTTTGACCCAGTCATGTTCTTTCAATCTTTATGAAAATTGCCTCGTTTATAAACATTTTTAGGACGCTTCTAATGATTCCAAACACAAAGTGTAATGTACTCAGCTTCATGTGGAAAATTGTCAAAAATGAGTTTCTTCCTTAGGCAGATAACAATTTTCAGTTCGTTTGACCCAGTCATGTTCTTTCAATCTTTATGAAAATTGCCTCGTTTATAACCATTTTTAGGACGCTTCTAATGATGCCAAACACAAAGTGTAATGTACTCAGCTTCATGTGGAAAATTGTCAAAAATGAGTTTCTTCCTTAGGCAGATAACTATTTTCAGTTCGTTTGACCCAGTCGTGTTCTTTCAATCTTTATGAAAATTGCCTCGTTTATAAACATTTTTAGGACGCTTCTAATGATGCCAAACACAAAGTGTAATGTACTCAGCTTCATGTGGAAAATTGTCAAAAATTAGTTTCTTCCTTAGGCAGATAACTATTTTCAGTTCGTTTGACCCAGTCGTGTTCTTTCAATCTTAATGAAAATTGCCTCGTTTATAACCATTTTTAGGACGCTTCTAATGATGCCAAACACAAAGTGTAATGTACTCAGCTTCATGTAGAAAATTGTCAAAAATTAGTTTTTTCCTTAGTCAGATAACTATTTTCAGATCGTTTGACCCAGTCGTGTTCTTTCAATCTTAATGAAAATTACCTAGTTAATAAACATTTTTAAGACGCTTCTAATGATGCCAAACACAAAGTGTAATGTACTCAGCTTCATGTGGAAAATTGTCAAAAATGAGTTTCTTCCTTAGGCAGATAACTATTTTCAGTTCGTTTGACCCAGTCGTGTTCTTTCAATCTTAATGAAAATTACCTAGTTAATAAACATTTTTAAGACGCTTCTAATGATGCCAAACACAAAGTGTAATGTACTCAGCTTCATGTGGAAAATTGTCAAAAATGAGTTTCTTCCTTAGGCAGATAACTATTTTCAGTTCGTTTGACCCAGTCGTGTTCTTTCAATCTTAATGAAAATTACCTGGTTTATAACCACTTTTAAGACGCTTCTAATGATGCCAAACACAAAGTGTAATGTACTCAGTTTCATGTGAAAAATTGTCAAAAATGAGTTTCTTCCTTAGGCAGATAACTATTTTCAGTTCGTTTGACCCAGTCATATTCTTTCAATCTTTATGAAAATTGCCTCGTTTATAAACATTTTTAGGAAGCTTCTAATGATGCCAAACACAAAGTGTAATGTACTCAGCTTCATGTGGAAAATTGTCAAAAATGAGTTTCTTCCTTAGGCAGATAACTATTTTCAGTTCGTTTGACCCAGTCATGTTCTTTCAATCTTTATGAAAATTGCCTCGTTTATAAAAACTTTTAGGACGCTTCTAATGATGCCAAACACAAAGTGTAATGTACTCAGCTTCATGTGGAAAATTGTCAAAAATGAGTTTCTTCCTTAGGCAGTTAACTATTTTCAGTTCGTTTGACCCAGTCATGTTCTTTCAATCTTTATGAAAATTGCCTCGTTTATAAAAATTTTTAGGACGCTTCTAATGATGCCAAACGCAAAGTGTAATGTACTCAGCTTCATGTGGAGAATTGTCAAAAATAAGTTTCTTCCTTAGGCAGATAACTATTTTCAGTTCGTTTGACCCAGTCGTGTTCTTTCAATCTTTATGAAAATTGCCTCGTTTATAAACATTTTTAGGATGCTTCTAATGATGCCAAACACAAAGTGTAATGTACTCAGCTTCATGTGGAAAATTGTCAAAAATGAGTTTCTTCCTTAGGCAGATAACTATTTCATTTCGTTTGACCCAGTCATGTTCTTTCAATCTTTATGAAAATTGCCTCGTTTATAAACATTTTTAGGACGCTTCTAATGATGCCAAACACAAAGTGTAATGTACTCAGCTTCATGTGGAGAATTGTCAAAAATGAGTTTCTTCCTTAGGCAGATAACTATTTTCAGTTCGTTTGACCCAGTCGTATTCTTTCAATCTTTATGAAAATTGCCTCGTTTATAAACATTTTTAGGATGCTTCTAATGATGCCAAACACAAAGTGTAATGTACTCAGCTTCATGTGGAAAATTGTCAAAAATGAGTTTCTTCCTTAGGCAGATAACTATTTTCAGTTCGTTTGACCCAGTCATGTTCTTTCAATCTTTATGAAAATTGCCTCGTTTATAAACATTTTTAGGACGCTTCTAATGATGCCAAACACAAAGTGTAATGTACTCAGCTTCATGTGGAAAATTGTCAAAAATGAGTTTCTTCCTTAGGCAGATAACTATTTTCAGTTCGTTTGACCCAGTCATGTTCTTTCAATCTTTATGAAAATTGCCTCGTTTATAAACATTTTTAGGACGCTTCTAATGATGCCAAACACAAAGTGTAATGTACTCAGCTTCATGTGCAAAATTGTCAAAAATGAGTTTCTTCCTTAGGCAGATAACTATTTTCAGTTCGTTTGACCCAGTCATGTTCTTTCAATCTTTATGAAAATTGCCTCGTTTATAACCATTTTTAGGACGCTTCTAATGATGCCAAACACAAAGTGTAATGTACTCAGCTTCATGTGGAAAATTGTCAAAAATGAGTTTCTTCCTTAGGCAGATAACTATTTTCAGTTCGTTTGACCCAGTCATGTTCTTTCAATCTTTATGAAAATTGCCTCGTTTATAAACATTTTTAGGACGCTTCTAATGATGCCAAACACAAAGTGTAATGTACTCAGCTTCATGTGCAAAATTGTCAAAAATGAGTTTCTTCCTTAGGCAGATAACTATTTTCAGTTCGTTTGACCCAGTCATGTTCTTTCAATCTTTATGAAAATTGCCTCGTTTATAACCATTTTTAGGACGCTTCTAATGATGCCAAACACAAAGTGTAATGTACTCAGCTTCATGTGGAAAATTGTCAAAAATTAGTTTCTTCCTTAGGCAGATAACTATTTTCAGTTCGTTTGACCCAGTCATGTTCTTTCAATCTTTATGAAAATTGCCTCGTTTATAAAAATTTTTAGGACGCTTCTAATGATGCCAAACACAAAGTGTAATGTACTCAGCTTCATGTGGAGAATTGTCAAAAATAAGTTTCTTCCTTAGGCAGATAACTATTTTCAGTTCGTTTGACCCAGTCGTGTTCTTTCAATCTTTATGAAAATTGCCTGGTTTATAAACATTTTTAGGATGCTTCTAATGATGCCAAACACAAAGTGTAATGTACTCAGCTTCATGTGGAAAATTGTCAAAAATGAGTTTCTTCCTTAGGCAGATAACTATTTTCAGTTCGTTTGACCCAGTCATGTTCTTTCAATCTTTATGAAAATTGCCTCGTTTATAAACATTTTTAGGACGCTTCTAATGATGCCAAACACAAAGTGTAATGTACTCAGCTTCATGTGGAAAATTGTCAAAAATGAGTTTCTTCCTTAGGCAGATAACAATTTTCAGTTCGTTTGACCCAGTCATGTTCTTTCAATCTTTATGAAAATTGCCTCGTTTATAACCATTTTTAGGACGCTTCTAATGATGCCAAACACAAAGTGTAATGTACTCAGCTTCATGTGGAAAATTGTCAAAAATGAGTTTCTTCCTTAGGCAGATAACTATTTTCAGTTCGTTTGACCCAGTCGTGTTCTTTCAATCTTAATGAAAATTACCTGGTTTATAACCACTTTTATGACGCTTCTAATGATGCCAAACACAAAGTGTAATGTACTCAGCTTCATGTGAAAATTTATTAATTTCTGTTAGGCAGCTATGTTGTGAAGTTAGCTGCCTGTGTATTTTTGCAATTTTTGTATTTTGCAAATCATTTTGTGATGATATTTGACTAAAAATATACTTTAAGAGTACTTGAGACCTTGAAATCGCATATTTTATTGTTTTAACGCATTTAAAATTTTCGACTTTTTCATTTGGTCGGGTTACCATAGGCAGATAACTTTAGGCTGCTAACTTCACACCCGTCACTCTGCGGTTGCATCGTCCATCCGCGGAAGGCATTTCTGTAAGGTTCGAAATCCTTGCCGACGGATGTTATGTTATGTATCTTTATAGATTCTTCAGAAGCACTGGCGATAGAATACATAAGGAGATTCTTCTGTATGTTCCATATTGGTCTAAAATGTGTTATTGGCTCTTTGACATTGTCGATCGACACCAAATTTGAGCGACATGTTATTACTTGGATTATAGCCTTTCATATCGAGAAACGCGCTCTTAGAAGGGCGTGACAGCAACCCAAAGGCGGCGCTCTACATCAAAAATATCAAAATATTGAGTTATAGTGCGAAGAATATTAATAATTAATTAATATCTCTAGGTACAACTACTGATACCTTAGTTTAAACACATCTCGGACACTGGCGATCAAATATATGAAAGAGGCGCGTTCCTAGCACACATTCTAAGCTCGTGTAGGTGAACGCGTACCATGCTTGTATGAGTGAGATATGACAGGTTGACTGTTCGCGTTTTTGACAGACGGTAACTGTGAAGTAACCGAGAGGGGGTGGGCGGCGCTTTCAGCGGGGAGCGGGAGTGGCCATACTGTACGATAGTACTCTTTATTATACTGTGGTTTAAATTAACCTGGTCTGTGAAATTAACTAAGTAACTAAAAAAACTAAAAGTATGAAAACGGATTTTATTTCATGAGTACGAGTAACTATCGCGGTAACCGAAGACAATTTTGAAAAACTAAACTTATTTTTTATTAAGTAGAAATGAATCAATTCCTAGCCATTAAGTTTGTCAATAGTAAGCAAGTAAGTAAGTAAATAAATATTCTTTACTAGCTTTTACCCGCGGCTTCGCCCGCGTAATAAAAGTATTCATTAAGATTTTCATTTGGATCCTTAGGTTTCTCTGTAGGTATATTTATCTGCGATTATTTCGATTGCACATAATACTTTTGCTTGCAATGATTGTAGAAATATTACACATCGACCACAGCGTAGGTAATTCTATATACGCTGAGGAAATCTTTATAAACATCCCACATAGCCCGTATTTCGACACTATGATCGGTGGGTAAAAAGTACTTTTTTCTATTATCCCTTAAAAATTTTTACATTTTGCTTATACTTATCGCAAACGTAATCTTCAAGTAAGCAAACAACGATCGTCTTAGAGCACATTGATTGTAAGAGACCGCCGACCGATTATCCGTATCCCTCTAACGATACCCATATTATCCGTATCCGTATCCGTATCGCTATCGCTATCGCTATCGCTATCGCTATCGCTATCGCTATCCCTATCCCAATCCCTATCCCTATCCCTATCCCTATCCGTTATCAAGATGTTCAATGATTTCTTATCAAGTGCTAAAATATAAAGTTTCATGGTTTTATCTTTTAAAATTAAGAAATCCCATACAAACTTTCAACCTCTTTTTCAACCCCTTCATCCCTTTTTTTCGAAATAAAAAGTAGCCTATGTTCTGTCTCAGGGTCTAAAGATTGTCTGTTCCAAATTTCATCAAAATCGGTTGCGTGGTTTAAGCGGGAAAGCGTAACAGACAGACAGACAGACAGACAGACAGACAGACAGACAGACAGACAGAGTTACTTTCGCATTTATAATATTAGTATGGATTATATAGAGGTAGATACGGACCCATTCGAATTTGTACATCAAATACACTGACACCATATGGCAATAAAATCTTACATAAAAAAAACATTGTGCGAATACGGCACTGTGCAGTTAAAATAGTGTGAGTATAAATAGGTAATAAGATAAGAGCGCCGGAGCGGTGCCAATTAGGTAGAGCCGCTGTGACATAATCTAGGCTAGGCATGACCCATATCAGTACAGCTTGTTACTATTTTGATCTAGTTTATGTCATATTTTTAAGACGCTACGGGAGCGAAAATGCTAAAATGGAAAGGAGCCCCCCTTTCTATTTGGAAATTTTAGTTAAATATACGAAACCGTGGTTTTTCCACGTATGAAACGATGTGAAACGGGCGGGAAATTCTATACTGTACATTTTATTTGTGTGTAGGTAGTAGGTACCTATTTCTAATAACTAGATTCATCGAAAAAAAATTGTCCATTTAGAACAATTCAGTTTAAAAGATATTGCGAAAAAATCTTTAAAAACGAGGTTCCGCTCTCGACTGTTTCCTCCTTTAAAACTTAATCAATCGTAACGAAATTTGAGAATCTGAATAACAATAAAGTAATCTGTTTTTGGAATTTTTTATGGGCTCTAGCGACTTTAAAAATAACAATATCAAAAAATCAAAACGGCCCGACACAGATAAAAAATAATCGGTGTTGAAAAAATCATTGCTCTACCTTCAAAAACCAGGGAGGAAATAGTCGAGAGCGTTTGTATGGAGAATTGACCCCTCCTGTATCGTCTTATTAGCTTTTTCGTGATTTCGGTTTTGGTTTCATTAAATTAGGTTTGTAAGTATTAAATCGTCACTACTTTTAAAAAAACTTGTATCTTCGTCTGTCAATGAAAAGAAAATTGTAGTAAGTATGTATGGAATGCATATTAGACTTACTGCTTTTTAACTTTGAGGAACAGCGTGAGATACGAGATTTTTTAAAAGTAGTGACGGAATTAGGATGGAAATGTGTCATCTCGCGCTACATTTGTCTATAATTAATTAATTATGTGTTTTTGTGAGTGTGCCTAGTATAATAATGTTATCTTACCTGTCGCCTGTGAATCGCGCCGTCTGATCGACGACCTCGAACTTGGAGTCCTTGTAGCCCCAGCCCCACCATTTCAGCAGCTCCTGTCTGGAACATGCGATGTCAGTATCAACGCAAAACAAATGACAGTTGCTAAATCGTGGTCTTGCAGCCTTAGAGCTTGTAGCATAGGCACATTTTCCCAACATTAAATTAGATTGGTCAAACGCTTGTGCCAAGTTAGTACCGTTTTGACTTAAAACGAGATACTTATTTAGCAATGTGACAGGCAGACGGACCGAGTCGCACCTTTACCTCGGTTATACTTTTGTACCTTTTTGGTAGTCATCGGCATAAATATGTGATGATATATGTACCTTGTCACTTTAACGTCGTGTTTGGAATGTCATACGAAATTGTCAAACGATTAAGAGCGACAAGGTACAGAAATCATCACTTATTTATGCCAGTGACTGTACGAAACCCTAAAAATGAGATTGAAATTTAATATTTAATATGCCTATTCTGTTAAAAACACCAGGAAAAATATACCCCGTATCATTTTCATCGAGGTTCTCCAACAATATTTTTTTCCCCTCACTAGCTCGGAAACACGTGTTTTGTCCTTCAATACCAGCGGGTAAAAACGCATTTTATCCACTAGTGGGTAAAGTAATTTGACCTTGAATAAAGTCAAATTAACTGCTTTAAAATTGATAAAAGTAGGTGAATCTAGTAATAAAGATGATTTACCACCTGTGGAACTACAGGAAGCAGTGATAAACGCATTTTTAGGGTTCCGTAGCCAAAATGGCAAAAACGGAACCCTTATAGTTTCGTCATGTCCGTCTGTCCGTCTGTCCGTCTGTCCGTCTGTCCGTCTGTCACAGCCGATTTACTCGGAAACTATAAGTACTACAGTGATGAAATTTGATGGGAATATGTGTTGTATGAACCGCTACAAAATTATGACACTAAATAGTAAAAAAAAGAATTGGGGGTGGGGCCCCCCATACATGTAACTGAGGGATGAAAATTTTTTTTTCGATGTACATACCCGTGTGGGGTATCAATGGAAAGGTCTTTTAAAATGATATAAAGTTTTCTAAAAAACATTTTTCTTAAAGTGAACGGTTTTTGAGATATCAGCTCTCAAAGTCGTAAAAAGTATGTCCCCCCCCTCTATTTTTATAACTACGGGGTATAAAATTCTAAAAAAAATAGAGGTGATGCATGCTAATTAACTCTTTCAACGATTTTTGGTTTGATCAAAGTATCTCTTATAGTTTTTGAGATAGGTTGATTTAACTGTAATTTTGGTTAAGTTATTGGTTTATTATATTTGCTGCTACGGAACCCTTTGTGCGCGAGCCCGACTCGCACTTGGCCGGTTTTTTGCGTTGTAGTTTCCTCGCTATAATGAGGGGAAAATTTTTGTGTTACACTCGGCTGCAATAGTACATTACATCAGAGGCCGGGAAAATGAGGATTTCCGGCCAAGTGGGTATATACGGCCGAGCGAGCGTGCGAGCGAGGCCGGATAGGGATACGAGGCCGGGAATCCGTTTTCACGCCGAGGCATGTATAGTGCTTTTCTCAAACATACAATGAAATAAAAAAAAAAATGCTCTAAAGGACAATATTTTATAAAAAAAAGTTACTTTGCAGGCCTAGGCCTAAAAAATAATATGAAATTCCTTTACAGTCCTCTCGAGTTGTTGCGCCCAAAAAGCGATACTTCCCAGCCCATTTTAAGGAACTTAAAGACAATATTTCATTGCATGTTTGAGAAAATGTATTTTACTTCTCGTGTGTTAAAAAACTCGCAAGTTCAGGATTCTATTCTCGAACCACTCGCTTCGCTCGTGGTTCAACTATAGAATCCTTTCACTTGCTCGTTTTTCAATTCCACACTCGGCGTTAAAATACAACTTTGCCCCCTTGTATAACAAATAACTATTATTTTCGATAGTAGATTTTTTCAACGGGTTCTGGGGACTGAATACACATTAAATATATTTGATTTGAGGGTCATATTTCAGAGTTTTTATGACTTTTCTTGACACATACAGCCCTATTTTAAGTAATCAGGTCTTCAAGAGGAGGATCAATTTCCGTCCTGTCCACTTTTTACAAAATTTGTGCATTCCATTTGTTGCCAAACGTTTATAGTAGTCAACTAGCATAAGATCTTATGGTTTCCTCAGGTCGGTTCGTCTGTCTGTTTGTCCTTTCCGTACCCAATTTTGGTCAGTGGACCGTGATCGTTTAAGGAACCTTAGTGCTTGCACCAATAAAAATACTCCATAAACACTCAGCTGTGTACCGTGTATAGGTATTTATCTCAATTCTTTCATATGTCCTGCTGACGTGACTAAGGTGGGTGTAACACTCGTTTCGCTGAAGAATGTTTGGAAGGATTATGACATAGGTACTCTGATATGTCATTTGTGTCGATTGTGACTTGATATATTGACTATATTGTAATTGTGTGGTTTTTTATCATTGAACAATTGAAACATTCATTAGTCAGGGTACATTTAATGCGAATTTGACGTTTTAACGATGTAGGTTAACATACATAGAGTGGATTTATAATATTCTACAAATTGAGACAAGTAACTACATGGGTACCTAACTATTATGTAGGTAATTTATGGAGGTAAAGATTGAAAATTTAACGCTCATTTTTTAAAAGACTGTCAAAAATGAAACGGAGAAATTTATGGTAGGTAGCGAAAAATTGGGCAACTAGGTGTATAGGTAAGGTACACGTAAGGTAACTGAAGAACGGTTGATTACTTCCCTGCCCTGAAATTCTTGTAAAATTTGAAAGTTATACAATTCACATAAACTATCTGAACCAGAAAATATATAACTCTTTTCTAAAAAAACCTTTCTCAAGAGAAAAATGTTTAACCGTTTTTCACGAGTGTAAGCACACCGGTACAGTCAGCGTCAACCTAATATTACACGGACGTAACGTTCAACACTAAAAAAACTGTGATTCTATCATCCACATTGACAGCTCTGTCAAAGACCTCATCCCCTAATCTGCCGTCAGTTGGATCGAGGCGCCCGTGGCGAAAACATCTGAAGAAAAATAAGAAAATATGCTTACAGGCGTTATCAAACTGTAAAAATGACACCAATCGAAAGTAAAAACAGTACCGAGTAACTTTTCATGCGGAAGAAAATCTCTTTATTTACATGAACATATTTACATAATTATATAAGAAACTAAGACTAAACTTAAAAGCTAGCTAATATCTAAAATAGGCCCTTGACTTGAGGCATTGTACCAAGGATACTGGCGACATTTCCTCGCTGTATCGCAATGCTGATACGTTGTGCGAGGAAGTCGCCAGCTCTTCGGTCACCAGTTACCTCAACCAGACGCTTCGCGATTTCTGTGAACAACTTGTTCGCGCTGGGGCTCCATGGACCTATATAGAGTTTCATGCGTAAATCGAGACATTATCACGATATTATATGTAAAATCACAATATTAATTAATGTTCATTTCATAATCATAAACCAGCAAAGCCCAAATCAAGAGTGTGAAGAGTGTGACCAGTATTTTTTTTAATAGTGTTTGCACACGGTGCATTGAGTCATTAACTCATTATTATTTGTTAAAAACAAGATATTTCTAAGTTTCAAGTAAAATAATTAATTTTTGATAAATTAAATGAAGAATTGATTTTCTTTTGACCTGAATTATAATTATTTTGATTTTAAATCGTATTTGCACATCGCAAACCGTCAGCCATTTCTGGCATGAAGGTTCCGCCACCAAGCCATAAAATGAAATTATCACAGCCGGTCTTCAGTGAAGCTCTCTCTGTTTCTATTACTCTATGGCGTTAACAGTAAATACAAAAAAAATATTTAGAAAAGTTATACAGGATAACAGATACTTTTGGTGCGTTGTTTCATCCGCAACTATTGATGCTGACTGTACTACGAGATCCAGAAGCGAGACTAACATTTTTCAGTAGGTAGGTAACTGGGAAAGAACCAAGACTACCCGCTACTTTCGGTACCTACCGGGAATACCCGGGAACATTAACGGGATTCTAAATCTAATTTAAGGCAGTTTTATACCTACGTATTTCGAAGTTTTAAGAGCCTAAATAATGTATAAGAAATCAATTTTACTGAAAACGTGTCGCAAAGTTTATCTAAATTATATATTAAACACTTCGGAAGTGTTTATGTAGGTTACAAATGTTACAATATCGGTCAGTAACACGCCTGTCTTGTGATAATGATAAAATAGAGATAAGATAATAAAAACACCTTATTTATACTAAAAACTTATTACTCATGATCTTGTAGTAGAATATATTATGAATCATTGTAAATTGAAAATCCATACTAATATTATAAATGGGAAAGTGTGTGTGTCTGTTTGTCCGTCTTTCACGGCAAAACGGAGCGACAAATTGACGTGATATTTTAAGTGAAGGTATTTGAAGTGATGGAGAGTGACATAGGCTACTTTTTGTCTCTTTCTAACGCGAGCGAAGCCGCAGGCAAGAGCTAGTAAGTACATAAAGTACAAAAATATTTGCGAGATATTGGACCGAGTTAAACCTAGCCTACACAAAGATTTGCACATTGGGGTAATTTCGAAGCACAGAAATGCTCGGGTAATTTAGAAAGGAGAATCTTGATATGATGGAAACAATGGTAATTTTTAAATGACTTTCGAAATTACCCCAGTGCACTTAGGTTAATTTTTTTCATTTAATTCTTATTAGTTCATACATGTACATATAAATATTTAGGAATAAATAATGAATAATTAGATGTAGATGTTACAAATTGGTACAATGATAATAAATATTGCAAAAAACACGTTAAACTTTCGTGATTTTCAAATAAATTTACTGGCCCGAAACATGTCGCAGCAATAGCAATAGCAATAATATAATAACGTGAGTACAACCGTAAGTAGATTCATTCATTTTTCCGAAAAACATTAAAAATACCTATTAACAAACTTTTCACATCTGTCTTTTTCACTTTTCGGCATAGCTACATATTTAAATAATTATAAATAATTGTATGGGTACTTGATACTATTAAAACATTTATTATCACACGAATACTTTTTTAAGTAGGTTACTTGACCTAATATTTTGTATGGAATAGACCGGGCCCCGGATGGGCTTGTCCGAAACCGCGCCAAACCGAAAACATCGAGCTACAGCCGTGCACTCGCGTTTACTCCAGTTAACTATGGAGAATATATTTAGGACGCATGGTTAATTATATCCAGAAATGTAGAACAGATATGCCGGTTCGTGAAACATATGTGTTTTAGTTTACACGGAAATGTTGTCTCAAGTACTTAAAGTACATGACGAACTACATAATTTAGGGACTTGTTCTAGTTATTACTTACGGTTTGTGTATTTACAGGACTGATAAGACTGTATTTTCTTAAATAACTTACCTTCGTCTAGGAATAACACTTTTCACTTTTATAATTGCATCATTACCACTGTTTTTATTTACATCCCTTTTCTTTTTAACACTAGACATTTTATTTTTATCACTGTCGTCTGTCCTGTTATTGCTGTTTTCATTTGCTTTAACTATCGAGCTGCTTGCAGATGCTGCTGACATTTTTAGTTCCGACGATTATAGATTTGTGTCGGCTACCATTTGGTACGAAATTTATAAATCGCGCAGCCTGCCGCGCATGTGGTGACAAATGCTCGGTCGGTAAAGCAGACGAAGGGGGTGGTACTATTTTAGCGGCATCTAGGTTCCGCTGTGAGTAACGTAGCAGTGTTGGTTTTAACGCCATCTGGCAGGGAGTTGAGGAGACTTTACATTAGAGTAGGTGTTCGAATGCATTAAAGTGTGGACTGTTAAACTAGATGGCGCTATATTTGTTTTTATTGTAAAATATTGTATTTTAGTATTTTTAGTGCATTACAGATGAAATTCACAGAAGATATATTATTATGTTGCTATTACATTACTGTTCATAAAAAAATATTAATTAGGTATGTAGAGTTCTAAGGTCGGTACAGTTTTACTTTATCAAATTTTATTTTATACAGTTAACCTCTGGAGTCCATAGGCAATGGTGACTGCTTGCCATCAGGCGGGCCGTATCCTTGTTTGCTACCGACGTGGCGTAGAAAGAGTTTAGACAGCTCCACGTTGGTTTTATATACAATCTCACGAATGTGTAGTTAGCTTAGACGGACTCTACGTGACTATCTATGTTTGTGATGTATCGATGATTCTAATAAGGTAATAAGCTTACCTATTAAACTTACAATCAATTTGGAATCTTAAAATTTACTGTTTTGGATGATGAATAATGGTACCCACAGATAAATAATACCTAAAGGATCAAGCCCAGTTTTGTTTCCCATTCTTACAAGATCTTGGATTTCTGTTTATAAATTATTGATGTTTTGTGCTTGAGTCTAGTCTATCCCTTATTTTTACGAAATAAAATGACAATAATTCAATAAAATATTTTATTAGCCGTAGAAAAGAATGTTGTACATAAAATTCTTATCAAAGTATAACGACTTATGTTAATGCCTTATTAGTTAATAAATAATTTAAAGCGTAAGCTAATGTTCTTATTTATAATACCTACCTCATACTTCGATGAGTCGTGCAGTCCGTGTCGCCATCTGTCAATCACTTTTGCTGCGACCCCGACGTAAAGAGTTTTTGACTGATCTGGTTACGGGAGATGAATCATGGATTTATTATGAGAACGATACACGTCGTGCTTTTTGGCTGCCTCGAGAAGAAACGCCACCAACTCAACCGAAGCTAAGTCAAAAGAACCGCTTAAAAGTTTTGCTTTGTTGTTTCTGGGACTCGCAAGGCATGCTGTTTCATGAACACAATGAAACTGTAAACGCTAACAAATATTCAACACAGCTCACCGAACTATCTTCTGCTATCAAGAAAAAACGACGAAGACGAGCCACTGTAATTTTACTACATGATAACGCTCGAACTCATGTCGCATCTACCGTTCGCCAACAGCTGCAGAACTTGGGCTGGGAGACGATACGCCACCCACCTTATTCTCCAGACCTCGCACCATCAGACTTTCATTTGTTTAGAGCCCTGAAACGACATTTGCGGGGTAAACAATTCAATGATTTCCATGATGTACAGGTGGAGTTGAACAACTTTTTCGAGGCACAGCCATCAGAGTTCTGGGCGAAAGGCATCCAAACTTTGCCGGATCGTTGGCAGGAAGTTATCTATAGATGCTTATGGTGATTACATCATCGACTAAGCTTTTTGTATTGTAATAATAATAAAAAATATAAAACGTAAACCAAGTGTCTCATTACTTTTGTGCCAACCCAATATAAGTATACACGGGTTAATTATTAATATTTCGAGTCTTTTACTTACATAGATAATAAATGCAAAATCTAGGAAGAAATGTTTTACCCACCATTTTTCTTACTTCGTTCAAATAGCTGTGTTCATTTTTAAAAGTAGTATAAAGAAAGGAATATTTTACACTTTCGGCAGGAATAAAACCTGCGACCTTTCAAGACCCGTCCAAACACTTCTGCTGAGCCACGTAGGCCTACAAGATTATGCATTAAAAAAATAATAATTTAAAGTGTTCCAAAAAGTTTTTGCCTGATAAAAAATTGAAAAAAAAAACTTTTAATGATTTATTTTTATATTTTTTATATAATAGAGCTAGATGCATGAAAAATTATATAATTGGTGGACCATTTCTTGTCTGGCAGCACTAAACTATGAAAGTCATACAATAAAATTTTGATAACATTGTCCTGTAGGTTGGGGCGTCAGACGGTTGTTTACAACCTACCCTACCTTACCCTATTTTAAATTTGAGCCTTTTGAATAAATACCTTAAAAAAACTATTGTCCTTTATGTCGCGTCGGTATGAAATGGGTGGGGTATGTAAAATGGAGAGACGGCGCGAACTTTTTTGTTGGCCAATTTGAAGTGTTTACAAAGAGGACCAGTCAATTTATTTGTTTTATCGTGTTTTATCAGCGACCAGGGGAAATACTCAGTCCAGGGGAGATACTGTTGCACAGGGGAGGATACTTTGTGACCAGGGAAGAGACAGTTGTATGAAAAATTTAGTTTTATTTTTTAAGAATTAACTTTATTTATTGTTTTTATTATAATTATTGATTATTTATACTCAGACTTTACATTTCATAACATTCTTACAGCAAGAAAAGTGATAATTCCTTAATGAGTTGTCTTATTTTTCACTTCTCCATATTATCCATTAAAACAAAAATAACTTTAATGTACAATCAATAGGCAACAAGTAAACAAAAACCTATCCTATTAATATCAGTATTAAACCTTTTTATTAAACAGCTTCACGAAAATTTCATATGAAGTTGAATGTGAATGTGTCCTCTTTTTTTCTTAATAGTTGCGTTTTTCTGGAAAGAAAACCTTCTATCGTAAAGCTAAAAGTACCTCTTAACTTAGAATGGGTATTAAGCTCTTAGGCCTGTAGTCTAGTGTGGTCTAGTAACGTATATTACATAAGTAGGTAGCTTAGCTTAACATAAATATTTTAAATTCGTGGAGCAGTCTTACCTTACTAACAAAACTAAGCACCTATTCATCTTAAAACTATTATACAATAGTTATTTAATAATTCGCGGCGCCTATTCGACATGCGTCATGCAAAAATTGATATAAAGATTATTAAAATGAGCTTGTCGAATTGAGGCCCTGATTATTTTATTTACAATAGAGTAGCATTGGGTTAGTATAAGTACATAGTACTAGTTTTCTAAAAATAATTATTTTTTCCAGTACGGTGTAAGTACTGGAACAAATTCAATTATTTTGAGAAAATATTTTAATTTAATTGATTTCAAGCGGAAACAATATAATGAATTATAAATAAATTAAAGTATACGCAATATAATAGAAAGAGTTGTGTAAAAACAGTTTCCATAATCTCAACATCTAGAGGAAATGACGTTTGTATGGAGAGGCGACTTTCCCCTTTACTCATACAGGGGCTTAGTGTTGCAGTTGGTTTAATACAACCCCTTCTTATATTATTAGAGTCCATCATAGGAAAGATCTGCAAGGTCATTTAGTTAATGCTCCAGATTAAAGTTATATCAACATACTGGATTATTAAAAGGTAAGCAATAAATGAGCTGGAATTAGTTCTAACGTTTTAACTACCTTTCAGCACAGAATATTGAGATAAAACGGAACGGGAAACGCTCCAAAACAAGTCCTAATTTCAATGCAAAATTAAATTAGACATTGTCAAGCCAACTTCCTGCATTGAAAAAGTAGTGAATTTATTTAAAATGAAATCACACAATTTTCAAATGTAAGACTTTTCCCGGTAAGGTTTTGTTTTGGAGCGATCTTGCCAGAATATATTTCAGGGCCCTGCCGACTGTTTGAGTAGATACTGTTGTGATATTTATGAAGTTATGATAATGACACTGCATTTTATGTAAATGCGGCACTGTTGCTGATTTTAATCGGTTTGAAGACAAAAGCTCTGTACTTCAAGTCTGTCTAATTTTAATCTGCCCATAAAATCATCCATAAATAATCCAATTATCTCTCGTTGATGCAAAATATGGAAGCTAATATTGATCTTAGCATAATTTATCGAGCCCGTTGAGAGCTAAACGGGCGATAAGCCAGTAAATGACAGTTTTCCCGAGCGGCGCGGCGGGTTACAAATCGCTATTTAATTGTGGGCAACTTAGAAAACAGTTAATATGAATTACTAGGCGTGTTTAGAGAAAGGCTGTATTTGTAGGGCACAATTAGTGTAGATAACGTTTTATTACGCCAACGTTAAATTTGTAACGACGGCAATAAATAAAACGCGTAGGTACTTTATTCTGCACGCTGAACGCAAGGGAGCGTTCCAAAACAAATGATGTTTTTTTTTCGACATTTAAAATATATTGATTGTTCTTTATCGTTTGATTGGATTGTATCTTTATAAATAAGTCCTTGATAAACAAATCACTGGTGGATAAAAAGTTAACTTTTAAAACGCATGACACTAGTAAACGTCTACATTGTAGACGCATTCAGTCTCATGCGTTTTCAGCTCGCCTATCAAATAGATGAACTAACGAATTATGGCAGTAGTCTGTGGTACTGCGCTGAATTCTTGTTTTTCTGCAGGACGTAGAACGACTTCGGCTTCCCGTTTCCTGAGAAGTATTTTCTGAAGGATGTTTTCTTTTCTGGGACGTAGTATGCTAAGGAGTCTAGTGAGTTCGGATGGTTGTTCATGCCTTTGGGCCATGTTGGTGTGCTTTCCACGTCGACAACATCGTCGTCGAAACGTGCTTGTGGTCTGTCTTTCGCTAGTTTTTGTAGGACAGGGAGGTTCCAATGGTATACTCTAGCTGGTTTGCCGTTGCCTGTCATCTGTAGGGGTAGGGTTCTGGCGGCGGGTGGGGCGGGGTCGGCGTGTGTGTAGTAGCTGGTGTTCGGGGGCAGTTTGATGACGAACATCCTGGAGTCCCCGGTGGCGTGGCGCCGGCCTTGCTCCGCGACGCGTTTCCGGTGGTGTGCGGCGGGCACCTTGAGCTTCTTGAGGCCGAGCGAGCTGAGCAGCTCGTGCGTGGAGGGCTCCTTCTTGTCGTCCGTGAGGCTGTTGTCGCGCCGGAGCGCCGGGGCGGGCACGCAGCATGTCGCGGCGACTAGGAGCAGGAATGACGATAACCTGGAACAATCGATAGACAATGTTAGAAAGTGTTCTACGTGAAACAGATTTAAGACCATAATCTGTTCATGATTGAATGGACTTTTTGTCAGGGTTGTTCAAGTGTGTGGATTTAAGAAGGTATATCAGCCTCCAAGGACACCAATTAAATAACAAGGTTTGTTTAAAAACCTCTTTATTAAACTTTAGTGCTGCAAGTTGACACTTGAAATCTATAAAAGGCATATAATAGGCACTTAAAATAAACGAAAACACTTTTTTTATTTAATAGCCATGCATTTGCTAGAATTTTTAATTGAGTCGCTAGTAAAACCGTAATTTATTAACTAGGTAAACATACTTTACGTATAAAATGTTTTATTGAATGTTGGCAGATTCCGATTCTTCATCAAAAATAAAAGTTTTTGTTCGTTCATTAGTTTAATTTAAGGCCGTTAAAGCGTTCGTTAAATTTTATTGTATGGGAAGTTCCAAAGACATCTGCTGCGTGACGATGATGTGCCTGTCAAATGTGGTTGATACAACTGGCCCTTAGTCATTTAGCAAATCTTAGTTTTTACCATAAGTAGAGCCGGCAGTTAAAACAATAATGTCAATGGTTTGCATTCCAAAGGCTAGTCATAAACGGATAACAACTTTGTTTAGCAATGGCGTAAAGCTTGAACCAGAGATAGGTAAATATTATAGACATACATTTAGGGTAAAATTGAATTAATCGTAACATGCCGAAAAGTCATAAATCTCGGCTGGCTTTCCTGAACATATATTAGAGTCAGGACCAAACCACTGGATCGAACTGCATGACCCTAAAGTCCTTTCCACGAAACGCCATTTCTACAGTAGAAAGGTGCGGGAAGCCAAATAAATCAAAAAACATCACAATTTCAATAGGGACTAAGGTTTTAGGATCTCATCCACATGGAACCCTAGCTGTCATTAATAAGTGTAAGCGGAAAATAATATCGACAGTCGATGAATCAAATATTGTTAGTGTTGTATGGTCTGAGGTGTTGTGTGTCGACCTGTCGACAGAGTAACATCCCTAGTGCGCAAACAGTTCAAGTTAATAATTAGCACCAAGTGCGGGTAGTTAGAAAAACTCGCACGGCTGTCAGAAAGTGTTGATGTCATTTCAAGTCAGTCTTCTCCGAGACCACGAGGACAACGCCGTCCCTGAAACGTTGGATGTCAGTTTAATATGTAGCGATTTAGTGATACGCGATTAAGTCCGATTTAAAAGTAAGTAATTATTTCTTCGCTGTATCTCAATGCTGATACGTTGTGCGAGGAAGTTGCCAGCTCTTTGATCACCAGCTACCTCAACCAGACGCTTCGCGTGAAAAACTTGTTCGCGCTGGGATCCCATGGACCTAGAGTTTCAACGCCAAGATTAACAGTAGTTATTATTTGCATAGTCTCTAGCTTCAAGCTCCCCAGTGCATTGACTCGAGTTGTTTGCCGAGGCTGGAAGTTGAAGACAAACAAAAGCAATGGTGCCCACAATATCTCTGCAGTGTGGCCGGCAATTAGCGTACACATGACAAGGTATTACTTGAGTGTTATACGGAATTACGTGAATTAAGATGAATAATATACCTATTATTATGAATTTTGAATTCTTGACTGTTTAAAATTCGCACGCCTGTCGTGTGCAATTGAGGTAAAAATGTTTTTATTGCACATTACATGATTCCTTCTTTGTGTTAGTAAGGTAGTAAAGTGTTATACGGAATTACGTGAATTAAGATGAATAATATACCTATTATTATGAATTTTGAATTTTTTATTTGCATGTGGATGTTGTTACATGCAATAGACCATTGTTATAATAGGCTACCTGACCCATTTTTAAAGTCTGTCTTATATGATTAAGGATTGTCCAATTAACCGAAATAAAATATTACGATATTTTTTTTATTTTAAAAAATAAAATAAAAATAAAATCGTTTATTCAGTATAAGAGTAAGTTTACACTTCTCTGAGTTGGAACCTCTTTTTAAGTAACAGTTACTTGTATTAAGATTTAAGAGGCACCGCTCTTCCATGATCTAAAAACAGCAAAACATAATTTTAAAGTATATTACTATTACGTAATCAGGCGAAAACAACACAGTCATGTATTAAAATGACATTAGATTTTCTGTGCATCAGGTCATTCTATTCGAAAACAACATTTTCTGACTATTTAAGTATGAAGGCATAAAGTTCAATATGTCAGTGATTGTTTTGACATGCAGTAAGGTTCGAATTCGATGAAGTCACTACATCGCTGACAGCGTTTTCGGTGGCCAAAATAAATGAAAAATTACACACATTTTTAATCTAAAATACGCAGTCATCATACACTTTTAATACCACAGAAGACAATCATTTATTGTGCCAAATTCGCCGATATGAGTCTAGTAGCCTATTAGTCTAGGTAGGCTTCACAGCGACTTGAACAGGATCAGAAGAGAGTACATATATGTAGAGCAGCGGCTTTTCCATACAAGCCGATTCCCACCGGCTTGCCTAAAATTGATTACAAGTGAAGTACTTAATGTTAAGGTAGGTTTCTTTTTGCTCAGTGTTGCCTAGCAGCAATTTTCACCAGCCGTCACTGGTAAGTAATGTAAGTATATTATAATTTTCTTTGAAGTTAAAATTAAATTCTTATGACATTGCCAAACTTTCTTATTAGAAATGCCGTGCAAAGTTAGCTTGGTCTTATCTTTTGCTTGTCAGATTTCAGCTGTTTACAAAAATATTAAATAGGTAGGTACCTAACTACTTATGTTCCAGTATAATTTTAGAAACTATCTATTATCACGTCAAAATAAATTAAATAGGTATATACTATCAGGATGACCCGACACGACACCTTACCAAACTCGCTCTACCGTAGGCCAAGTTTTCGCCTCGGCTAGTCTGTGGCAACGAGTACCTAAGCCCATTTATAAAAAAAACACACACAAAGTAGAAATCAACATTTCTGACCGCAGTAAGGACTTAGGACCAACACAATACGCAATAGCAAGTATCTACTTACTAGTCATAAGTAGGGTTGCCAAACATCAAAAAATATTTCTATCGGCAAAAAGTACAATCAGAGGTCAGTGAGATGGAATTAGGCTGGAATTGTAGACCTCGCTGTGTAAGTATTATTTAATTGATAAGCTTAGAAAAGAAAATAATTAATATACTCTTAATTAATTTATTGAGCTCTTATTGTAACAGTGAACCTTTGCTGGCGCTTCCATCACTAAAAGCTATGCCATATACATACTTATCTGTTTTTACCTATGGTTGACTGGTAGTAGGCATTAAGTCCGCCATTTGTACTTTTTGTACCGAGCAACAAAGATTGAATAAATAAATAATAAAATGCACTAACAACGGTTATGGAAAATTTACGAGTAATTGATACTGCTTATAGTCACACGACACGATTATAAATTTGAATAATCGAACATGGTAACGTGCAAACAGGACTTTCTACTGGCATAAGTAGTCATTTATTACTTATATAAATAAATAAATATTATGGGACATTCTTACACAGATTGTCTGAGTCCCACCGGTCCCACGGTAATATGTTTTTATGTTTAAGTGTGGGTGGCGAGACTCGCCGAAGTGCGACTACGGAGCACCCGTAGGTACAGTTCATTTACCACATTATCCCTGAATACCCGAAAAGAAAATACCTAGGAGATCCTCTGGACTTACATAGGCTAAGTAAATACGCAGCCAACTGGGTGAAGAACTTGTAAAGCGACAAAAAAATCAAATTGATGCCATACGACACGACTAAAAAAAATATTAATATTATATACATAGAGCATTTAACATGTCAAGTTACATATTACATACAGACGACCCGACCCGAGCACTGCTGAACCAACAAGGGTTTTTCAAAATGTATGTTTGACAATGACAACCCTAACAAACGCGATTATTTTATAGCTTTCCTAGAACATGACAAACGGCAATACTGGAAACTGGAAATACACTTGCTGGCAGGAAAGCTTTACTGCTCACTTTTATTATTTATTACAGGTCAAGACTACAGGGTTTGAACCCCGGCTCGTACCAATGTGCAATGAGTTTTTCGGAACGTACTTAAATAAGTGCGAAGTCTAATTTGATATTTTGTCAGTCGCTTTTCGGTGAAACGTTTTATACGTGGAACGCCACATATACATTTAAAAGATTAGTCTAATGAAGTAAGTATTTACTACTATTGCTAATCTCACACCGACTCGTCGGAAATCTGTAAAAGAAGTTGTCAAGCCATACACAACTAAAGAAAAACTAAAATGAGATATCAAAGCAGTTTGCAAGTATATTAGAGAGTTTCATTCACGAAGACGTGTGCCTTGCCTCGTATTGTCATGTATTTAAAGGTAGGATTTGACAGATCTGTACGCCATCTTGAGTGACATGATAGATCACCCAGTTACCCGAATATGGGTAAACACCGCTATGTAATGTTGTAAGATGAGAACCAGTTTATTAATCAGTCTAAGATGGTTGTAGAAATTCGAGATATCTACTATAAATTGATCTTGTTCTTTTAGAATTTACATAAGAAATTTTACCTGAGTGTAATGAAAATAATTTCTAGACAATGAAGCTGAAAATTTCAATTATTTTCCTTGCAATGTAATCCAAGAAAGAGGGAAAAATTTAGTAATTTCAGAGCTATGAAGCTATCAATTTTGCGTATCATCGTAAGTATCAGTGTGTTTGTTTACATTTTTAGATAATATTAAGTTTCTGTTCGATTGAGGACCCCGATCTTAGAAGTTTAGAACAGGATTAGAACAGAAGTCTAAGTACCAAAAACCCAATAAAGTCGAGCTCCCGACCATTCTTTTCGCTTAGGTACCTCCATATATGAACATGTCGAGTAGTTTTCGTGACGTATTAAATTACCTATATACCATTGAGATCAAGAAAATAGCCTAGCCTAACACTAACAGCTAATAAAATGTAATTTTCGTATCTGTTATTTAACGTAGGATTTAAGTTTATAAAATAAGTACCGCTGACGGATGCAGTCGACTTTAATCCACATTCCGTATAAGAAATAAATGGCGTCGTCTGTAGTTTATGAGATGCCAGTGTTGCCATCAATGGATAATGTTAATCAGTTGTAAAGGAAAATGTAGATGTAAATGGGACTTGATTTGCTTGTTCATGAATATACATTCAGGTTATCTTAGGGCCAGTTGCATCACGCCATGTCACGCAGCAGGTCTGTGGAAACCTTACAAAAAATATGCGAACTGGTACTCAGCCACGACATTGGTCTAAGCACACCGGCAGTTATATAACTTTTGAAGCGATATAACATGGCTGCAGCTGTGACCAATGTCGTGGCTGGGCCGTTAGGGTTTCCTTTCCTCACATCTACCAAGCAAAGCAGTCTGAAATTCGTCAATAGCCGACAGAAAAAAAAACCCTACGACTGCACAATATTAATATTTTAATTGCGAAAGGTGTCTTTCTGCCTGTTTGAATGTATCCTTTCACACTAAACCCTTGAAATAATTTAGTTTATAGATTTGTTACAGACTTACAGAGATAATAATGCCAAATGGTTGTCTTTTGCTGATTTCAAAAACTTAAAAAAAAAAAAAAAACATTTTTTATACAAAAATCATAACTCTCAAAATTAAAATTTTGTAGTCAAAAACCCCGTTTCGCATGACATAGTAGACCGTCCGTTTCCGTTCCGTGAAACATGGCGGATAAAGAACACTAGCACCTGAAACTTACTCAGCTTTCAGCCAACAAAAAACTAAAAAATCCAAATGGTTCATCCGTTCGGGAGCTATATTTTTTTGATTACAACCCCAACAGAGACAGACACACACACAGACAGACAGACAAACATCGCTCCTAAAGGAAAAAAAGTGCAGACCCACACACACACACACACACAGACAGACAAACGTCAAACTTATAAGACTTTCCCGTCGAAAATTGTTTTGCGTCGGGAGTTGATAAAAATACATTTTTTATATATTTCACTTATGTTCGAACTCTTGGCCGGTTTTATACAATACTTAGTTCTTACTTTACGTTCGAATCTAGCACGACGAAAATTCGCGCGAACTTACGATAAACAACAGACAGTCTCTAAAATTGACACCCTCACATCATCTTAGACGGGCCGTTAGATACTGACACAAAATGCCATAGCAACAGTACAGGCAGCCCTTAAATCTGTACCAGCTCAATTTATTCACATTAACGATCGCATAAATAACCATAGACACGTCAGACTGATCCCATTACACCGATATCGAAAGCGATAGCAATTTACTAATATCACTAATATCTACATTTAGATTAATACGCCGAAACCAGGTTAAAAGCGTAAATATGGGCATTATCTTCAATGATCATCACCATCAGACTGTCATTACGATAATCGTATTTTAGCTGCCGCCAGCGTCGATAAAATAATGTTTTTTTTTTTGTCTATAGCAGGGGCCCATTTCTCAAAACTGAAAGTTACAAGTTACTTTTTCTTTTTCCAACTTATCATATTAAGTAGACATTGACTACCACTTGTAAATTGTCACTTGTAGCTTCGAGAAATGGTTCGTAAAAGGTTATGTTACTTATGTTTATTCGTCAAAGACATGTGGGACAGTTTAGTATTCCACGTTACGAGACGAGGGTGGCAAATTATACGGATGCAAATTTGGTGTTGTCGACTGTTAGAGTTGACTTTTAAATGATGTTTTGGTAATGTTGCCCATGAATGTAGCTACATAATTATTTCTTTCTCTATTCTTCCTCTATTTGACATGTGATTGACGCTAGATGTCACTATAAATAACTTGAGATGGCAAGAGGCCTGATGGAGTGTCCTTGGTCCCTTGGAGTATGGGACGAATGTTAGTGTGGGATGCTAGACACATTGGCACCGTCTCACCTCCAACGGACCAAGATAAAAGCGGGCGCAGCGGCAGAAAGTGCCGAAATTTTGAAACGTAATAAATACAAAAGTCTTGGCAAAGAATACCTTTTTGTACCCTTTGGTGTAGAAACTCTAGGTCCATGGGGCCCCAGCGCGAACAAGTTGTTCACAGAAATCGCGAAGCGTCTGGTTGAGGTAACTGGTGACCGAAGAGCTGGCGACTTCCTCGCTCAACGTATCAGCATTGCGATACAGCGAGGAAATGTCGCCAGTATCCTTGGTACAATGCCTCAAGGGCCTATTTTAGACATTAGCTAGCTTTTAAGTTTAGTCTTAGTTTCTTATATAATTATGTAAATATGTTCATGTAAATAAAGAGATATTATAAATAACTTGCATTTACTGATGTATGGAGTTACAACTCTTTTCTTATTCCTCTATGGTAGAGATTATAGGTATAGGGCTGCCAAATCAGCAGTGACATTATGTTATCAAAATTTTGCAAAAAAATAATCGTTCATTTTCGGTCTAAACTTATAACATAACCCTAAATGTATTATTGTGGGTATTAGAGACCATGGATTAACTCTATATCTGCTTTAATGGATGTAATATATTTTACGTTTTCTAGTTTTGATTTGATTCTGTTTTTAGTCCTACAGAAGTATCTTTGAAGAAATTTAACTGTGTAGATAAGTTAATTTCCGTGCATAATTTGCCCACTTATATATTTTGCTAATAATAATTTGCTATATATTCCTAACTGTACACGGCTTCAAAATAAAATAAATTATTCTCAGAACCCGTAGCAACCCTATATCGTTTATGCTTCAATTATCGCGCGCAGGCGCCTCATGATCACAATCACCTAGATCTTATCATTGCTCCGAATAATGTCCACAATACCCGTGTAATGAAGCCATAAACATTCTGCTTGGAATATTGAAATATCGCGTTAACTTTTATTTAATGGATGGAATTAAAAAGAAATTTAAGTTTTTTATGTTAATCTTGACCTGCACGGGTAGCATGGTAGCGCGATAGACGATAAAATATCAGGCCGTCCCTATCGCACTGTTAGTAAGTGCGATAGGGACGGCCAGATGTTTTATCATTTATCACGCGACCATACTTACCTGCCTGGTCAGGGTAGGTAGTCATAATGCAAGATAAGATAAGATGAGAAGTTATCTTATCTAGTCATAATGTAAACCGAATGATGGTCAAGTATTTTATCCACGCAGGCAAGCATGGTCGCGCGACAAATGATAGAACATCACGCCGTCCCTATCGCACCATTTGTAAGTTCGGGACGACCTGATGATTTATCATTTATCGCGCGATCATGCTTGCCTGCCAGGGTTCCGTGTCCCAATGCTGGTATAGTATCGAATCGACCAGTCCATATATGACTGTGCTAAAAGCCTACATATTTTTACTAGCTAAACATAATCCTAAATTCCTAAAGCCATTTCACACTATGCGACAAAAGAATACCCAACTCAATACAGTTAGGCATTTATTTAGACACGTTAGGACTTAACATATCGGCTGTTTGCGGAACCTCAATACTAAGTTGCTTCCACACGTTCCCACGCGTTTGCAACGCCTAGGGCTAACTACCATAGACTCATAGAGTAGCGGTAGTGTAGGCGGGCCCTAACACTGACCGCTTGACCTCGAGGTCACGCCGGTCAACGCACCACGTTGCAACGCAGTGTCGCGCATGCGCTTTGGTAAACTGGCAGTATTTCATTGTTTGCAAGAGGGTAGTTGAATCAAGTTCTTAGCAAACCACTGTAAGTTGAGCTATCCTTTTAAAAAAACTATTCGGAATCGGAGGACGTTTTTATACTAGTTTTCCGCAACGTTCGAATCACCCGTATTCGCTAAGGGTGTAAAATGGTATCCCTGAACGGTTACTGACGCGCTGCCATTTTGGAATTTCAAATTTGGAATGCGTCTTTGTGTAAAGGATTGCGATGTTTGGCATTTAGGCGCGCCTTGCAAGCGTCTAGGATTCTTTAAAGTTTTGCCCCGCAAGCATGTAGGTCGAGAAAATGTGCAATAAATTATAATTAAGGAGAATATGCTGTGGTTTTGTAGCGTGGAATTATGTTAAGCTGAGCACAATAAAAGAAGGGTTTAATGGCATAGTTGCGTTGCATTTCCTGAGGCTATCGAGACAGCGTATCAAGTCGAAAGTTCAGTATGGCCAGTATAATATCGTTCTTTAGTTAGGCATTGATGTTTCCTAGGCTAAGTTATACTGGTCACCTGGTTTATCATCATTTTATATTACAGGCATCAATATAGCTCGAGGTGAACTAATATAATGCTAGAAGTAATCGATCGCGTAATAACTAGTATCGGGGCGCGATTGCGTTTAAACGACTGTGTCGTAGGTACTCAGGTAAATATTTACAATGAGTGTATGTAATGTGTGTGTGGGTAATTACCCACTGCCGACTCCCACGGTATCGATGCATTTTTAATAAAACCGATACTTTGCATTTGTGAAACAAAAGAACATCGTGGATCCCCGTGGGGGAATCCGACTCTATAGTTTCTTTTATTGTATTTTTTTACTGAATTTATAGTTAAGCATATGTAGCTATAAAATTGTAGTAGTATAGTACATTACTACAGAGGCCGGGACAAAGGGGGTTGCCGGCCGAAGACATATAGACGGCCGAGCGAAGCGAGGCCGGATTGGTCTGAGGCGGGCAACCCCATTTCCCGCCGAGGTATGTATAGTGCTTTTCTCAAACATGGTATGAAATAAATAAAGTCTACTGAAAATAGTAACTTTGGATGGCTGTATCTCCTAAACGGTGCGTCGTAGCGCAAAAATAATCGAATTTTCGTTCCCCTTTGATATCCTGTATACGCTTAAAAAAAACAAAAAGTTAAAAAAAAACGAACGCACCCAAAATCAAATATTGTCTAGGCCCGTACCAGTTGCAGTCGGCACGTCTATATATCCCCTTATAGTTTTTTTTTTAATTGGCTAAATACCTGGATGTTATGTCACAATTATCTGTGTTTGGAAATTAAAAAAGAGGACTTTGCCGGCCTTGGCCTGCAAGGTTTGTATGAAATTCCATTATCTATCAATCGTCCTAGCCGCACCTGCAACGTCATACTTCGGTGCCAATAAGGCACATAAAATCAATATTTCATACCATGTTTGAGAAATAGTACATTACATCAGAGGCCGGGAAAATGAGGATTTCCGGCCAAGTGGGTATATACGGCCGAGCGAGCGTGCGAGCGAGGCCGGATAGGGATACAAGGCCGGGAATCCGTTTTCACGCCGAGGCATGTATAGTGCTTTTCTCAAACATACAATGAAATAAAAAAAATGCTCTAAAGGACAATATTTTATAAAAAAAAGTTACTTTGCAGGCCTAGGCCTAAAAAATAATATGAAATCCCTTTACAGTCCTCTCGAGTTGTTGCGCCCAAAAAGCGATACTTCCCAGCCCATTTTAAGGAACGTAAAGACAATATTTCATTGCATGTTTGAGAAAAGTATATTTTTAGAGCTTCATCAGATCATGATTTACGAAGCCGGGTAGTAAGAAAACGGCCGCAATATTTGTTAAATAAAATATGAATGTTTGAAAATAAGGCCCTTATTTATTCGTTATAAATAGAGAAATGAAAAGTGCAAGATTGTCACGTAAACTATAATACCTACAAACCTACATAGGTATATACAATCCGGTCATGAACCGTTACATAATATCTAACATGCGATAAAATTATTCTTAACCATGCTAAAATAAGAAAGAAACTCAAGTCGTAGATAACTTATATTTCTATGAGATGTTTAAACCGGAGTGAGCAACGTCGTTCGTCCTGTAACTAACTGCTTAATATTAAACGGTTTATTAAATAACCGGTCAAGTGCGAGTCGGACTCGCGCACAACCGTTTACGTACTATCTGTAAACTGTAAATAAAGCAGAAAAATCCAATTAAATATTTATTTTATTATCTTTCTAGTATTTTTTTTTAGGGGCAAGCAACATACATCATCTGTAACTATTTTAATTAAATGTATAGAACTACCATCACGGTTCATGAGATACAGCTTCTAGCCTGGTTACAGAGTAATCAGGTCCCGTTTTACCCTTTGGCTACGGATCCCTAAAAACGCAATTTTATCCAACACCTATGGTGTGGCAAATTGCTTCTATATTTTATGATCTCTAGGCACATTTATAATTTCCAAGACGTATTAAACACCTTGGAAAAGCAGTAGTAGTTATTAATTATTAGGATAGGAAGTGTAAATGATTCTTTTCTGACAGATCACTCTGTATAAATTTTATAGGCAGTTAAAATAATTACGAGTAGTGTACCTACAGACTCTAAAAAAAGGAGAGAAGAATATATCACCTACTGTTCTACTACTCCACTACAGGCCCCGTAGCCGAATGGCATTTCTCCGACGCCAAACGAAAACGAAACGTAGTCCGGCTCTGTCGCGCCAATACGCAAGAGTGACAGGGATAGATATCTACTAGCGTTTCGTTTCGTGAGCGTTTCGTGAGCGTTAGTGCCATTCGGCTACGCATCCTGTTCGCTTAGAGTAAGAGCTCAGAGCCGCCAGACCTTCCTAATTTTCTCAAGAATTAAACTACGTTTCATTTCAGCATATTACCTAGTTCGGCCCATCGGGCATTTTTTTGCTATAAGATGTTTTTTTGAAAAATACCACTTCCTTAAATTCTCAGGCTGATTTTTATGTATGTGTTAGAAAAGACTGTAAGGATAATCCTTTCCTGACCATTTCCGCCCGTAACTTTTGCCAGACGCTTGAAATGAAAGTCTCTGTTACTTACCCTAATTTCTCAAGTTATGGCCGACGTAAATGGTCTAATGATGATTATCAAATCCTTACAGTCTTTTCTAACACAAAAAAATAAAAATCAGCCTTGAGAGTTTAAGGAAAGTTAGTGTTTTAAAAAAAACCTTATAGCAAAAAAATGACCGACGGGCCAAACTAGGTAATATGCAGACCTTGAACGGCCATACGAACTCTACTTTATCCTAAAGTTTCATGAGAAAATGAGAAAATGAGGAAGGTCTGGCGGCTCGGGGCTCTCAGTCCATCTTTCTACGCTGGCAAAAAATATTAAAACTTTTACTAAGTACACCTGGCAGGCAATTATGGTCGCGCGATAAATGATAAATCATCTGGCCGTCCCTATCGCACTTACTAATAGTGCGATAGGGACGGCCTGATATTTTATCGTCTATCGCGCGACCATGCTACCCGTGCAGCACCAGGGGCGGCTCACTCCGCGATTCTATCGCCGCGCTACAAGTACATCCTGGCGGCCGCGAGTTCGCGGCCTACTCAGGGGTGGCTCGCGTTCTCACGGAATGCATGTTCGCACTTTCTATTGTTACTTTACGTTGCGAGGTTTTTTTAAGCGATGTCCGCGTGTGGAATGGCTAATATTGAATAAAATAAATACCACAGGACATTCTTACACAGATCTACTACTGATTAAGTCCCATGGAAAAGTTCAATAAGGCGTGTGATGTTGAAACTTGAACAAAAATATATAAATACAGCATATATATACCTAGAAACTACCCAAGATTTGAATATAATAGAAACATTTTATGTGTGTATTAATTCGTTTTAATCCATAGGTAACCCTATCGCCGGGCGCCGGGCACGTGCGGCTCGTTTCTTTGTAAGAATTTTGTAGGTATTTTAAAAGGCGGCAATTCGTGAACATCAAAGCAGTGGGCCTTCTGTACTTGTACTATTATATATTCTGTGGCAGCACGGGAAGCATGGTCGCGCGATAGACGATAAAATAGCAGGCCGTCCCTATCGCACTATTTGTAAGTGCGATAGGGACGGCAAGTTTACAACATCATTTTGTGTAAATGATGGATCATTTTATATACATACCAACTAAATCAGTGAACATAAGAGAGTACGTATTATAGTTTCAGACTTGTAATAATCTGTTTTCCATGTTGATAGCGATCATGACCGGGAAAAGTAGGTAATGATCCGCTCCGCTAATCTGATTCGTTTTCTTTGATAAAGCATTTCCGGAAAAATATCTAAAGTGAAATTATTACCTCTCAAGCGCGTCAATATTGCAAGGTTCACGTCCGAATGTCCGTAATAGTACCTAGTAATAAGTAAAGATGTAGTGCCAAAGAATACATATTAGTACTCAAGTACAGAAATCCCTCTCCAAAAACCTTCAATACTATTAAGTTCAAAACTCCGACCGCGCACTAAATGCCTACAATTATATTCACGCAAAAGTGTGCTCTCTTTCTATCGCGTAACTCGTACATTTTCTTACGATATCAAAGTTGTCTCCTTTTAAAAAATAATAATATAATCTTAATATTTAATTACTACCTTTTTATATTGCTCTACTTCAGCTCGAAAAAACTTAAGATAGGTATGTCTTCGTGCAATGTAGGTTTAATTTTAATAAATTCGCGTGTAACTAGTTAGGCGTACTTACTTAGATAGGTACCTTAATTGAAACAGGCCTAATATTACCTACTCAAAGGCCTTGAATAATTCCGCCCTTTAGTTATTATTGTAAACAAATGAGGTTTCGAATAGTACGTATCACGATATTCACGATAAAATATTATCAATTCTGTGACAGCGGTCGAATCAGTACGTAGGTATGCGACGAAGACGAACAACTCTCACGCGTGCGTCAGCGCTCGCCCGTGAGGCCCTACTGATTTGCCCCTCGCGAGGGGTACTTACAGTTCGATGCCTACACGCGCGAGTGGGATAGGCCCATAGATTTAGAATTATTAAACTAGATTGTTTGGTTAGGTCAAAAAGTGTGTCCACATGAGAGGTAATTGTTTGGGCTGGTGTCCCTCTCGCACTTGCTGACAATGTCAACATTATTCAGTGACGTCATCACTGTCATAAATTGGGGATACCAGTCAATTTTCAAAGTTACTACTAAATCTACTAACACCCAATTGAAAGTATTTTTTAATTATACAAATCTTTGATTTACTGGCATCAAAATAATTACATTATAATTATTTTCAAGTTTTTTGAAATATATCGAAACCCTAGTTTGAATATAACATTAAAATAAAATAAGAAGTTATAAAGTCAGGTAATATACAGATAAAAATACTACTAATATGGGAACCTCATTAACACTGGCAACACGTGCGAGAGGGACACCAGCCCAAACAATGTCCTCTCATGTGGACCGTTTTCGCTAGTCTGATACGATCGACTTTCTGTTTCAGTAATAAGGTTTAATTTCGTATGGCAAAAAATGTGATTGAGCTGTCCCCTGTAAAGGTCTTTGGATAGGCCTGGGTGGCTAGCCGAATGGCACAAACGCTCACGAAACGAAACGCGAGTAGATATCTATCTCTATCGCGCTTGCGTATTGGCGCGACAGAGCCAGCGGTGTTTCGCTTTCGTTTGGCGTCGGAGAAATGCCATTCGGCTACGGGGCCTGGTAGTGCGAAAAGATTTTCCTTCGTATTTTTACGGAAACGTCCACGAGTATTGTTTCCGTAAGAAGGAAAAGATTTTCGCACTACCTTACATCTGTACCAGTCTACTTATAATGTAACTGAGTCCGTTTTCACATTATCCGATCCGATATCGGATGTCGGAAGGACTTCAATGGAAAAAAACCAAGATGGCGCCTGTTATATATGGAATATCGGTCCTACATCCGATATCGGATCGGATAATGTGAAAACGCATTAAGGGCCAGTTGCATCAACCACATTAACAGACAACAACGTCATGCAGCAGAAGTTTCTGGAAAGTCCCATAGAAAAATTAACGAACGCTAAATACGGTAACTGACAATTTGGTGCAACCGACCCTTAAGTGATTGTCAATAGTGATGATAGGTGAGCTGAACAGGGTAACATACGAGTACGTATTATCTTTAGGACATCAGCACATCAAGCACTAGGACGTCGACGGAAGGTTTTTAGAAGTATGAGACATCATTAGGGTAAATCCATGTTATTGAATTGTTACATGGATTCCATTCTTTAGAATTCAATATTAATCTACACAAGTCTTAGTAACCCTTACGCCGTGTCTTGCGTGGGCGACCGTCGCCGTCGCGTCTCCTACTTAAATAAATAAATAAATATTATAGGACATTCTTACACAGATTGACTGAGCCCCACGGTAAGCTCAAGAAGGCTTGTGTTGTGGGTACTCAGACAACGATATATATAATATATAAATACTTATATACATAGAAAACATCCATGACTCAGGAACAAATATCTGTGCTCATCACACAAATAAATGCCCTTACCGGGATTCGAACCCAGGACCGCGGCGCAGCAGGCAGGGTCACTACTGACTGCGCCAGACCGGTCGTCAAAACTTCCATATCGATAAGGTTTGATTTCGTATGCGTCGCATCGCCGTCGCGCGACCATCGCGCGACCGTCGCCCACGCAAGCCTAATAGACCCAGAGCCCAGGCCCGCCAGACCTTCCTCAAATTCTCAAGGATGAAACTTTGGGACAATGTAGAGTTCATATCGGCGGTTAATGTGTGCATATTTTCTAGTTCGGCCCATCGGCCAATTTTTTGCTATCAAGTGATGAAGGTGAAAAAAAAAGTGCTTACTTTCCTTAAATTCTCAAGGCTGATTTTTATATATGTGTTAGAGCACGTTGTTAGAAATTGGTTTTCATCAATGCCAGACCGTTTCCGCCGGCCATAACTTTTGCCAGACGCGACAAAGTTGGCAAAAAACGACTCTAACTTACCTCATTTTCTCAAGCCTGATTTTTGATATATGATACGCAGGGACCTATAACTAGACCGTTTGTAAGCAGCCAGACCAATCGGATGGACCCAACCATCCGCCAGACCGACTTAAAGTTTCGATATGAGCATTAGTAGAATTGAAATATTCCGGGTCTATAAAAGCTAAAAACTTGAATTTTCTACATTAAGCTACGTGTATATTGTATACTTGACGTTATAAGCGACTTTCAAAAATTTTACTTCCAAGGAAATAAAAAAATGAAAGTTTATATGTGGTGCAAGATTAATTTTAAGCTATGAATTTTATTTACACTGCGTAAGTACATGTGTATTTTATTATAAATATAACTTTTACCAGACGCGACAAAGTTGGCAAAAAACGACTCTAACTTACCTCATTTTCTCAAGCCTGATTTTGGTATATGATACGCAGGGACCTGTAACCAGACCGTTTGTAAGCAGCCAGACCAATCGGATGGACCCAACCATCCGCCAGACCGACTTAAAGTTTCGATATGAGCATTAGTAGAATTGAAATATTCTGGGTCTATAAAAGCTAAAAACTTGAATTTTCTACATTAAGCTACGTGTATATTGTATACTTGACGTAATAAGCGACTTTAAAAAATTTTACTTCTAAGGAAATAAAAAAATGAAAGTTTATATGTGGTGCAAGATTAATTTTAAGCTATGAATTTTATTTACACTGCGTAAGTACATGTGTATTTTATTATAAATATAACTTTTACCAGACGCGACAAAGTTGGCAAAAAATGACTCTAACTTACCTCATTTTCTCAAGCCTGATTTTGATATATGATACGCAGGGACCTGTAACTAGACCGTTTGTAAGCAGCCAGACCAATCGGATGGACCCAACCATCCGCCAGACCGACTTAAAGTTTCGATATGAGCATTAGTAGAATTGAAATATTCCGGGTCTATAAAAGCTAAAGACTTGAATTTTCTACATTAAGCTACGTGTATATTGTATACTTGACGTAATAAGCGACTTTCAAAAATTTTACTTCTAAGAAAATAAAAAAATGAAAGTTTATATGTGGTGCAAGATTAATTTTAAGCTATGAATTTTATTTACACTGCGTAAGTACATGTGTATTTTATTATAAATTTAAAGAAGAAAAGTAAATTAAACTTTTTTTTCGGTCGTCGAACAAGGTGGTTTAAAATTAGTTTTAAGATCGATCCTTTTAATTTGTGGGCGAGGGACCTCACACTATGTATAAAGGCACTATGTGTATGTTGCATATAATGTCAAATCCCTCGCATACTACAAAAGTTATTTAAGCTTTTATATAAGTTCAGTTAAAATGAGGTGGAAAGTATAAGTGTATATGTTGTGTACACACGTAAAGTATTCTAAACTTTTTATAACGGCATACATGTATTTGAAGAATGCCAAAAATTTATTCGTGTCTGAAAATTCAGCATCTCCGACATGGGTTATAACGGGGTTGATGATGTTCGTATTGAGTACAAATGTTTAAACTTCCTAAACTTGTAATTCTAAAGTTCGTCACTTAGGTATGTTACCATGTTTTGTAGGAGAAAGGAAATTCGTTTAGTTATATACCGTTGTAACATTGATTGTTTACTTCTTTGAATTGAATATTTAATTTATAATGCACTGCACCAATTTGTTTTTTCCTTGTTTACGTTATTTATAATATAAAATTCAATTCGTTATTCAAGTTTTTAGCTTTTATAGACCGGGAATATTTCAATTCTACTAATGCTCATATCGAAACTTTAAGTCGGTCTGGCGGATGGTTGGGTCCATCCGATTGGTCTGGCTGCTTACAAATGGTCTAGTTACAGGTCCCTGCGTATCATATATCAAAATCAGGCTTGAGAAAATGAGGTAAGTTAGAGTCGTTTTTTGCCAACTTTGTCGCGTCTGGTAAAAGTTATATTTATAATAAAATACACATGTACTTACGCAGTGTAAATAAAATTCATAGCTTAAAATTAATCTTGCACCACATATAAACTTTCATTTTTTTTATTTCCTTAGAAGTAAAATTTTTGAAAGTCGCTTATTACGTCAAGTATACAATATACACGTAGCTTAATGTAGAAAATTCAAGTTTTTAGCTTTTGATAGACCCAGAATATTTCAATTCTACTAATGCTCATATCGAAACTTTAAGTCGGTCTGGCGGATGGTTGGGTCCATCCGATTGGTCTGGCTGCTTACAAACGGTCTGGTTACAGGTCCCTGCGTATCATATACCAAAATCAGGCTTGAGAAAATGAGGTAAGTTAGAGTCGTTTTTTGCCAACTTTGTCGCGTCTGGTAAAAGTTATATTTATAATAAAATACACATGTACTTACGCAGTGTAAATAAAATTCATAGCTTAAAATTAATCTTGCACCACATATAAACTTTCATTTTTTTATTTCCTTAGAAGTAAAATTTTTGAAAGTCGCTTATTACGTCAAGTATACAATATACACGTAGCTTAATGTAGAAAATTCAAGTTTTTAGCTTTTATAGACCCGGAATATTTCAATTCTACTAATGCTCATATCGAAACTTTAAGTCGGTCTGGCGGATGGTTGGGTCCATCCGATTGGTCTGGCTGCTTACAAACGGTCTAGTTACAGGTCCCTGCGTATCATATATCAAAATCAGGCTTGAGAAAATGAGGTAAGTTAGAGTCGTTTTTTGCCAACTTTGTCGCGTCTGGTAAAAGTTATATTTATAATAAAATACACATGTACTTACGCAGTGTAAATAAAATTCATAGCTTAAAATTAATCTTGTACCACATATAAACTTTCATATTTTTATTTCCTTAGAAGTAAAATTTTTGAAAGTCGCTTATTACGTCAAGTATACAATATACACGTAGCTTAATGTAGAAAATTCAAGTTTTTAGCTTTTATAGACCCGGAATATTTCAATTCTACTAATGCTCATATCGAAACTTTAAGTCGGTCTGGCGGATGGTTGGGTCCATCCGATTGGTCTGGCTGCTTACAAACGGTCTAGTTATAGGTCCCTGCGTATCATATATCAAAATCAGGCTTGAGAAAATGAGGTAAGTTAGAGTCGTTTTTTGCCAACTTTGTCGCGTCTGGCAAAAGTTATGGCCGGCGGAAACGGTCTGGCATTGATGATAACCAATTTCTAACAACGTGCTCTAACACATATATAAAAATCAGCCTTGAGAATTTAAGGAAAGTAAGCACTTTTTTTTTCACCTTCATCACTTGATAGCAAAAAATTGGCCGATGGGCCGAACTAGAAAATATGCACACATTAAACGCCGATGTGAACTCTACATTGTCCCAAAGTTTCATCCTTGAGAATTTGAGGAAGGTCTGGCGGGCCTGGGCTCTTGATCTATAAATATAACCGCCATATATACCCGAACACATATATTTGACGCTTTAGATTTAACAGAATATTCGATGAAGACTGTACACTTGTACAGGCAGTAACAATGGTGGACAAAAAGAAAACCGTTTATTGGCTATAAAACACTGAACGTAAACAACACGCTTGCTTGTGTTGTGTTTTGAGCTTCGGTCACGAAAACTTTTTATAGTCACAATGCCAATGGAACCTCAGTTCCTACTCTTTTGAACATTTATAAGAAAAAATGCTGGAGATGCTGTCAAGATGGTAAACAACACCCACTGATAAAGAAATGCAGTGGTGGATATGTTCAATAAAATATGTCAATTCAGAATGGAAGTGGGAAGAACGCTGTGACTTCATGGAAAGGCAAAACAAAAATTGTGCCTTATATTTGGGAAATCTGACAATATTGGGTTAGATCCTTTTAAGCCCTATATAATTACCCTGTTAATATTTTACCACATCTGTCCCCGAATTTGGTGTGGTCCACTTGTCACTGGTGTAATTGAAGAATTGGCGTAATTAGGTAGTTTTAGTGGATGTGTCGGAATCGGAAGTGACTGCAATTCGACCTAAAGACTCAAAAATAAAACATATTTGGTTCAAAATTCGTATCAGTGTCGCGTTTGCACATTTGTGTCTCACTGTACTTTTACAAGAAAGAATAAATAGCCTAACTATGTGAATTTGACGTAATCTCCAGATTGTTCGTTTTTTACGTCGTTGTGGTTTGCTACGAATGCCGGAATGGCTTGAGTGTTGGGCGTTGGCAATTTGCTGGCAGCCAGTTTGTCACGTCGCAGCGTGTGTTGTATGCATACTGCATGTAGGTGTCTATGAATAAGACTTAGTTGACATATGTCTGTATTTTCTATTGTCTTTTCATTCCTGTAATAGATATTGTTTTGGAAGCACGCTTTTCTATTTATGCCCGTTATTCCCGTAGCGTAGTCCCATATTTCACATTGGCGACGATCTGGACTTGCGCTATCATGTGTTAATAGATTTGGGAAAGAACTGTGTACCGTGTATAAGAGTGTGGCGTATGCTGTTGTGTGGGCAAACATGACTGTGGGTAAGATCGAGCCTTTCGAGGTAAACAACGATAAATGGTCATCGTACTTAGACCGTATTGAACAATATTTTATTGTCAATGATGTCAAGGAGGAAAAAAAAGTCGCAACATTAATCACCTTTATCGGCGGTCCTTCCTATGAGCTGTTAGTGACCCTTTGTTCACCCAAGAAACCACACGAATTGTCATATAGTGAGATTGATAAAGTTATGTCACAACATCTGCAACCAACACCTAGTATATTAGCTGAGAGGTACAAGTTCCGCCAAAGAACACAAAATCAAACGGAGCCTATTTCGGATTACGTGGCGGTTTTAAAGAAGTTGGCAAGGACGTGCGACTTCAAATCGGGCTTAGACGAAAATTTAAGGGATCAGTTTGTCTGTGGATTGTTCAGCGAGTCGATCAGACAAAGGTTGTTCGCGGAAGAGGACGTCAGTTTTTCAAATGCGTACAAACTAGCCCATGGTTTAGAAGCGGCGGAGACGAACGCGGCGGCTGTGAACGGCAAGCGGTCGACGAACGGTGACGATGCCGTGACATGTCATGCTGTCACGAGTGCAACCCAACGCAGTGAGGGCAGTCGATGGAGCCACGGGGCAGCGGCGAGCGGCGAGCGAGCGCGCGGCCGCTACAGCGATGGCGCAGCCGGCGGGAGCGGCGCGCCTGGCGCAGCTGCAGGCGCGGACCGGAGGCGCGCGAGGCAGGCTGGCGGGACGGCGTTCGGGCGCGGCGCCGGGAGCGGTTCGACTCACTCGAGCTGTCGGGCTTGCGGCGGGCACCATAATGCAGCGAGATGCGAATTTCGCGTTTATGTATGCCGCGTATGTAATGAGGAAGGCCACCTCAAAAGAATGTGCCCTAAACTTGCCGCAGGAGGCGCGAGTTACACAGAGGGCAATCATGTGAACGAAGTATTGAATGATTGGGATATCGACGACAGTGTTGAGGTAATGAGTTCCATTTATAACATAAGTAATTCAAAAAATTACAGAACCTATTATGTAACATTAGATGTTAATAATAGAGAGTTAGAAATGGAGATAGACACTGCATGGTAGTCGGATATCATGTATTAGCTTCGATTGTTATCGTGAAATGTTCAGTGACTGTGAGTTACGAAATTCCAATCTGTCATTGCGTTATCTCACAGGCCCTCCCGTAACGATCGTAGGTAAAATAATGCCTATCGTTATATATAAGGATAAAATGCGTCAATTTCCTTTGTATATCGTGAAAGGCGGGAGGACGACCTTAATAGGTCGCGAATGGTTAGAGGAGCTGGGTATTGTAGATCCTAAAAGTTTCCCGTGTAACAATATAGTGATGGGAGGGAAATTTGATTTAAAAACGTTCAGTTCCAGATACGCGCAGGTTTTTGAAGACGGGCTGGGGTGCTACACGGGCGAGCCGGTGGGTTTTCGGCTGCGAGAAGGCGCGACGCCCGTGTTCATGCGCGCGCGCCCCTGGCGTTCGCGCTGCGCGAGCCGGTCGACCGCGCGCTGGACCAGCTGGTGAGTGACGGCATCATCACCCCGGTCGAGTGCTCGGACTGGGCCACGCCAATTGTACCAGTAGTAAAGTCGGACGGCTCCATACGTATCTGTGCTGATTATAAACTAACGCTCAACAAATGGTTAGAAATAGATAGGTACCCTCTGCCTAGGATAGATGACTTGTTAGTGAAATTAAATGGTGGGGACAAATTTTCAAAAATTGATTTAAGTCAGGCTTATGCGCAATTTCCGTTGGACGATACCAAGAAATTTACGACAATTAATACCCATAAAGGCCTGTTTCAGTACAATCGCCTGGTATATGGCCTCGCTTCAAGCCCTGGTATCTTTCAACGCAAGCTGGAACAAATGTTTGCTGACTTACCCACGGTCGGGGTCTACCTTGATGATGTGATCATAACGGCGAAAAACGACGACGATCATTTAAAAATACTTTGTCAGGTTTTTGACAGATTACTAAAGTACGGTCTGAAAATAAAAAAAGAAAAATGCACTTTTTTTGCGGATTCGGTCACTTATTTAGGTTTTGTCATTTCAAGGGAAGGAGTGTCAGCATGCTCAAGTAAAGTTGAAGTCATAAATAAAATGTCAAGTCCACAGAATGTTTCAGAGCTGCGATCATTTCTTGGAATGATAATGTATTACGCAAAATTTGTTAAAAATTTAAGCACGATACTGTCCCCGATGTGTGAATTATTAAAGAAAGATGTCAGGTTTGTATGGAGTAAAGCTTGTCAGGCCGCATTTGAAGAAATTAAGAGGAAGTTGCAGTCAAGTGAGGTACTGGCGCATTACTCGAGCGAGCTGCCGCTGGTGCTGACGACGGACGCGAGCAGCACGGGCGTGGCGGCCGTGATCGCGCACCGCACGCCGGCCGGCGAGCGCCCGGTCGCCTACGCGAGTCGGGTACTGAGCTCCGCCGAGCGACACTACTCGCAGATCGAGAAAGAGGCGCTGGCGATTATATATGGTGTTCAAAAATTTCACCAATACTTATATGGCAGGAAATTCCTTTTGAAGACTGATCACAAACCACTGGTAACCATTTTTGGAGACAAAGCCGGTATACCTACTATGGCTGCGAGTCGGTTACAGAGATGGGCGGTGATCATGTCTGGGTATCATTTTGATATAGAATATGTTAGGAGTGAAGATAATGGAGCGGACGCATTGTCGCGATTGATTACCGGGTCTGACAGAAAGGTACGATCGGAGATAACATATCTTAATTATGTACAAAACTTTTTACCTATAACTAGTACTGATATTAAAAAAGCAACCAGCAAAGATCCGATTTTAGTAAAAGTTATGATGTATATTGCTTCAGGATGGCCTGCTTACTGTGATGATGAAAACCTTAAACCTTATCACACTCGTAGAAATGAGTTGTACATGGAGGCCGGGTGTATATTATGGGGTTATAGGATAATAGTGCCGTCTGTTTTTCAAAGCAAAATTTTACAAGAGCTGCATGTGGGACATGTGGGCATGGTGAAGATGAAGAGCACGGCCCGCAGCTACGTGTGGTGGCCCGGCATCGACGCGGCCGTGGAGCGCGTGTGCCGCGAGTGCGCCGCGTGCGTGGCCGAGAGCAGCGCGCCGCCCCGGGCGCCTCCCAAGCCGTGGCCGTACATTACAGAACCATGGACGCGTCTACATGTCGACTTTTTAGGCCCTATCGAGAACGAATCGTTTTTTGTTATCGTAGATTCGACTACAAAATGGATCGAAATTTTCCGAATGCCAAGAACGACGACGTCATCGGTCATTAAAGTTTTGTGTGAAACTTTTTCTAGATTCGGTTTGCCAAGGTCGATAGTTTCTGATAATGGTCCTCAATTTTGTAGCGCACAATATGATCAATTTTTACAATCAAATGGAATTGAAAAAATACTGACACCGACATATCATCCAGCGTCAAACGGTGCCGCTGAGAACGCCGTTAAGCTTTGTAAGAAGGCTATCAAGAAGGCAAAGCGAGAGGGGGTGGATATCGACTTAGCCTTGCAAGCATATCTAATGTCCTACAGAAACGCAATTCACGGCACCACGGGCGATTCTCCTGCATTGTTGCTGCAGAAACGGAGGCTGCGCTGCCGACTAGATTTGCTTCGTGGAGTAGAGGAGCGCGAGCGTACTGTGCAGCGCGCGCAGGAGAGGCAAGTTAGAGCCGCTGGGGGTCGCGAGCGTCAATTTCAAGTAGGGGATCTAGTGCACATGCGTGAGCACGCCAATTCGGAAAGGTGGATAAAGGGTACAATAAAAGAATTAGTAGGCTCTAGGAATTACATGGTGGAAAGGGTGGATGGTTCGTTAGTTAAAAAGCACGTTGATCAAATTAAGCACAGTGAGCGCAATCGTATTGGTACGTCGTTGGTGTGGCCTAGTTGGGATACGTCTGGTGGTGAGGTGTCGGGCACAGCTGATCCGGCGAGTGCAGGGACCGCGGGCGCGCATGAACAGGGGTCCGCCCCGGCCGCTGCTGAGCCAGTAGCACCAGTGGCACCGTTGCCGAGGGCCCAGCCGGCTACTAGCCGTTTTGGTCGACTCTTAAAGCCTGTGAGATTCTTTCCGATGCCGGATATTGATTAATAGCTGTTTGCATTTATTTTCTTGTGAATTTTATAAGGTTGCCTATTATTCAATGCCTTGGCTTGTTATACCTGCTATCTTCAATTAAGTGTGAGGGTGTGTTGTATGCATACTGCATGTAGGTGTCTATGAATAAGACTTAGTTGACATATGTCTGTATTTTCTATTGTCTTTTCATTCCTGTAATAGATATTGTTTTGGAAGCACGCTTTTCTATTTATGCCCGTTATTCCCGTAGCGTAGTCCCATATTTCACACAGCGTTTTATGAATATCTTGAGTTTGTACTATGACTATTTGTGGTGTTCCGTGCCTGTGTGTGCCTATTAGGTATGTGATCGAAAGAAACATATATTTTAACCGAAATGTTCAAATGTCACTTTAAGGATCACAAATACTTATCACAATGTTACTTCAAGAATCAAAATGTGATAGAAAGCAACACTTTAAACTACATACTTAAATGTTCAAATGTCACTTCAAGGATCACAATGTCAAATTAAATTACTAAGTCAATATGGATGATCAAAACTATAGTTTTATTACCCTATTTTAGTATTCCACTGTACTTACTTGCTAAGCTAAAATCTGGAGCAGACATCCAGAACGGTATGCCAAAATGCCTAATGAGTGGAATCCATGGAACACATGCACCAAAAAGATATGCTGAGGACTTAGACGCGTAATTCTACCCAAATTGGTGGGATAAAAGTCATAATTATTGAAATCTATTTTTTGGAAAACTAGTAAGTAGTAATATTAAGTCTCGCAACAGACATTTTTAACATACTTAATTTACACGATTGAACTTGAAAATAATTATGGAAAATCTCTTCACACTTTCATAGTAACGAAAATGAGATTAAGCATTTTCTCTTTCACTAACATTGATTTATGCTCAGTTTTTTCGGGTGATGAATCGGCTGACCGCGCTCGCATGAATGCATGGTCGTGTCGTGCGCATGGCAGCATGCGCATAGGCCGCATGCATATCATGTTTATAAACAAAATTAAACCGTTTTATAGAGCGTGGCGCCATCTAGCGGGTCACGAAATAAACATTTAGGTAAGTGTGAACGGTAGTTACAGTTATTATTAGATTGTGTAGTCATTTTATTTGTACGCACGACTTATTATTTATATAGTTTGTCAAACAAATGATTTTTGGAGAATGACAGCGTCATTATAGTGCCTGATGGTTACGCGCTTTCGTACTACGTGATCATAATTATTAATATTCCATAATGATTATGGTTTCTCGTCGTCGTTAGTATAACCTCCTAAGTCCCCGTACTTGTACATAATGAGTACAAATTAAATTCGAGTTCGAGTTCTAAATACAAAATCGGAAAAAATGGCCTGGGACTTAGGAGGATAAATACTTATAAATTCACAATCTATGTCCATAGTCCATACATAGGTTCCAAGTTTATTTATGCAGTCACTGGCAATAACATCGCACATAAACACATGCGCACATCGCAAAAACATCTGACACAATCTTATTTGTACAGCCGTGGAAGTGTCAGATATTTATGCAGCATTCTTTTTGTACGATCTTAATGTCGGTGACTGTACACTTGTACAGTGTGCCTAGGTAAAAGTGACTTAGTTCATTCATATATTTTTATTAATTTTTTTTTTAAATATTATGATCAAAATCTCTTTCGAACTGATACTTTCGTCTTCCTCGTTCACATCGCGATGTTTCACACTTCATTAACGGTTTCACGTTGAGTAATTGCTTCCTCTTTTTTCTGCAGCCGAGAAAAGTTAACCTGACAATTTTATTGTCTAGCTTGAATAGTGTTCCTAGCTATTGATCATAGCGTTATCGTAGGAGCGTTTTCACATTATCCGATCCGATATCGGACGTAGGACCGATATCCTGTACATTGAAGCCGCCATCTTTGATTTTTGCCTTTGAAATCCTTCCGACATCCGATATCGGATCGGATAATGGGAAAACGCACTAGCGCTCTCTATCGATTTTCCGTATGTGCGGGACAGAGCCCGTAGCTACATATAGCGCTAGCGATTGTATTGGCTAGCTACCCAGGATTGTTACTGTTTTTTTTAATATTTACCACAAATAGACATACCTACGGGTTCTTAGGTGGGGTAGGGAATAGGTAACATTTTAGATTTATTTTTGCAGCACTCGTTTGACGCTAAGAGATATTCTTAGACTATAACATGGTGTATGATTTTTATTTTTTGGCGTCTTCCCTACACCTACAGGTACTTAGACAGATTATCTAGCTCTAGGGCTAATTCGTCAGTGAGAAAACCTGACTAGTTATTATAGAGTTCATTCGACTATTATTAGAGTCAACCTTATTTCTAGCTTCTTATATTAAATAAATTGTCTCATTAATCAAGAAAAATCCTGACGTGCAACATATTTACAAGTATGTAAATATTGCCCTTTAATTTTTTTTTTCATTATGACATTATCATATTAGTGTCACCTATCTATGGTATCAGCAATTAACCATAGACATTCTACCACGTGATTAATATAGTTGGTTGCACACGTCTCGCTAATTGACGCCAAGCTGATCATAAAGCATGAACACCACTGAGAATTCAACCAGTATTAGATGAACTTCTGATTAAGCTTAGTTAGTATCAATGTAGGGGTCTACATGGGTGAATAGATGGGACAATATTATCATTTGAATCATTTTATAGACCAAGTTATTATTAAAATGTATAGCCCATTAGGACACAGATATGCCTTAAGAAACTCTTGCTAGCATAGCTTGCTCGGGATGTTTCATTATACAATGAGGAGCTTGAATTGTGGGCCGTAAATACTAACTAACTAATATGACTCTGCGATCCAAAGAGAATCTTGGCCTCCAAAACGAGAGCACGCCACCTATCCCGATCCTGTGCAGCTTCCTGCCAATCATCGGCTTGTAGCTGACGCAGATCCGCCATCACACTGTCTTCCCAGCGGTATCTGGGCCGACCCGCCGGGCGGCTACCAGTTGGTCTTCCCAGATACGCTCTCTTAGCAGCCCGATCCTCTCCCATTCTTAGTAGGTGGCCGAACCAGCGAAGTCTGTGAGATTTTGTTACGCCGATGATATTCCCTTCGCTCACCATCTCCTCTATTTCGGCATTCCTTCTTATCCTCCACGTGCCGTCATCTCTCTTAATAGGTTCGCGACCTATAAACTTGAAGCGGGCGATAATGGTGGCAGGGGAAGTGAAATACTATCCCCGTTTCCGGTGTCGTTGACAAATAATAATTATTGCACACAACACTCTCTGTATACCTCAAAAATTCTAATGGCCTATCATTAATCATAGTCCATCTATAATAAAATTCAATTGGAAATAAGTCTTGATAGTAACCGCAAGTTCCAACTTATAAAAAATTGTAGCCTTGGACTTCCTATAAAGGGGCCATATAATATCGCTTTCGCTTAGATTCAATGATAGTTTCAAGGCCCTTTCAAACGCGGTCGCTTCCCATAGTTTGGAAAATGCTAATAAGTACATTGAGAGTTCATATTATACTAGGCAACAAAGACACTAAGAGCTCGTTGTTGAATGTATGGCCGGTTTATCTCGTGGGACTCGATGCATCACGTTTTTGCGAAGATGATTTATTCCTCAATTTATTATGCTGAAATTTATCGCGGTAATCCATTATAATTATAGATTTGTTCATTAGTAGGTAGATTGACAGTCTGCTAAGATTATTGAATAATGACTGTACTTTTTAGGTGATTGGGCAAGGCCCTTTCCCTTTTACATAAGCCCATGTCATTTCCCACCATTCGGCGAAGAAGGCGTCTAAGTTTTAGGTCATCACACTGTCATGATGTCATCATTCATTAAATACTAGCTTTTGCCCGCGGCTTCGCTCGCGTTAAATTCAAAAACTACGGAATGCGCCATACAAATTTCCTGCCCCCATTTTAGGGAAGTGGGGGGTTAGAAAGAGACAAAAAGTAGCCTATGTCACTCACCATCCCTTCAAATATCTCCACTTAAAAAATCACGTTAATTCGTCGCTCCGTCACACTTTCCCATTTATAATATTAGTATGGATTAGTATGGATAAAGGGTCTCTTTTCTGCGTACTTGTACAAAAATAAAGAAAAAAATATGGCTGTAAATTATGGAAATAAACTTCCATGAATATTAACTAATGAGTAGGTAATGATTAAGTATGTAGAAACCAGTAGCAGCGTTCGCACCTTCGTTATGCTAGTAGATACATATTGAGTTCGTTAGCAGAACTAGCAAGAAATTGCATAATTGAAGCATGAATTGAAGTAAAGATTATCCTTCTTTCTTATGACATTAAAAGAATGTAAATAAATGTAGAGAGAGATCAACTTGTTTCTGGTTTGAAGTTCTAAAAGAGGTAATTATGAATAATCAGGGTCGTCACATCACCCCACTCCAACGGAAGGGTTACGACGGAAGACCATCGTCAAAGTATCCTAAAGGTACCTTGACACCAAGCAGAGTGGAAACCTTTCCAGTATCGTTTAAACGCAATTATTGTGAATTTTTACTGTTTAAGCGTGCAGAATAAAGTTTTTTTTCTATTCTATATCGCAATTGGCAAGATTCCTTTAGAGTACGAATTTCCTCTAACCTAGATTCTTACTTCTTAGTACTGTCTGTTGTTTTAAAAGAGATACTTGCTTCGTCGTAACTACACAAATTGTCAGGAAGCTTTATCCTCTGTCGCAATACTCGTATCGTATGCGATTGGTGCAATTTACTATTGATGCTGCCCGCGTGGGTTTATGCGTAAGCTGAGATTTATAATGACATCATATTGTAAGTGGGATACGTTGCGACGATCTTGGAATGATCTTGCTAAACGATACACAGTTCTTCTGAATCGATCTCATTCTTTGCCAACATTACAAAGAATTTCATTACTTTGCAGTAGCTTGCATGTGAGCTCTTTGTTTAGTCTAAGTTATCCTCCTTCTATATAGTACTCTTTCAAATCTGAGACGGTACAGAATTCAGAAATGGATGTCAAGTTTGGCACTACTCGCACCTCAAAACTGCCGATTGACTACTTCATCGTAATGACGACATCAAAATAGCTTTCGCCTCGTTTCAAATTAGCAAAAAACGCTAATGCAATGTCAGCGCTTGTTCTCATATCAAATCAAGAACAAATTTCTGAGATTCAAACCACTGGTCGTCTACATGCCGGCAGCGGCACGCGCTTGAAGAAAGAATTCACCGTCTTCCTTTAACTGCTTTCAGTTAAAGTCCCATTGAAGGTTATAGCTAATAAATCAGAGACGGAATTCTCGCGGCTCGAACTCGGCACGCACGATGCTATCACTTGGAGCATTTAGCTGGACTATTGAAAATACTAGGATTTCTAGGTAAAGTGTTAAATGTAAGGAAAGCGACATAGTTGGATTTGTCGACTTGATAAAGTGCCAAGCGGGTCAAATAGTTCGCAGTGAGGATGACTTGGCACACATACTTTTTGAGTTGCTGTCGGTGCAACATTGCTGCTACGAAGGTGTTATTTGAACGCCGCTCATTTTCTCCATTCTGTCGCCGCTCAGTCGAACGTCTCATCAAGGTTTTTGACATAGCTCCTCGCATAGTGGGGAAGGGGTTAAATAGATCAAAAAATTTCGGCATTAAAGTGGCATATGGTGAAAGTCCTTTGAATAGGGAAGAGTAGTTTCTTGACAACGTTCAACATCGGTAAATTAAACCTAAAAAGAAATTATGTATGTCTTTATGAAAATTATTATGTATGTCGTTTATATATATCCTATAAGTACAGACACATACATACGAAGGTACATTATTAAAGGCTGTGTTTGCGGCAAACAAGATATACTTGATAGCTTAATCTATGATCCCTTTCTACTCCGATATCTGCAACGCGATTTACCTCAAGATAATATCTTTTAACATCGATCATACATCAACATAGCCCATTTGCCTCAAAACGCCCACTTTGCGTAATAAATATCCTTCCTCCTAATAGGACCTGTTGCGTAAGAAAGCAAAAGGTGCAAAAATAAAACGGAATAGATTAACGCGTCTCACGCCTCCAGGAATGTAGATTACTGCAAGTCCAATTTGGATCTGTCACAGCTATCTTACGATCTTGGGTTTTTTCTGGTTGACAGACAGGTGCAGTAGCCGAGTAAAGGTATTTTTAGAAAATGAGCAAGCGAGTCGAATGGTGAGAAATTATCACAGGAATTTTCGGAAAAGTCACTTTTATGCGATGGCGTTGCCGACGCTTGAGATCGCTAGCCATCTTTCTTGAAGAACCACATAACCCATGTGAATAATCATATCCTCTGATCTGCAAAGACATGTGATAGATCCGTGGATCATCCTGATGAGGGTATTTATTGGTACCATGAATTACGTGATTTTCTTCTCCTTCCAAAAATTCCATCATATGTTTTCCTTTGCTTCAATATCGAGCCTAAACAATACAACTCTATTCCTAGTTCCTGTGATGAATACCCTTGTTACACTTTGTATATTAACAAATAAGTAATAAATTGCCTACTCCGCGTAGGTTCCCTTACAATTTCAACTTCCATACACGTTTCAAAGCTAATTCTTTCTCATAAATAACACAAAGGCGTGCGATATTCCAGGCACGGGCACACGCTTAACGGACGATTGACGCGATTTAAATAAAATTGTTCCAAAAAAAGATCAAACTCTGTTACTTATTGGCTTTTTGCTACAAAAAAAAAACAATACTCGCTGTTGCTGGCCATTTATACCAGGTATAGACAAATATTTAAAAATGGCTTAAGTTCAAACAGAATACATAAATAAATTAATGTTTTTAGGCTATAACGAACCCAAAATAGCAAGAACCCTAAACGAGCATCTGTGTCTGAGACAGTTGTTTTACTGTTACCTATATTATTTTGTAAACTGCTAACTTTATGATGAAAAAAATTGTTAAAAAGTTCAGGAGGTACATTCTTCTTCTAAGTAGGATAAAAAAAGAGTAGGTAGGTCCATGTAAGTATTTTTAAAATTAAATATCTTTTACTTGTAAAAGTTGTAGGTGTGTGGAACCCTTCATTAAGTGTGGTCTACAACACCCTTGGTTATTTTTTTAAACTGTTACCGACCAGCGTTTCCATCAGCCAATTAGCACTCAATCTTGCTCACGCGCAGGTCTCTTTAAAAAGCACTTTTTAACTCTATTTATGTAACTTTCTCATTCTTTCTGGTATGGGAGACAAGGATAGTTGCTGCAAAGTAGCACGCTAAGCGAAGTTATTTTTACTTCTTGATTGCTTGTCAAGTAATTATCCCTCACTGGTATTTATGGAGACGTATTGCTTTTAAGTAGGCAGGTACTCAAGTAAAAACAATGAACGATGGCCTCTTTGCATAGAATTTCCATGTTAAGTGACCAGTTTATATTGCTTTTGAGTATAGTGGTCATAGATTTATAAACACTTATTAGTCAGCTGGCCTATTCTCTTTAATTAGTAGAAATAAATTTTACTTTAGTACTTACTTACTTGTAATATGGTAATGAACTAGAGGGGGACTATATAAAAATAACGGTTTTGAAAATTTACTTCTAGGTTCAGTATGCCGGCACTTTGGCATTGGCACTAAAAGTATCTAAACAGTCTAGGTAGTACAGTAGTAAAAGAAAATAACGTTTAAAATTTAAATGTCGGCACGAGTTAGTACGAAATTCTCCGAGACTATTTTTTGCTGTAAGTAGGCAGATAAATGTTGCAGTAGAGATACATATTAAACCCAAGTCGTGGCCAGGCCGTAAAACTACATGAGGGACTTGGGGGCCTAGAAATGTTTTCTAGAAATTATACACCTAAAAGTTTTGCATTGGGGCAGAGTTACTGGAGTTATACCTACTCGTACCATGGCTGTGTAATCTCTGTATCCGGGTCTTATGGTCACAAAATTTTTGGGCTTTTTTTTTAACTGTGCACTGCAGCATCCGTTAAGATTTAGCTACGGGTCGAGGCTTTGTGTGGAAGTCCTTGAGGGATTGGGAGCTTTTTATAGTAAGTTTCAGGGTGATATGCCTCAGAATACTTATTCCTTTTTTTCGACACCCATTTGCTGGCTGTAGAAGTGTGCGGGATTTAATAGTTATTTGTTATACAAGGGGGCAAAGTTGTATTTTAACGCCGAGTGTGGAATTGAAAAACGAGCAAGTGAAAGGAGTCTATAGTTGAACCACGAGCGAAGCGAGTGGTTCGAGAATAGACGAGAAGTAAAATACATTTGCACCCGAGTGTAACACAAAACTTTTCCCCTCACTATAGCGAGGAAACTACAACGCAAAAAATGCGTTTATCACTGCTTCCAGTAGTTCCACAGGTGGTAAATCATCTTTATTACTTAGATTCACCTACTTTTATCAATTTTAAAGCAGTTAATTTGACTTTATTCAAGGTCAAATTACTTTACCCACTAGTGGATAAAATGCGTTTTTACCCGCTGGTATTAAAGGACAAAACACGTGTTTCCGAGCTAGCTAACTACCTACTAGTGAGGGGAAAAATATTATATACTAGACATCTGTAATAGATTAATCGTGATTCTAGCAAATAAATAATACATACATAGCCTTAAAGTTTCAGTGATGCGATCAGAGACACGTTTGAGTCGAGACTTTGAGACACAGACATTGATAATGCAATTGCAAGTCCGATGGACGGCGGGAAAACCCAGTCGAAGATTGAATATTTATCAATGGGTTTAAAATTTAACTTCGACGAAATTGGCATTCGATGTTTTCTAGTGTAGGTGCCTATTGTATGTACAGTTAGTAATAATATTAGCATATTTACATAAATAAATTATTAGAGGATCACTTTTATCTGCAACTAACGGTACTAATATGATAATATATCTATTTTTAGACACGTTTCGTATCCAAATCTAAAATATTTGTTTTACAAAACACGTAAAACGTAAAAAAAAATAGTGAAATAATTAGTAGGTAGATGTTGTTGAACCCGTCTTGATCAAGTAAGTACTACCTATGTACAGAGAATTTATTCAGGATCTCGTGTCTTCCCAGCTCTTACAACGACATAAAAATATGAATATGTAGTGTTTTGTAAGCCGTGTTCAACAACTTCATCGTGCGAGTCCTCTGTCCATATCTTAAGAAAAAAGCAGAAGAAAGCCGACTCAACTTCATACATTTGGGATGCACATTGCACATGCACGACCAATCACGCGATTTGTCCCGAGGTGTAAAGAAGAAAGACGGATTGTCAGATTGGGCGAAGGCACCAATATTTGTAATAATATATGTCTGTGTCTAATATTAAGAGATTTAGGAATTTTAAATTACTTTTTCCACCGCAAATACATTTATTCATTCATATATCTAAAGACAGAGATACAGATAGATTGCAGCCTTACAACATTTTTGGGAAGTATAGGTACGTTTGAAGTTTGATTGTTGACCGATCTGACCTAGCAGGTGACTGCTAAGTTGCTGTTCTGGGTTCGAATCCCGGTAAGGGCATTTATTTCCGTGATATATAAGCACAGATATTTGTTCTTGAGTCATGGATGTTTTCTATGTACGTATGTATGTATTCATACATTTCATATATCTAATATATAATGTGTGTAAGAATGTCCTATAAACAGTTATGTATAAGTTGCAGTTACTGCAATTCGGCTGTATCGACCTTAATAAGATAAGATAAGATAAGATAATATTTATTCCATAACAATTTTACAATTATGTCGGAAATGTAACATTATACTATTAATAAACTTTCTAATTACTAGAATATCTTACATTACCTACAACCCTATAATTAACATGCAATGGATACTTTCTTTGGAAACACCAAAGATACATTTATGAATTACCACCGTTTTTGGACATTACAGCCATGAAACGTGCCGCTAGACCCCTTTCCTAATCTAGCGTCTCGCGAGCGTCGCGTCGGGCCAACTGTATGGGCAAAGCCTGACGCCGCGTCGTCGTCTTTTTCCATACAGTTGGCCCGACGCGACGCTCGCGAGACGCTAGATGTGGGGGGACCCTAATCTGTAGAAAATAGGGGAATGTACAAACACAGGTACATTTACCTTGTGCGATCGGCGATCGTGTCATTAATAATTAATTAATTGATTCGTGGAAGTGCAGAGCAAAAAGATGGTCGGTAACACTTTAATGCATACCGCACAGACTCAATTTACTAAACTCAAAAAATAACTGCTACAATCGACGTACTCGGTTGACGTAATTTAATTTGACTGAGCCCACCTTAAACGTTTAATACCTAAGTTGATATCGATAAAATTATTGACATTTCCGTCAGTAGGTAGCCAAAAAACGGAAAATTTCAAAATGTTGGCGCGTAATGTTATTCTTTATGTGTATGTGTTTGACAACCGGTCTGGCGCAGTCGGTAGTGACCCTGCATGCTGCGCCGCGGTCCCGGGTTCGAATCCCGGTAAGGGCATTTATTTGTGTGATGAGCACAGATATTTGTTCCTGAGTCATGGATGTTTTCTATATATATAAGTATTTATATATTGTATATATCGTTGTCTGAGTACCCACAAGTCCCACAACACAAGCCTTCTTGAGCTTACCGTGGGCCTCAGTCAATCTGTGTAAGAATGTCCTATAATATTTATTTATTTATTGACAATATTGAGATATTGACAACAATATGATTAATCTGTAGAAACGTATCCAAATATTTTGGAAAATGACGTACCTACCTAATTTCCGGGGTGACAAATACGACCTTTCATTTGGGATGATTTGCGTAAAATATTACCACTTTGCTACCGAAATCAAAGCGGTTGAAGCGCTTGGAGAAATGTCCATACGCATTCAGAATTTTCTTTTAATATTCTGAAGTCGGATAATAAACCAAGTGTACTATCCGCTGCAAAAGTGCATGGCGAATTTATCAGTGAATTAATTCATAATTTCGCCATGTAATTTTGCAGCTCACTGTACCTCGAATAAGTATCACTAGCATAACAACATTCAGAACTCCCAGTAGTTCTAAGAACCGAAATGACAGTTTTATTTGAACTCCACTGATTCACACGTGTTTAGTTTGTTAATGAGTAATGACAATACCAAGAATAGAATGAAAGGCAAAGCGCAAATTGAATAAGTTTGGTAAGCAGAATATATTTAAAATTGCTATCTCATAACTATAAAATTTTATGATAAAGTATGATTTGATAAATTAAAGCTTGTTTTAGGAAAAGTACGATTATTTATTCAAGACTAGCCTTTTGCCCGCGGCTTCGATCGCGTTAGAAAGAGACAAAAAGTAGCCTATGTCACTCTCCATCCCTTCAACTATCTCCATTAAAAAAATCACGTCTATACATCGCTCCGTTTTGCCGTGAAAGACGGACAAACAAACAGACACACACACACTTTTCCATTTTAATACATACTTACATACTAATATTATAAATGCGAAAGTAACTCTGTCTGTCTGTCTGTTACGCTTTCCCGCTTAAACCACGCAACCGATTTTGATGAAATTTGGAACAGACAATCTTTAGACCCTGAGACAGAACATAGGCTACTTTTTATTTCGAAAAAAAGGGATGAAGGGGTTGAAAAAGAGGTTGAAAGTTTGTATGGGATTTCTTAATTTTAAATGATAAAACCATGAAACTTTATATTTTAGCACTTGATAAGAAATCATTAAACATATATTTAAAGTCACATACAGGTCGAACGCGATTAATTAACATTATTTTTACCTTTAAAATAAACATGGTGGGAAATAAACATTAACTAAAAGCGGGTAGATTATATTTATTTGTCTACCCCGAACATTTATATAAATTAATATCGGGTAGTTTGGTGTTGCTTACATCTCCGGTGACATTTTGCTGGGACGTCAGTCTTCCGCGACCACGGCCAGTGCAACCTGGCCGAAACGTTGGGAAAAAAGGTAAAAATAATGTTAATTAATCGCGTTCGACCTGTATGTGACTTTAAATATGTGTACAAAGCGCGAGAACTTAAAGTGTTATATCATTAAACATCTTGATAAGGGATAGGGATAGGGATAGGGATAGGGATAGCGATAGGGATAGCGATAGGGAAAGCGATAGGGATAGCGATAGGGATAGCGATAGGGATAGCGATAGCGATACGGATACGGATACGGATACGGATAATATGGGTATCGTTAGAGGGATACGGATAATCGGTCGGCGGTCTCTTACAATCAATGTGCTCTAAGACGATCGTTGTTTGCTTGCTTGAAGATTACGTTTGCGATAAGTATAAGCAAAATGTAAAAAATTGTAAGGGATAATAGAAAAAAGTACTTTTTACCCACCGATCATAGTGTCGAAATACGGGCTATGTGGGATGTTTATAAAGGTTTCCCCAGCGTATATAGAATTACCTACGCTGTGGTCGATGTGTAATATTTCTACAATCATTGCAAGCAAAAGTATTATGTGCAATCGAAATAATCGCAGATAAATATACCTACAGAGAAACCTACGGTCCCTACGGATCCAAATGAAAATCTTAATGAATACTTTTATTACGCGGGCGAAGCCGCGGGTAAAAGCTAGTAATACATATTAGTATGGATTGCAGCTTGCAGGCACACGGCACGAGTTACTAACACGTATAACTAAGTCTAAAATGGGCAAAATCTGAAACGGTTAGACTCCAAATGACTAAGGTCACTGACCTCTAGCGGGAAATACTGCCAATTTGAGAGATTCATGTATATTAGGGGCCGGATAGACGGGTATCGAGATGTGTGCCACTTAGCGAGCATCCGCCAATATTGATTATGTATGACACTTTGAAAAAAAAAATAAGTTGGTTAAATATTCTGTTAACCAAAATAAACCATAAGTAATTAGGTAGGTACGTTTATCCTAATAAATAGAACTACTGTATCAATTACTTATATGTTCGAGACGACCTGAATTACATGTTTTTGAAAGTTAAGTACGGTAACATACATAAAGAAACAAACAAACATAAGTAGGTATCTCTCTCTAAATGATATTGAGGTCACCGGTTTGTTTCAAAGGCATGTGGTTATAATTTAGGAAGTGACTCAAGTGACCTAAATGCTACTCAATTTTCATATTATATGCCAAGCGACCTATTCGTTTTCTACCTAAGTATTACTATTAATTCCCTTGCGATGAAATGAAAAAAAAAAAACCTCTCGTCAGCACTTTATATGAAAAGTAGTACCTATGAATTGGGATTTTATAAAAGGATAGGTTATAACGGTCACGGTCTTTCCCCGCTGCGTGAACCGGTGATTCATCTCACATGTACAGTCAGCTGCGGAGAAAAGAAGACCCCCTTGCATACAAATTTGTAGGGTAGGGGGTCTACTTTTCTCTGCAGCTGACTGTACATAACTACAGGCCTCCTTGAGGTAAGGCTGATGTAGTAAACCCAGATGCAAGATGAATCTCTTGTTCATTGATAATATTATGAACTTAAACATACCTATTTATATTTTTTTTATGAAATAGGCAGCAAACGAGCAGACGAGCCGCCTGATGGGAAGCAGTCATCGCCGCCCATGGACATAAGCAACATCAGGGGAGTCACTTATGCATTGCCGACCTTTTGAGAACCCTAAATACCTGCTTCTTGAAGAACCCCATGTCATAGCGCAAGGGGAACAACTCAGAAGGTAACTCATTCCACAACTTGCATGCTCTGGGAAAAAACTAGCGATATCTCTGTGTACAGTTTTAAAATGGATAGTTATTTCCGCTTGAGGTAGGTCTGATGCGATTGACCCACATGTGAGATGAATCAGCAGGTCACGCCGCGGGGATGACCGTGCGATGCGCGCGTGCGCAGCCCCGTTACATCTCAAGAGGAAAGCTTAGTTAGACCCTCTTTAGATTTGAGATTTTAGGTGCCCAAAATCATTGCTTAGACGAAAAATCATGCTTGAAACTCTCAAGAATCGAGGTTATTTCCCCTTAAGGTAGGTCTGATGTAGTTGACCCACATGTGAGATTAGTCAGCAGCCCCGTTACATCTCAAGAGAAAAGCCTTTAGATTTGAGAATTTTTTGTGCCCAAGGAGATTTTCAACCTCGCCAGATATAGGGAGAAATATGCGAAGCTGACTGCCAAACTTCACTAGTTGGAGATTTTGGAGATAGGCACTTAAAGAAGAAGGTGCCCAAAATTATTGCTTAAACGAAAAATCCTGATGGTTAAAACTCTCAAGAATAGAAGATTTCACTCGGCTAGAGTGTACATTGAAAAAAAAAAACATGTTTTTGGACAATGTGCGTTTTCCAAGTAACTAATTTTAAGAGATTTATACTGTTAATTAATGCTACATCCTGTGGTGTAGGTAAGTTTTTGCCCCGGCAACTTTACTATTGAACTCTTCGGAACTTTAAAAAATATCCCTACTTACATATCAATTTCCTCTTGGCCAGTTAAGTAAAAATAAAAGTGGTAAAAAGTTCAGTAATTACCGGTGAGAAAACCCTATCGGTTACGCGCCCGAGGCGGGGAAATACCGCATGATTAACTCCAGCGCAAATGCATAATTTAATATTGCAAACTCACTGAAGGGTAGGTACTATAGGTAGTTTAAAATCGTGATACTCATGGCTCAATGTGACTGAATTTGTATGAGTAGACATCATAACTTTTCCAGCAATTTCCGTGCAGCATAGTAGGAATAAGGAGTTCATACATGTGTTATTTCATTACTTTATAACTGATGTGATGTGAATAGGACTGTGGATTTTTGTACTTTATAAGTGTGAATAGGATTTTTTTTAAACAGACATGTGTGCAGCGTGTGTGCAGCCAATGCTAAATATAATGCTCAGGATAAATTTATAATCGAAAAATTACGAGTGAAACTTGAATTCGCCATCCACTAACCATACATGTGTAACGGCCGTGAGCTCGATACTCACCCCAGCCACGTTTCCACGTATTTTACTCTTAGCAGGGGCGGCTCACTCTGCGATCCTTTCACCGCGCTACAAGTACATGCCGGCGGCCGCGAGTTCGCGGCCCATTCAGTGGCCACGACCTTCGCGCGGCGCAATAGAATTCAATGTCGTCTGCACGCGTGCGGTCCGTTTTTTAATGTAGGTAAGAATTTAGAATGGCGGCGTTTTGTGAACTTCAAAGGAGTGAGCCTTCTGTACTTGTACTATTATATATTCTGTGCTCTTAGTGCAGCCACAGAATATATAATAGGAAAGGAATATAATAGTAAAGGATCGCAGAGTGAGCCGCCCCTGGTGCAGCTTACCTATATGGGATCTATATAAATGTAGAACGTTTTTCGTCAAATCAAAATTCGATTTTAGAACATCAAACGCTGTTTGGCCTTTATACATCTGGAATCTGGAATACAGATAATACTGTCAGTCATACTGTATAAGTATGGTGTATATGATAATGTGAAAGGGCCCTATTGCTACGACTCCCATGGCTTGAAACAATACCAAACAGAGACATTCACAACCCAATTAGGAATGAGCTCCAAGTGCTCCAACATTAGCTATACAAAAGACAACTAAGAAATAAAGACATTGATTTCAACTTTCACGATTATTACGCATTTGCCCGCGGCTTCGCTCGCGTTAGAAAGAGACAAAAAGTAGCCTATGTCACTCTCCATCCCTTCAACTATCTCCACTTAACAAATCAAGTCAATTTGTCGCTCGATCCGTCTTGCCGCGAAAGACGGATAAACAGACACACACACGTTCCCATTTATAATATTAGTATGGATAATTATTTTTAAATCGGGACTTAGTTGCGTATGACTACATTTAAACTGCCCTCCAACGTTTCAGGGACGGTGTTGTCCCCGTGGTCTCGGAGAAGACTACGGATATGTAGTCATACGCGACTAAGTCCCGATTTAAAAATAATTAAATAAAGACATTTTATCTACAAGCTTTTTAAAACTTTAAATTCACAATTTTCTTTCCCTTTTAACCATTCCTCCCAGCCCTGCCCCTTATAAGAGTAGTACTAATTTGCGCAGTTCCATGTGCTCTGACAACCGCTTTTGGGAATACACACGTGAGTTATTATGCTGTATGCCATGACAATGTATGATTAATACAAATAAAGAATATGAATATATGAATATATGAGTAAGTTTTTACAGTTTTCCTTATCAGTTAAATCGCTATTTACTAGTCGAACACTTCATATATGTTACCTTCCCCCACACCACAGTACACCGCTAACCGGAGCGAAATATGACTTTTTGACGTTTTAAAGCAGGGACCCATTTCTCGAAGCTACAAGTTACAATTTACAAGTGGTAGTCAATGTTAATATGACAAGTTGGAATGAGACTTCCGCTTGTAACTTGTAACTTTCAGTTTTGAGAAATGGGCCCCAGGTACCTTACTCGATAGCGTAAACTTCCCGTCATGCGTCGGTTCTGTGACGTCATTACAACACGAAGTGAACGTGTAGTAGGTACTCACTTGAAAGATATTATTACACGCAGCCGATGACGCCCTGCATGATATATGTATAAGTATACTTCAACAACCCATGTTTAATATAATTTCAAATACCTTGAGTCATGCCAACATTTAGCTAGTTTTACGGTAAGTAGGTACGTATTTTTACTATTTTTAGTGACTAGTGCGACATGTTAAATTAGCGGAAAATTAATCTAACTGAATCTTGTATTTCCTCGTTTTTTGGAAATATAATTATATCTGTATGTATTGTCTATTAGGTATTATACTCAACTGCAGAGAAAAGTGTCCCCTAAGTACATGACTCGGTGAACGAGTACCTAGGATGAATTGAAGTGTCCAAATCCTCATTGCATTGTATCTAAATATCTGTATTAATAGAAATGTCATTAAGGTCAGCGTGGGGAAGACCGTCTACCCGGAAAGACCGTCTATTGACTATAACTTTTGTGTTTATATATCTACGTCTCTCACACCTCCGGAGGTATACCAGTTTTTCATCCTTAATCCATTGGTCTTCAATACCTATCTCTAGGACGAACACTAGTTAACATAAAGCTTGATTCGTGTTTCGAACTCGAACATCGAGTTCAACATGGTTCCGCAAAAATTTTAAATAAAATAGAAGCAGTCGGAATATTTGTATATTGTGTATGTAACGTAGTCATTTAATAACCGTTCTTTCTGACTAGTACTATTAATCTACTGAAAACGCGCTCAATTTCTAGTTTTATGTTCTGAAATATGTAACTTAGAAATTGTGCCTACTCAGAAAGTCCGGCATAAAAGAGAAAGGCAAGACCGGCATATGATAAACAAGGAGTTGCCAACCTTTTTTAGGCTTTATTGGAAATAAGTCGAGTGTAAACAATATCAATATATAAGTACGTTTTTGGCTTATGATAGTTGTGGCATTTTTGATTTTAACTTCTAAATACAGTTTTGATAATGATTCGTATGGTGTTACAAAAATCATTCGAAAATATTAAGTAAAAATAGTACATTACTACAGAGGCCGGGACAAAGGGGGTTGCCGGCCGAAGACATTCCCGCCGAGGTATGTATAGTGCTTTTCTATAAAGTCTACTGAAAATAGTAACTTTGGATGGCTGTATCTCCTAAACGGTGCGTCGTAGCGCAAAAATAATCGAATTTTCGTTCCCCTTTATTACCCCGTATACGCTTATAAAAAAACAAAAAGTTAAAAAAAAATAAAAAAAAAAACGAAAAAAATTTTTTTTGTATGAAAACGCACCCAAAATCAAATATTGTCTAGGGCCCGTACCAGTTGCAGTCGGCACGTCTATAAAGCCCCTTATAGTTTTTTTTTAATTGGTTAAATACCTGGATGTTATGTCACAATTATCTGTGTTTGGAAATTAAAAAAGAGGACTTTGCCGGCCTTGGCCTGCAAGGTTTGTATGAAATTCCATTATCTATCAATCGTCCTAGCCGCACCTGCAACGTCATACTTCGCTGCTAATTATAAGGCACATAACATCAATATTTCATACCATGTTTGAGAAAAAAAAATATGTGACATAGTTGTGAAGAATAATAAGAGGTGAAGAGAAGTAAGCCTACACTGCATTATTCATCATCGTATTTAAGTTGGTAGAAATATCGTAAGTTCTACCCGTTTTTTATTATTTTTGTTTAAGTATAATTATGTATATTGTGCAACATGCGACGACAAATATTTCCAAAGAGAGTAAGGTTTCGAGTTGGTCATTATTTTTATGATCAGCATTACCCAACAGGGACCGTATGGGTACCCTTTAAAACGGTTTTGACAGAGTATTTTACGGCTACCCGACCGTTAATTGACATTGCTGAATGCTGACTGTCACTTTGACATAAAAGTTGTCATACGGTCAACGGGTCATGGCCGATGACTCAGGGTGTCATGGGTCAATTATCGTGACTAAATTGGATTCGAAGGTGTTCGTTGGAAAAACAGTATTATGCAATGTCTGGATCTGAAAAGAAAAGGTTATGAACCCCATCTACGGGACATATGCCGGTCTTGCCTTATAAATAGAAAAATGCTTATAATTATGTTCAAAATTTCAACGTTATTTTATTAATTATCTAGCACATTCTGCCCTGTTATTACGTAAAATAACAATGATCATGATTTTGGAACCTAGTCTGATATGAAATTACGCGACAACAAGCACTAGACGGTCTTTCCGAGCACATCACGGGAGGACGGTCAACCCGCCGAGCCTTAAAAAATGTGATTTTTATCACTTAAAAGTACCTTAATTCACCAAAATGTTGTAAAAGCTTTATAAAATATAATATTTGCTATCCCATAGGACCATGCGCATAACGCCAGACTACATTAATTATGAGTAGAGTTTTATCCACTCAAACTTTAATTCAAATAAACTATGCCGGTCTTGCCCGCACTGACCTTAATTTAATTGTTTTAATTTCGTATTATATAATTTCAACAATATACTTTTTATCTTTAATATCAATTTATTTTGGAATCAATATTATAATAATTGTTGACATTTATGAACATGTAATGTGATCTAATGAATGTTATTTTTTGTTGTAATTTATGATTGTAATCTGACAGTGTATGATTATTATATACCAATAAAAATCTATCTATCTAAGTAGCTGCATTGAAGTTTACACTGTAAATATGATAAAAAATTAATTTCAAGTCGTCTAAAAAGTTGTGAATAGGTACTTTAACTTCGTAAGTAGTCTGATCGGAGTAGATTAAAATCATGTGCAGTCTTTATTTCCTTGTCTCTGGCCAGACGAATAAAGCAGCATTATCTAGCGATCTAGCCACCAGACAGCACAATAACCGCACCTGTCATAATTCATACTTATCACACGATCTACCACAATGGGAATGCGGTGTCGCGAACTTATTACTTATTAGGGCTCTCTGACATTAACTTAGGAGAATTTACCTTGCAGGAATATAATGGTGCGACACACGATAATACCTACGTATGAAGTAGGGCTCTGGATACACGTGATTCACGCCGAACCGTAGCTACGTGACCTTAACACCGGCGGTACTAAGATCACGAATTTCACGAACACGGCAAGGTACGTACCTCGTACGTACGTACTTGCCTTAGCGCCCGGATTCACGTGACACGCCGCGGTCCGTGACACGCCGCCGCCCGAACCTATGTTCGTGTACAGAGCTTCGGGTGGCGGTTCCGTTGGGTACTTATCGTACGTTTTGTAGATTCAATACGCCCGGGAGAAAACCAAATCATGACTACTATGAATTATCACTTAGTACCTATACTTAATACTGGACGAAAGTTTTTTTACATATGAATTAAACTTATATTTATGTTTTGCTTCGATTTTTATACAATACATATAACTAGCGGCCCTCCCCGGCTACGCACGGGGATTATCATAAAAATTGTTATAATAAGATATCCGTAAAAGATAGATATATGCCATCGCGGACTTTTTTGTAGACCTATTAGAGAGACACAATTTTCCAATACATTATTTTGATATAGCTCAAACGGTTTTGGCAGCGTTTTCGATTAAAGCTCTCAGCCAGCGGGATTTTGTCCAACTCGATTAGAAAATATCGTCATATTTTAACCAATTCAAACAAAACTTTAACAAATTATAAACCTAAACTTTCCTCAAGGATTACTCTATTCACAAATGAAAACCGCATGAAAACCCGTTCAGTAGTTCTTGACTTTATCACAAACACACAGACAGATGCAGCAGGGGACTTTGTTTTATAAGAGAAGATCAAGTGATTTATGGCGTTATTCGCTGTGTTACGTTACGGCCTAATATTGTTTATTTTTTGACATGTGCCGTCAGAATCCTCAAATAATCGACACTAACTTAAAACTGTATGTGGTGACAGTTTAGTATAGTATGGAGTAAATATTGTCCCAGAGCTTAAGAACCTCTTTTTCACACATGACAGCGTCCACAAAACGTAAAATCGTGTAATAATGGTTAAAAAAATCAAGTACTTAAAAACAATATTTCGTTTACTTTAAACATAATCTAAAACATGTTACATTTTTGCGGATCTTCGTTAGTAAGTATTTTACGATATTAATTTATAACGCAAGATTTACTTATTATGTCATTTATCATTCATTTTTATTTTTAAACTAGTGCTGTGGCAGAGTGTAATTACGATTCAAATGACATTTCAGTAAGATAATAGAAATCGTTTATTTGTTTAAGCGCCTCCTTGTCCGTAGGGCCTAATCGATTCAACCAATTCGAAATTAATCGTTAGATTTGGCAAACGATACGTCTTAGCCACATCGCAACATACATCAAAACAAATGTGTCAAAAATGTGAACTTACGGATCCGGGACAATAGTTCCAATGAAATTCAGCAACACGACGCTTAGCCATATATTTCTGGTGAAGCATTATTATGATATTCTTAAGGTTTTCACATTTATTCTTTCATTTATTATGTATGAAAATGAAAAAGATTTTTATAAAAAGTGATTTACCTACCAAGTGGCTTTAATTAATTAATATTTAAGCTTGCTACTATGTAAGAATATAACGTAATCTTAAATGTAAGGCAAACAGCAGTGTAGATGAACAAAAGATCAAGTTCTGTGAATCTTTGAGACGTACTATGATGACTATTATACTCCAGGTAAAAAAAAATATGCACACATGTGCGCGGGGCCACGGTTAAGAAAAAAAAAATAACAGCTGCAGTTCTTATCAGTTACGGTACATTAAATAATACTTTTAGATAGTATATTCCTTTAAAGCACTGTATTGTTTGACGAACGAGCTCAGCTATCTTACTGTGGTGGTATTTTGTAAATAATAAGTGCAGTTCCACCACGTGGTAATAAAGACAGTAAGATTTACGAGCAGCCTCTTGTACGTGAAGCTGAGTGAAGTGAGCGATGTGTTATTTTTACATTTTGGGATTTTTTTATTTAATCTGGATGGGGCAGATTAGAATTTTAGTTTATTTCAATTAGTCACTTATAAGATCCCAGTTGACCAACACTTGAAGGCCTTGACACTTTACTTTAGCGGTGAATTTAAAAGTTATTGTCGTTGTTGTTTTGTTCAGTTTTTGTATTGTTACTGTTAATGTTTGAAACTCTTAACAACGAAGAGAGGTTTGGTGTGGAGATATGCCACCAGAGTTGGAGATTCAGCTTTATGTAGTCTCTGCAAGGATCGGACAAACAATGAGTTTCCGTGTCGTCATGGTACTACAGGATCTATCGCGAGGCATTTGACGTCAGTTCATTTGAAATCTGCTGTTACTGTTACGACATCAAACGAGTAAGTTAATTTTTTAAATAGGTGTAATCCATAATAAGTAAATGAAAGCAGCAGAGGTCTAAGTTTAAATACCATGAAAAAATAATTTAAAAGTTATTGCATGTAAATAGTATAACGAAGCTCACTTTATTAAGCAATGCTTTATTAAGCAATCAGTAATAAATGGCTTAGTTATTATATTAATTATTATTTTTGAAACAATTTGAAACAGTTTAAAACAATAAAATGATAATCCTGCGCCTTGAACAATCTTAAAGTAGACTTTTTTTACGACCATCAATCTTATTACTACCATCAATCTTATTACTATATAACGTAATTACCTTATTAAATGGTGGCTATAACAGTTAAGTTGGCGTAAAATGTATAACATAATTATTAACTAGGTATGTGATAAAATTACGTTTCCGTGGATGTCATCCCATCGTTACATTCTTAATTTTTATACTAAATTGACAAATTTCATATTCCGTTCATCAATAATTGAATGGTACCGTGTATCTTCCTATTTCCTTATCTACCTATTAAATCTTATTAATCAGAGGGTAACTAGAGTGTTTTTGTCAACGAACACTGCAGACACATAATAAGCAGATTCAAAGGTATCACGGTGTTAACGCATGGTATTTTTCAACCACAACCACTCAACAGATAAGCTTAACAAAGGATAAGGTATAGTCATGGTATAGTGCCTTAACATAAAAGTAATATTTTAGTGAAAGTATAAGCATTTTCTGAATTTGAACTCGAAGCGTCGGTTGTAGCGTAGAGACAATGCTAACAGCTGGTGGTTATTCAATAATAAGTTGAATTTAGAATTACAACTGTTGAATACTTTTGGATAGAATAAAAAACTCAAATGACTGGAAGGAAACTTTATCTGAAACGGTTACCAAATCTAGCAGTTACGCTTACAAAAGGTTACCTATCCATATCGTTGGTATTTTAATAACCACTTCTAAATTAAGCCTATCGGAAACCCCGGATCGTTTATTCAGTTATATTTATTTATTACTTTCATATTAATATTTGAAAAACCGCAGTATTGAATATAAATTTTAATTCAAAAGTAATTAAAATATAACCTCACGATACCTACATTTTTATTCATAACTGCATCCGATCTTATCTTCTCTCATGAAACGCCGCTGGCGGACCGGTCGTGTCACGTGAATTCGTACGTACGTACGTACGGATCTACGAACGTACGTACGCTCATTTCACGTGATTTATTTTCACGTGACGAACGAACCAGAAATCCGTTGCCGTGTATCACGGCAACGTGCGTACGGCTACGTGTTCACGATACACGGTCACGACCGGGAGCCCTAGTATGAAGCACCTATTACATACCTGGGTACGTAGCCGAATGGCGCAAACGCTCACGAAACGAAACGCTCGTAGATATCTATCTCTATCGCTCTTGAGTATTGGCACGACAGAGCCAGACTACCTTTCTGCGGCGTTTCGATTTCGTTTCGCGTCGCAGAAATTCCTTTCGGCTACGGGGCCTGATATCACCCGTTGTTCCTGTTTCCGCATATTAACATATGCAAGTTCCCTCTGAAGAGAAGTCTCACCGATCATTTGTTTACCTGTAACAAAAACGAATACATTTGAATAATTAATTAATAACAATTACCTATCTAATAGAGACAGCTAAATATCAAATGCCTGAGTAACAACGGAACATAACAAGAAACGCTATACGAGAATCATATAGAATATTTATGATTGATTCAGATCTACATGAAATTCTTGAATTAACATGATATTGACCAACATAATTGTTACAGTGGCGGAGTGTGGAACTACGAGTCAAACTCCTTACTTACAAAGACATTAGCGCCGATTTGTTTTCTACCTGCGTTTAGTATTAGTATAGAGGATCACGTACCTATAATGACAAATTAAAATGGATAAGTCAAGTCACAGTGTATACTTACACTGCCACCTCTCGAGTCTCTCTGTCAAGTTTTAATCCTGAACTTTGGACCCGTAGTTTTGACAATTATGCCCATGTTTTAACTTGATATGTGTGTAATAATAGTAATTGTCAAATATTAATATATGTAAGCGCCATCTAGCCGAAAATCAACCAAAATTGTAGAGCCATCTTGACAACCATACTTATATTTTCTTATGGTTCTGAGGTATGTTTTTTCAGTTTTCAGAATTTATCTGTCTATACGGAGTTATAGGTATGTCTTTGGTAGATATTTAGTAAATTTTGCATAATCTCTATTAGTCAAGGTTCAAATCGTAAAATTAAAATTTTCTATTATAACCGTTTAATAACAAAGAATCAACGTTTTGTTTCAATTAGCAGTTTTAATTTAAAAATACATGCCGTACAACTTAGCGATAAGGCGTACCTATAGGTATAATTAGTGGTATTTTGACTCGGTATTTTATTCGACATTCTTACGTAGTATTTTTTATTTGATTATTATTTCTAGTACCTATAGTTGCGTTAGACTACAATTCGTTATTTCAGCTAGCTCGCATTCTTGTGTTCACCTGTAGTGTTTCACCGCAGTGACATTGACACTCAATTCTATGCCTATTTCTGGGTTGAAAAGTAACATTGTTACTCAGCGTCAATATTTCCTTGTTGGACAGGCAATGAACGGCGAAGTTGTCACCGTTGTGAAATAGGCCACTGTATGCTGGCATTGCTGGCCCTAATTCTTGGTGCCGTAATCTTTACGAAGTACTATAAAAGTGAAGTTTAAAGGCGATGGAGCCGCCTATAAAGCTCACTATCAGCACCTAGCGCAATCATAAGTACACTTATAATATCCATTCAATTACCATTAACATTTATAAATACAATAAACTGTAGCGATTAAATTCTTAGCGAGGGAAGTAAAATTGATTCCATTAGATCCAATAGATGTAAGATCACTCGGAACTGGATTTTGATACGTATTTACGTCAACGCTACTCGATGGTATAGTTTAAAGTATCATTAGTTAACTATTTATGGTACTTTATGCACTGCCTTGCACGACTGCACGTACCTTAAGTGGGTAATTTTAACTGTCAAATTGGCAATACGGTGGAGCACGGTATTTCTATTTATAGCATAAGCATAACACATTTAGTTCATGCTAGCATTTTATATCATAATTATTATAAAAATACAAGTTGCGGAAAGCAAAAGTTGGATAAGTTTTTAGAAATTCAGAAAAAAACATAGAAAATTAAGGAAACTTTTCTTTTGGAATATTCTACGTCATTTTCCTACTACACGACCACATAAATACTCAGGTCTGCTGTCCCTTAGCTGTGAAAAAATTAAACTTCTAAGAAGTCAACGCAATCAAAAGATACAGTCGTTTAATCCGCAAATTTGCGACTTTCGCAACGGGAATCAAAACCTACAGGGTAGTTCCCGTGAACTCAGGGTCTTGAAATTTGGTAAGTATGTAACAACGTTTTATAGCACAGATCTATCACTTAGGGCTGGTTGCATCAAACCGTCTGTCGCCGTTAAAGCGTTCGTTAAATTTTATTGTATGGGAAGTTCCATAGTCGTCTGCTGCGTGACGATGATGTGTCTGTCAAATGTGGTTGATGCAACTGGCCCTTAGCCGGTTTTATTTAGGTGTCGCTTCAGTGCCCATACTAATCACACTGATTAAAATAAATTAAATAAATATCATTGAGCTCTCTCGTTCAATATAACACCACAGAAAGATGTCGTGTTGCAATTTATTTTATACGGCTGCAATACCTCAAATTCTTGCCAACCACATGCTAGGTACTAATAAACTCTTCAAGTCAAGAATGTTGACAACTGGATTTCAACGAGTTATTCGTATATATTCCAATTAAATTTGACGAACGGCCGTCGGAACTTTCTCAGTTCTGACACCTCCGTATTAGGTAGAATTTAATTCTCAGATATACTTTCGCTACAAGTTATTTATGATTTGTTCGTCGGGTGACAAGGCGTGAAGTACAAGAAATGATTGGTCCGGTTATTCATTATTAGATTTCTGTAAAGGTAATAGCTACTTTGGAAGAAGTATATCTGGACCGTAAGGGCCGTTATCGGAAGTCTCGACCTAAATGCCCTGCTAAGTTACGTACGACGTTTCTAATTATAATAAAATTAAGTTTGGTTTTGTGAGGTACAGTCAACGGCAGAGAAAAGTAGACCCCCTCTCGTACAAATTTGTATGTAAGGGGGTCTACTTTTTTTCTGCAGCTGACTGTACATGTGTTCTTCAAAACAATTGTGTCACAAACAATTGTGTCGCTGTCGTGGGTTCGACATAGACGACTACAGGTACAGGACAAAAGCCTGGTGACGTAGCCGAATGGCATTTCTGCGACGCGAAATGAAAACGAAACACCGCGAAAGGTAGTCTGGCTCTGTCGCGCCAATACGCAAGAGCGATAGAAATAGATATCTACGAGCGTTTCGTTTCGTGAGCGTTTGTGCCATTCGGCTACGTACCCTGAAACCTTTTACATTTCGTTCGTCCGTATCCGTCTGTCCGTCCTTGAATGGAACGAATTCAATTGATGTAGTGATTGTTTCTGCGGTTGGTCTTTGATATTATTCACAACAATTAGAACTTCAGCCATTTTTTCAGGTATTTTAAGATCTTGTTGTTGGAATAAATAGATCCAAGCGACAACCCGCGGAATTTTACACAAAGTATGATTATTTACGCTGAATACTGACCAGGCTAACACAGATATCACTCGCAGTATTACAAAATTCCAACGAAAACCAATCAATACCAGAAATACCGAACTTTCTTCAAGAAAAAACACACGAACAAGCATTTACTGAATACCCCATCTCGGGGCGCCCAGTCAATCATGCGCAAACACACAACAATCAGGTACGTCGGATCCGATTTATATCACAATTTGTGGAAGTGAAAATCGCTGGTCACGCTTCTGGAGACAAAAAATGTACAACGACGTAACGACGGGGATAAACGAAGAATAAAATAAACTGGTCAAGTGCGAGACGGGCTCGCGCACGGAGGGTTAAACCGGGCGTGCTTGTTCGAGTTTTGAACTGTAGGAAAAACTTGCACCAACGAAACTGGAACGTTAACCCACCATTTTATATGGAATTTGACAGATGACAGCTCACTAACCTTGAGTTAAGTGGTTGGTGCAAGTGGGTCTTAAAGAAACTCTTAAATGAAGTTCCAAATTCAAAATCGGAAAAATAGGCCTGGGTCCTACAAAGGTATTAAGCGCCCCACTTAAATATTACTCTTTAGTAATATGTTGTTACACCGGCAGCAGAAATAAGTACATAATTAATCGGTGAACATTTCAAATGTCTAGCTATCACGGTCATGAGATGCAGCTTGGTAACAGACGGACGAAGACAGCGGAGTCTAGTAACTACTAGAGTCCCGTTTTATCAATTGGGTACGGTACGGAACCCTAAGAAGTCAGACGTGACTTCTGTCCGTTTATCATTGCAATAATACTATAATTAATTTACTTCAAATTTGATCTAATATGACGTTTGCTTCCGCTGTCTGAAATCCTTCAAATTCTCACGCAAATATTATTGATTTGCTGCAAGAATTTTCAGTGCATTTACTTTTTTTTTAAATATATTTATGATTATGGTTGTTATACATATATTTATGTGATATAGGATAGAGCAGAATAATAAATACTCATTTACCTTACCGGATAGCGTAACCATAAGCGCGTTTTTACATTATCCGATCTGATATCGGATGTAGGAAGGATTTCAAAGGCAAAAGTCAAAATTGGCGGCTTAAATGTATGGGATATCGGATCGGTCCTACATCCGATATCGAATAGGGTATCGGATAATGTGAAAACGCACTAAGGCTAGGTACGCACCACGCGGCCAGCCGCACAGCGAGTAGGAATGTATGAAACCGGAGCCGCATACTACTGTACGCACTATGCGGCCTGCCGCAACCGCACGCGGCTACCCGTAAGTGCGTATATAGCCTAAGACCTTTATCTATGCATCTTCTCGGTCCAAGAGGCAGATTACACATGGAGTCTATCCCAGTAACAATTCACACGAAGCCATAACAACATCTGACACTGACGGGAATCGATCCCCGGACCTCCAGGTTCAGTGTCGATCAGTGTAACCACTGGATGATTCAATATGTCAGTTTGGCGTTTGGCGTGAAGCTTTACTTTAGTGCCTACGAGATTCAATTTGTATACGGTTACATTGTGCGGGTGCTCCCAAACTGGGCTATTATAAATGTTATGTACTGTGTGACAGTGACAGGTCAACACGGTGTGACAGGGGGAGACAGCGCCCCATAACATTTATGACAGCCAGTGTGGGAGCACCATTATATTTATATTAAGTACCTAGTATTTACAACGTTAGGCAGCTTTATTAATTTTGCTGCATTTTTAAATTAGCGTTTTAGCAGTGTTTTTTCTACTGGTTGAAAAACTTCGATAATCGCATACTTTTTAAGAAATGTGGCTCGGAAAGAGGCTCGTTGATGTCTTTTGTTGAGTTCAGAATCAATTGTTTTGTATTTCAATTAAGAACTCTTTAAAAACAATGAGAATTCGAAATTGATTTTGGAATATGTACACAAACTTGTACGATGGGTCTGAGGGGGATACCCTTTTAAGGCCCCGCATACTGATTTTTTCCGTAGTAAATATAATTCTCGAAAATTGGGACCAATTGTCTTTTGAATAACAAAGTCTGTAGAAAACGGTGAAATGCTATTTTTAAAAGCAAGTGGTAGGGAACCGGCTCCGGGCAGTACCCGTGCCTATACCTACGCGAATGGGGGTGCCTGCCCAACTGGCGCCCAAACTGCATGCGGCCAGTAGGCCGCCCGCCGGGGTGTATGTGGTGGAATGCTTATAGTGACCCTGCGACACTCCTCCCAAGGCGGAGACGGAATTCGTTGGTGGTTTTGAGACGGTATATAGTCCTACACGTCAACGCCCCTGGTCCTCCGGACCGGATGGCATGCGTAAATGCATTTAACTAACTAGTAAACTAACTAACTAGTATGGCACTGTGATCCAAAGAGGATCTTGGCCTCCAAAACGAGAGCACGCCACTTATCCCGATCCTGCGCAGCTTCCTGCCAATTATCGGCTTGTAGCTGACACAGATCCGCCATCACGCTGTCTCCCCAGCGGTATCTGGGCCGACCCGCCGGGCGGCCACCAGTTGGTCTTCCCAGATACGCCCTCTTGGCAGCCCGATCCTCTCCCATTCTGAGTAGGTGGCCGAACCAGCGAAGAATGCATAAATGCATTTCCCCATGTAAAAATAAGGGCACCTGGTGGTATTGACTACTCGTTTTTAATTCTATTAGTTCAATTTAAATAGCTAGTAGTGGAGATATTATTGAAAGAAATTCATGAAATCGAGTGATCGACGTTCAACAATTGGTCCCATTGCCGGAATCATAGTCCAACTAATATCGCCGCCAACACAAAGCCAAGAATAAGAATAAGACAAGTATTTTCGTACAAACCGCACTAGTGTTTGTCTAACTTTTCCCAGTTAAAGAACTCTTCAAACAATCCCCTCGAACTGACAAGTGTTGGCTTTGTCAGTGTTGTAAGTAGAAAAACAAAGTTCAACGACACGAGCCAAGCTTTTAGAATATGCGTTATGATGCCCGATTCGAAATGTATACGTCAATAAGAAGCTCTAAATATGATATGGATCGGATATGTACATTGAACTATTCCAAACTATTCCATTTCCATTCATAATTTCGCATTTTTGCAGCTCACTATAAGTGTCAAAATAACGTTTCTACAATAAAATAAACACTTCACTTTTGACACTGACCTATACGATGATATGATATTTGACGTAAGTGTCTAAAGTAGGGCCGAGGTGGTACCGAATTAGCTTAGTTCGACTTTATAAATCTATCTCTCGTATGACGCCGTCGGCACTGGTGGTTTTTTACTTTTTTCGTAAACATATACATATGGAGATATGTATGTCGGTGTGTGGGTGGGCTGGTGAATGCCACATTTATGGCGGACAGCCGGACATCAATCATAACATGTACTTTTTTCTAACGTGTATTGAACACAGGTATTCTATATTTGTTGACTTATTAATAGATGCTAGCATAATAGCTTTTGACCCAATAGCTTAATAAAGACGATGTAATCATTCATTTAATCATTGATAACAATTATTTTAACGTTACATGAAACAAGTTTAACAATTTGAACTGAAATATTTGGGCAAATTAATTAAGAGCAAAATTATATTTTGACTTTCACTAGGGAAAGTCAATTTCACACATATAGTGTAATTAAACCCGCAACTGTTTAATATATTCACTGGTCTCTTCCGATTTTTCATTGTGAACTGCAACCTATTTCACCACAGTGACATTCACACTTGACACTGACAATTCTGTGCCTATTTCTGGGTTGATAAGTACGAGATTCATTGTTACTCGGTGTCAATATTTCCTTGTTGAACAGGCAATGAACAGCGAAATGTCACTGTCAAGTGACTTGTCACTATTGTGAAATAGGCCACTAATATTTCGAACGAAATTTCATGGTAGTAACCACAGATCAAATAATACTAGTAGTAACATATTTGTAATTCAATTTTAAAATACGCCATTTATTTTACATAAACCTAAATCCATTGCATTAATAACTTAATACCTCCAAATTCCCTAAATATCTGTATGAATGCTATATATAAATGCTATAATTTACAACTATTATAGCCACTCGGGCTAAACTGATAATGATGGGTTCACACCGACGAGACGTTGCGCAACACTTTTCGGATGCATGCGCACGCGACGGGTCACGCACCACGTCATTGTAATATAGACCTTATTATGTTGTTTGAAATAAAGATAATGTAATGATATTGTAAGACTTTGTAGTGTATGAAGAATATAATATTTATATAAAGAATTTTATTTATTTTTATTTTAAGTTTTTCGTTTTTCGTAAACTTTAAGGCCTTTATTTTAATTATTTACATGTCAAATGTCCGCAGAAACAAAAATATCTAAGGTCGATAAATAATAGTTATAGAAGGTCGGTAAATATGCGTACAAAGCGCGAGAACGTATTAAAGTGTTATAAAAATATCCAAGACCTGAATTAAGTACAGATGTTAAGCCTGACCACAAATACCTATGAATATGCGCCATGTTGCGAAATTGTATTTAGGTAGGTAGGGAGAAAATTTTTTTTTCATACTTTACATATACTGGACTGTCACCATATATATCAGAGTAACAGCGCCCTCTTGACATAGATAGTCATATATTTCTGGTCAGACTATCATATTCTGAAGGCTATATGTTCTTGGGAAATTTAAAGATTAAGGTATGCAGGTAAGCAATGAGATATGAAGAATTCCTATTAAAAGCCATGAGACAAGCAATTTGTTGGAAGCAATCCGTAGCGCCACGCGATGGGACGAATTAAATCGTTTTACAATGTTAAATAAGCACCGGAGGCTAATCGTAAATCTGCTATTAAAATAATATCTGCAGGCTTTATGGTACAATTTCTTCTTGCGATAAACATTACAATCATAACAAAAATTATTGACCGAATTCAGTTCAACTCTACAGGGTGTAATTTTTTTGTACATGTAAAAGTGTTTTTTAAATCCGCTAACAGAAATGGAGCGGAAACTCGAGATTATTGTTTCAAAAAGCAACTATTCATATACAGATACCAAACCAGAAACTATTGGTAAACAACACAACAATTATAAGATTTTATGTGTTAATCAGTCGAAAATTGTCGTCACGCTGGTAGCTCCCAATTACGGAACATTACAATTTTTATCGTCCATGAAACGTCTCCAAGAGACTGAGTGAGACATTGTAAGAAGCAAGAAAGTTTATTCGTGCGTGCTCCAACGAAATTGTAAGGTAAACGTACCAATTCTCGACAGTGAACCTGTAGATGCCACTTTGAATCTTAAGTCATTGTCAATAAATGTGACAGAAGGATGTCACCTATTGGACATTAGCGTGTCGAACAATGGCATGTTTACCTTATCTAGATTGATTACATATTTATTTATTCGTATGGCATCATTGTTCATAAGTAATTTTCATTCGTAATTTTAGTTCTAATCCGAATGTTACATAGTAGAAGCCCGGAATGTACCTACTTGTATGCGTGTTTTTCTTTTTGTTTAACTGACTTCAAAATTTCTGAGAACCTGAACTCAAGTCAACTTTGACAATGGTTACTACATATTATATTTTCGTCATTAAATCAAATATGTAAGTAGCTGAGGAATAATGAAAATAATTATATTAATAGAACTCTTCACTCTCCTCAGATACTATACTACTGTATAAACTTGCGCAATGATAAGTACATTAGGTAACTTAAATGTAATTAGTATTTCAATATGTTTATTATTTCAGAATGTCAAATAATTTTGTGAAGCTAATTGGTAGTTCATGCTTATTTACAAAAGTGAATTTTAATTCAACTGTTGCAAATTAATTACTGTATTAACCACATGGTAATATGTATGTTAATTAATGTATAACAAACACGTTTCTGCAGTAGGCCTAGCACATGATGGCCGCGGGAGTATGTCGCCGCGAGATAGACTACCTGTCCTTATGTCATTAATACAATTAGACAAAGACGTGTCATCTATCTCGCGGCGACATACTCCCGCGGCCATCATGTGCTAGGCCTACTGGTCAATACCTCGTGTTCTATATAGATTGAATCAATCAACATCCAAATACAGATGCACAAGTGAAGCGAAGCACACAAGCGAAGGTGAGACCAAAATGATAGAAACTAAATAAATAAAGAGAACTAAAATAACGGCGTCATGTGGTCGCGACCCTCAGTCATGAGGAAACGGAGATGAGTGCAAACTGTAGTGTTCTCACTCGGATATCAAGATAGCATGAAGGCTGAGTTCTGTAATGAGACAAAGTATCGTAGCGTGCCTACGATGATACCAACTACAGGAGACAACGCTGACGGGAAATACCGGATGCTCTGGGTTCGAGTGTAACATGCATACTCAGCAGGCCCCGTAGCCGAATGGCATTTCTACGAGACGAAACGAAACGCCGCGAAAGGTAGTCTGGCTCTATCGCGCCAACACGCAAGAGCGATAGAGATAGATATCTACGAGTGTTTTGTTTCTTGAGCGTTTGTGCATTCGGCTACGCACGCAGGAGAGATGAGATCGGATACAGGGGGCCGATTTTTGAGTCTCACTGTGACTAAAATTCCGGTTGAAAACGGTGAATTGCCTATTATTTTCAGTGACACATTTCTGAATTCGAACGAAGTGAGACTCAAAAATCGGCCCCCTGAATCTAGACTTTAGTCACACGAGAGATTTGATGTTTTCCACTGTATCTGGAACTACGAATTGGGAAAAGGTTTACATACTTACCTTGGACATCTGAAAAAGACCTAGAGGATTACCCAAGCTGCTCAAGACCGGAGTAAATGGAGAAATATGATTCGAGCCCTACACCCCAACAGAGGGTAGCAGGATTTATGAAGAAGAAGACTATCTATTAGGTAAGCTTGGTTTCTCGTTTGCCGAGGCATTAAGCGTTCGACTTGGCAAACGATTAGAATAACTCCGCTGATCGGGTTTGCCCACGTATCTGTCAGTTTCATACTGTATTGATTTAATTATGTTCTAGCTGTAGAATCGACTTAATTGCGAAGTTGTTGACACCGGGGCTCCGTTGTACCGTTTATCGAACTTTAACGATATTGGGTTACATTCATCAACACATTCTTTAGCGTATTATGATGCACAGATTGTAGATTTTCGATATATAATTTCGCTGGATTACTTCCTTCATTAGAAGTTAAATTAAGAATAGGCACCAGTCAATAATACTACTCAATAAAAAAAGACTTACGAGGCTATCCATGTCTTTTTAAGAAATACACTTCGTTTTATAAGAAATACTCTTATGAAGAAATATTCTCAAACCGAATCCGAGATAGAACTAACAAAATTTATACAGGGTGAAATAAAAAAGACCGTTCAAAGGAAGTAAACCAGCGAATGATATCGAAAATCTACACTAAAAGGGAAAGGTTTACGTTTCAATTTTTTTTTAGTAAAATTTCATAATTCACAATCCCTTTGGTAATTTTCCAGTAGAATAGACTGGAACTAATCGTCCATTTTTTCCAATCTTGGACCGATTGGTGCCCAAAATCGTCAATGAATATCTCGGCGGGAAGCCTCAAGATTAAGTTTTATATAAAATGGCTACCGTGAAATTAGTTAGATTAAGAGAATAAAGCAAGAAATAAAAGATTAGTATGTTTTAAGAAGTTCAGGTTAGGTTAAACTGGTAAAATTTACTGTTTTTTCGTAAATGATTGATATTTTTTTAGTGAAATGCTCTTAATTAACTACCTACTATCTCGTCGTATGTTTGTTTACGACATTCTTAAGTACGTTTATTGTAATAACTGAATGAGGTACTTAAGTCAGTTTCTGGTAAACCGTCTTTATACTCTGATCCATAACGACTCTGTCTAAAATTACATCAAAATCATAACATTAAGCGCGAACATTCCCAATCGATTCACCCGTAAAATAACCCCCTTTTACCGCCAATACCTTGGCATTAGCAGCCTCCGTTATCTTATAAAAGCCCCGACAGGAACATGAAACTGAAAGCAGCTAGATAGGCTCATAAATCTCCGGTATTAAGTATGAACTCCACAAAAGGACAAGCCAGTTTTTGTCAGTCGTTCCGATTGTGGGCTAACGGACCGTGGGACCGGTCAGGAGCGCAGTTAGTGTTAGTTTCAAGGCCGGTCGAAAAGTTGGTTGGGGAGAAAATAATTAGGTTTAGGATCGGTCGTCTTCAAAAACGCGTAAAACGCAAGTAGCAACAATATGTACGATACGTAAGATATGTCAAGAAATACATATTAGATAGTGTTTATCCAGCTATTCGCTTAATGTATTTTTAAGTTATGAGAGTATTTTCATGTCACTATGAATTTAAAAGAGGTTACAGTGAATTCGATTAAAAAAGTCAATCAATCAATCAATCAAAATAATTCAAAACTCATAAGCACTTTTATTGTCAACAGGTTCAGAGCAATTTATTGGTGCAATAAACAATATTGTTTTAAAACTACATTGATTTAATAAAACGATATCAATCTAAATTGTATAAAGAAATACTAGTATAAAAACTTCTAGAATAAATTCAAAAAAATGTCAAAAAAATTGTATAAAAATACATTGAATTATCAATATCATCATTAATAAGCATTATATAATTAATGGTTTTCAGCAATACTTGTATCCCACAGTGTTTCATCATTCATGTAGTCTTGTGTGCTATAGTAGGCTTTAGAGATCAGTATGCTTTACATAATGTTTAAATCGATTAAAAGACAGTTCAGTGATGGCATTAGGAAGTTTGTTATAAAATCTTACACAATTACCCATGAATGATTTTTTAATTTTATGGAGCCGAGTGAAGGGCACTGCAAGCTTATGCTTATTTCTAGTGTTTATATTATGTACATCACAGTTTTTCTTAAATTTACAAATGATTTTATGTACATACATAATATTCTCATAAATATATTGACAATGCACTGTCATTATATTAATGTCCTTAAACTTATCTCTAAGTGAGTCTCTATGGTTCATTTTGTATATTGCTCGAATAGCCCTCTTCTGCAGAACAAATATGGTATTTATCTCTGAAGCACTGCCCCATAGTAAAATACCATATGACATAATGCTGTGAAAGTAACTAAAATAAACTAATCGAGCTGTTTCCACGTCTGTTAACTGACGGATCTTGCTCACTGCAAATGCTGCAGAGCTCAGTCTATTCGAGAGGGTAGCAATATGGGGACCCCACTGAAGTTTAGAATCTAAAGTTATGCCAAGAAAAACTGTACTATCTACCAGTTCCAATTCCTCATCCTTCACAACGACACTTGCTTGTTCATTTTTAGCATTACTCGTTACAAACTTAATACATTTAGTCTTTTTCTCATTTAACAATAAGTTATTAACACTAAACCAATTAACTACTTCGGAAATAGCATTGTTTACATTTTCACAAGTTTGTTGCTGACGTTTGACTTTGAAAATAAGGGAAGTATCATCTGCAAACAATACTATATCATGGTGGGTCTTTACAAGATATGGCAGGTCATTAATGTAGATAAGGAACAGGAAAAGCCCCAATATTGATCCCTGCGGTACACCCATAGAGACTAGTGACCCCGGTGAGCGCTGTCCATTCACGTCGACCCTTTGTATTCTATCGTGTAAGTAAGATTTGACTAAATCAACTAGGAACCCTTATAGTTTCGCCGTGTCTGTCTGTCCGTCCGTCCGTCCGTCCGTCCGTCCGCGGATAATCTCAGTAACCGTTAGCACTAGAAAGCTGAAATTTGGTACCAATATGTATATCAATCACGCCAACAAAGTGCAAAAATAAAAAATGGAAAAAAATGTTTTATGTTAAGAGGGCATTCAACGAAAACGTCGTAATAATGTAAAATTGATAGTTTTAGTCGGCAAAATGCTACACTTTCCGTCATCTAAAAGACTTATTAAGTTCAGGATTCGATTAGGACATCTTCTTAACTTACATGTTGTGAGACTGGATTTTTAAAAACTAACTCACTTAATTAATTATGATTTTTTTTCTGGTGCATGTTTAGGAAAACCCGCGAAAAGTGCTGACTTAGTCCGTCTAATTTGTAAAATTTGGATAGTTTTGAATGCTTCAAGTGGTAAATTTGTATTATGTATATCCTGTACTACAATCTTTTGAGACTACTTCTTTGTTATAAGGCTTTAGAATAGAGTAAATGAGGATATGATGAATCCAATTTGTTTCAGAAATCACCTCAGATTAAGTGTCAATTTCTTCGAAAACTTACGTGTTTTTGAAGTAGTTTTAATATAAAAATAATCTGCAACGCTTACTTAAACAGATTTTATGCAAAAGTTTTCTATTAATTGCAATTTAATATTTTTGACGATTTTTTAAAAATGCCTCCTTATTACCGGTTACGCGCGCTTGCGATGTCAGTACCGCGGCAGAGCTTGTAGAGGCAGGACGTATGTTAGTCCGCTCCGCACGCGGCTCGACGATCGCGAAGTTATTTTGTCATTGTGTGCGGCACCCGCCGTGTCCAAAACCGCACTTGTGTGCGTGTTTGGCTGTACTGTTGCATGTATACTGCGACCGAAAACTTTGATCCTTGGGTTGACGACTTTGGTAACTAACTAATTAACTTGACTAATATTTTTAGTAAGTATTATTTATTATTGAATATCATTTTAGGTTACTGACTCGTCTCAACAAAATCTTTGACAATAGATGGTACTCAGGATCTGATGATGAAGTCAGATGGTAGTCATGAGCTCTCATCAACCAGGTCTTGAAACCATTTCGTGTTTGGGCTCGTTTGATTTGCCTCAACAAGATCTTTGACAAGAGGTGATGGTACCCAGGATCTGATGATGAAGTCAGATGGTAGTCATGAGCTCTCATCAACCAGGTCTTGAAACCATTTCGTGTTTGGGCTCGTTTGATTTGCCTCAACAAGATCTTTGACAAGAGGTGATGGTACCCAGGATCTGATGATGAAGCCGGAAGGTAGTCATGAGTTCTCATCAACCAGGTCTTGAAACCATTTCGTGTTTGGGCTCGTTTGATTTGCCTCAACAAGATCTTTGACAAGAGGTGATGGTACCCAGGATCTGATGATGAAGCCGGAAGGTAGTCAACAGAATTCATCAACCAGGTCTTGAAACCTTCCGTGTTTGGGCTCGTTTGGTTCGTCTCAACAAGATCTTTGACAAGAGATGGTACCCAGGATCTGATGATGAAGCTGGAAGGTAGTCAAGAGAATTCATCAACCAGGTCTTGAAACCACTCCGTGTTTGGGCTCGTTTGGTTCGTCTCAACAAGATCTTTGACAAGAGATGATACCCAGGATCTGATGGTGAAGCCGGAAGGTAGTCAAGAGTATTCAACAACCAAGTCTTGAAACTCTTCTGTGTTTGGGCTTGTTTGATTCGTCTCAACAAGATCTTTGACAAGAGATGGTACCCAGGATCTGATGATGAAGCTGGAAGGTAGTCAAGAGTATTCCACGACCAGGTCTTGAAACCACTTCTTGTTTGGGTTCGTTTGATTCGTCTCAACAAGATCTTTGACAAGAGATGGTAATCACTCTTTTATACTCTGGCGCATCCACTGTCTCAGTGTGTCAACAGTCAACTAAAGCAAGTAGGCGTAGCGTAGAGTTGTATTTCCTTACAAAAAACTAATACATAGATGTGGACCTTCCTGTGCTCCATGCAATTAAAACAACATAATATTTAAAAATCGGCCGAGAGCGTGTCGGGCCACGCTCAGTGCCTGCACTGGTGGCCCGACACGCTCTCAGCCGGTAGATAGCCGCTCGGGTCTTCCGTAGTTTTCCATATTTTTAAAAAACTACAGAACCTATCAAGTTCAAAACAGTTTTCCTAGAAAGTTTATAAAGTTCTACTTTTGTGATTTTTAAATATTTTTTAAATATATTGTTAAAAAGTTAGAGGGGGAAGGAGGACACTTTTTTTTCCTTTAGGAGCGATTATTCCCGAAAATATTAATATTATCAAAAAACGATTTCAGTAATTCATTTTTAAATACCTATCCAGCAATAAATCACACGTTAGGGTTGAAATGAAAAAAAAATCACGCCCTACTTTACGTGTAGGGGGTGGGTACCCTAATAAAACATTGTTTCCACTTTTTATTTTTGCACTTTGTCGGCGTGACTGATATACATATTGGTACCAAATTTCAGCTCTCTAGTTCTAACGGTCACTGAGATTATCCGCGGACGGACGGACGGACGGAGGGACAGACAGACAGACATGGCGAAACTATAAGGGTTCCTAGTTGACTACGAAACCCTAAAAACACATTTTAAATATAAAAAAAACTACTTAAAATTAAAGAAAACCGATCTTAGTTCCATTATATATATGTACCTAGAAAACATCATCATCTTCCTTGCGTTATCCCGGCATTTGCCACGGCTCATGGGAGCCTGCGGTCCGCTTTGACGACTAATCCCAAGATTTGGCGTAGGCACTAGTTTTTACGAAAGCGACTGCCATCAGACCTTTCAACCCAAAGGGTAAACTAGACCTTATTGGAATTAGTCCGGTTTCCTCACGATGTTTTCCTTCACCGAAAAGAACCTAGAAAACATATATCATATGCAAAATGAAATAAAAGTAAGAAAACGGATTATATTCATTATACGCGAAATAATCTGATTCCATAAATTTATTTCATGAGTAACTATCGCGGTGACAGAAGACAATATTATATACACAATTTATTATATTATAAAAGGTTTTTTAAATTATTTCTTCCAAGGCTACACACGTTTTAATAGAAAAAACTGTGATAACTTTAATAATTAAACTAAAAGGTCAAGTATTTATGCACGAAATCATGTATGCAAATATGTAATTTATATGGCGGTGTTTTTACGCAAGTATCAATAATGGTTAGTCCGCAACGCTACTGACGGCGTGGCGGTACCGACCATGAATGCTATCCCTTTCGCTCTAGCCGCACGTAAGGTTGGTTCGAAGAGGATCGCACGCTATGTCTGTACCGCAGGCTACAATCGTTATGCTTCTGGTTATAGTGTGCGTCTGCACACAGGCGCACGCCAGCGCCGCCGGCGTCGAAATTCGAGCAAGCAGATTTTTTGAAAGCGCTCTTAATTTTCTGAGAATTCAAGTGCCGCGGGCCGCGGGCAAGTGTTCCGCCTTCGATAAAAATAGGTACTCCCGGGTGCGTAAAATAATTTGTGATTTCATTATTTAGATTTCTAGACCAGTCATCTTTTGGGGGGTCGGTCCTCTAATGGTGCCACTACCCTACCGGAATCCAGAAATACAGTTTGAGCCAATACAGATATTTCTATCCTATCTCAGAGAAATTCTGCATACGTTTTTCACACATATCGTAAAGCGTAAGTTCCACTGGCATGTCACCGTGACAAGTGACTCATAACAAACGATTTGCCATCCCTATTGTATTGCCAGCCTCCCGCCACGATTTTCCTCGAAGGCGACCCCTTTCCATATTCATAAGCCAATGTCGCTAAACAAGTGACATCGTTCTAATGTGCATTTATAATACTTACAACTGCATACTTTATTAACCACAAAATTAACCCCCGACCGCGACATAGGGTAGTTAGACAAAAAAAAACTAAATCAAAAAAGTCGTAATAAGTAAACGTTTTTGCGTTTTAAATACTAAATAAGTAGTACTAAATAAGTAGTACCAGTACTCGTCACCCATAGTCTGAAAGCGGTTTATAAGGTAGGTGCCTAATACATTTTAACATAAGTGATTAGACCAGCGATAGGACTTTTCCGCACATTTTAACGATGTAATACATTTTGTGATTAACCACAATTTTCATAATAATAAAGAAATATTTGTTATGAATATATTAAATTTGTAAGTGTTTCGGGTGTCCATGGGCGCAGTGATCGCTTACCATCAGGCGACCTGTTTGCTTGTTTGCCTCCTATCAGTCCTATCCCATAAAAAAAAAGAACCGCCATAAACGAATGCTTGATTTCTGTTTTTTGCACAAGGTCATAAACGGACAAGTAAATTGCAGTAACTTGCTCGAGAGACTGTGTCTAACTGCACCTTATAATTATCCTCGGCATCCCATAACGAAAGTTTTCTCGCTACCAGCAACTAGGACCAACCTTGGACTGCAATCGCCCATGATACGAATTTGCGCTGCATACAATGCCTTTGTAAGGGCCTTATCACACTTGCGATTTGCGGGCGATTTGAAAGCGAAGCGAACGCGCAGCGAGTTCGCCGCGAGTGCGCAGCGTGTTCGTCGCGATATCCATTGCAACAGTATTTGAATCTTCCGACGTTGCCATTATTGTTGATTGTCCATCTGTCCACATTCGTAGATAATAAACTACTACAAATATCGACTTAAACTAAAGTGGATAGAAATTCATTTTGCTGATGAATACAGCATGAGGTCTCGACTCTAGAAGCGGCGAACTCGCTGCACATTCGCGGTGAACTCGCTGCGCACTCGCGGCGAACTCGCTGCGCACTCGCGGCGAACTCGCTGCGCGTTCGTTTCGCTTTCAAATCGCCCGCAAATCGCAAGTGTGATAAGGCCCTAAGGGACAGGACTTGCATCGACATTTTCCACGACACTTTATCCGAATTTAAAAATAATATAATAAGGGGGGATAAAAGGGTAACTTAATTCGTTGTATTTATGTTATATAATTTTAGACTTAGTGATTTAGATTTAGTTCTTGTGTTAATTCTAGGTTAGATAATAGTATTAGTTGGAGCTCGCTGTATTATATGAGAGAATGTTATGTACTCCGTAATTGTCATGTATATCAGTACTTAATACTTGTTTGAATGTTTGTTATGTGATTTACAATATATATGATGTGGATGTACTTTTATAATAAAAAAAAAAATAAAATAAAAATAATTATTAGGACTATCACTTCATTTCAATGTCCCAATCTTAGTCAATCCTTTTTAGAAGAAATGAAATGAAATTTATTTGATAACAGATCGTTACATGTCAGTACTAAATAGTATATTATGTTATTATTGTGTATATATCTATGTTATAATAGACTATATGTTCTATTTTAGAAATATCTCCTACAGTCTCATCATACTCCTTTACTGTCTGTTTCTATGTCTTTCTCTCCAAGTCCCAGCCACTGCTCATTGCTCAGATATTCTCTACGGGTCACCATTCACAAAGGATTCTTCTTCTTGATATAATAATTATTACATAATTACCGATAGACATTTCAATTTTGCATTAGAAATGGAAATTACACCGCGGCCATTGCACCTCGGCGTTGACATTCAACGCTAGTCGAGGCCGGAATTGCCGGATACACGGGAACGTTTAATATGCTGTGCAAAGCTGGTATCAGACCGGTAGGGAACCCCACTAGCCGATATGCAATGCTAGCTACATTTTCAATCCATATTCATGTTTACAATATTTTTTAAAGTGCACTCATGTTTGAAGATGAGCTCGACAAGTTTGAATCCATCTCCGAGGATATTTTTCAAAGATTGACAACCCCGCCTTCACTCGTCGAATGCGACCATATTCGTGTGGTAAAGAGGTGTTGCGTAGAAGTTGTTGCTGGCTGGAGAGATGTTATTTAAGCAAAATATGCGGGTGAAACTGTCTGAGCTATTTTGGCTCTGCTCTTCGCCATGAGATACTTAAATATTAATGGACATAAATAAAGCAAACAGACAAATCAAAGCTCCATCACCAATAGACCGTTTTGCCAACCTTCCTAAGTATACAAATAAACATTTCTTGATGTCATCGCTTCGAAAAAGTGACATGAATGCTTAGACTTACATTGACCGGGATATTTTTTTTATTTTTGTCGAGCTCCCGATATTTCGACGTAGTTGCATGCATCATGATCCAGTTTTCCGTGATCATGATGCATGCAACATTTTTTTAATACTACGTCGGTGGCAAACAAGTATACGATACACCTGACCAGGTCAAAATATCGGGAACTCGACACAAATCAAAAAGGTAATCACGGTCTATATCCCGGTCAATATAAGTCTAATAATGAAAATAACCATGAATCATCCAAAACTCTCATGAATATACCTGCGAATTTTGCAATATTTATATCAATAAACACGCCAAAAATACATTACTCCGTTCGAAAACCACCGGTAGCGGCAGTAGGTTAACATTCCCATAATTTACAAAATATATGCAAAATGTCCGCAAGGCCAGTTACGTTGAAATAAAAAGTTGATTTACGATTCATGCTGTGAGTGTGAACCCAGGAGCCGTTACGATCAAACCTTATTAGCTGGATAAGTGAAAAACAAGTTTCGATTTCAAGGTTTGACCGACTGTTTTTTAAATCTACAATTTTTTACGCCTATCAATATATGTACTAAAAGTCTAGTAAAATTTAGTCTTTAATTAAATAGTTAATTTAATATTAGTTAATTTAAAGTAGTTAAAGTGGTTAACCTTTAGCGCCAACATTTTCCGTCCTATCGATGTTTTTTCTAGGATGTATCGGTTGCACTATGTTTATATTGCAATTTATATTATAACATAATAGATTCAATTACAGGTAACTGCTGGTATATTATTTTCACAACCTGACACTATTAAGTAAGTCTATTATTCTGTATTATAAGCTAATTTATGTTAAACCTTTTACGACCCTCTTCACAGAAATCTATTATAAATAATGGTTGGTTCCATGGCTGGTTCTATTTTGAGATTTAATATGAAAATAATTAAATAATTATCTATAATTACGTAGTGCGTTAAGTAAGTATTTTTGCCCATATACTTGTCTTGTTCCTCATAAATGAGCTGGTTATTTTAACATAAACATTAAGAATGCTTTTTTATTTGAGTCTGAGATAAAAGTTAATAAAGCATTTGTCACTCTTTATATTGAAGAAAAATTAAAGCCTGACTAGTAATATATGACTATTGTCAGGAGGGCGCTGTTATTCTGATGTATGGGGTGATAGTTCAGTTTAGTATGAAGAAAATAGTTCTTATGAAATTCCGCAACATGGCGCGTAAGTCACATTTCTGGTCAGGCTTTACTTGTTTAACTGAAGGAATGTTGCCAGAGATAGCGACAACTGGAGAGGGCCGTTCCAAAAAAGGTGAATTATTGAACCATCGGTAGTACGTGTATTTGACTATAATCTACTGATAAAAAACCCTTTTTGGCAAACAAAGAGCTTGGTTTGACTTTACATAGTTCCATAATTCCATATCTACTAAGCACAACTCCGACTTTATCAAAACCATCAAAAAACACGTACCTAGCTGTAACTAGAAAATCTAACATGCTGTTTTAAAATCGTGGTATTTTCAGCTTTTTGTACTTGTATTGCACACATTTCTAAATTATATTCATAATCAGAACCCACGAGATGTTTAAAACATTTTGTGCCTTTTTCTATTATCGTAACTATTTGTTTTTGCTATATCCATTTCATGTATTTATTTCATCGTCCACTTGCCGAGAAAACGTTTTAGATATGAATGCTACGTATTAAGATACTGTAATACTTAGATAAGAACATACTTACCTACATGCAATTTCAGTCCCAAGTTGTAAACGCTCGTATTAAGATTTGTATTTTATCGGCATTATTATTATCTTTTTGTAAATTCACATGTACGCGACGCGATTAAATTATTGCATCAATGTGGGTGTGTATTAGGTAACATGGAGTACAAAAGAAGGGATTTTCTTGCGGGTTTAGAAGATAAAGTAGTTTTTCTTTACACTTAGGAATATTTTTGATCTTAACCTTATGCCGATTCCGTTATAACAATCTTTTAAATGTTGATACGGTTTTGACAATTGGGTAACATGACATGACATGAGTTATGTCCGCGAAGTACGTACCGATAAAAATATGTACCTACTTGTTATAGACGTTTTTCAAATAGTTTACGTAGAGTAAAAGGATGCATTTCCAAATAACATCATCGAGTGGGTGGATATTTATATCATTTTAAACCCGTTACTCACCTTCTAACGCCCACTTACTTTGTAAAGTCCGTTATTAATTGAATATTAAAATATTATTCTAGTGAAGGTGGTAGTTATTCGTTGAATTGAATATTAAACTAATCTAATTAGTGTGATCTAATGAAGGTATAATAAATAGTTATTTGTTATACAAGGGAGCAAAGTTGTATTTTAACCGAGTGTGGAATTGCAACACGAACTAGCGAATGGATAGGGTTGAACTACGAGCTAGCGAATGGATTCTATGGTTGAACCACGAGCGAAGCGAGAAAATAGAATCTTGAAAAGTTCAAAAATAGAATCCTGAGCGTAGAGAGTGTTGCAATACCCACGAGGTAAAATAACTCACCTCACTAAAGCGAGGAAACACGCAATAAAAACAACTGGAACATAATTGCACAGAAATAAGTCAATTTGCGTTTATTACAATTTCCACGATGCACCGACCGACACCACAAAAGTTTCAAATTAAGAATCAAGAAGTTCTATTTGGGTGCGTTCCGTTTCACGCGTTTTGAGATTGCAATGTTACTTAAGGTGCGTTCTGAATAAGTACAATGCAGTCAAATATACAATTTCCTGTACGATTTCAAGTGTTTTATGGTAAAATCATGTTATAAAATTGTTTGATTTTAATGTTTTTAGTTGGATATAATTCGATATGAGATTATTTTTACGTTCGCATTACATGATTTGTTAAGACAATTTAAGCACAGGGAGAAAATTGTCCTGTCTGGAACATGCCTTTAGAAGAAATTATAATTAAAAAAGTAACTAATGACAAGTTCGGATTTCAAATATTCTTTGCACTCTTGTGGATAAAATGCGATTTTGCTATCAGTTTTTAAAGAATAAAAAAGTTCTTTCCAAGCTAGTGAGGTGAAAACGGTTTTTATTGGTCTGGAAGGTGCAATTAAATTGGCGTGAGGTGTCAATTATATTTTATGGTTCGATAAAAGTGTGTTGAAATGGCTTACGGTTGTCAAAATATTACCACTTTAAATGTAATTGATGATGGTTTTTATTCAATAATTTATTCGGTTATAACTAGACATACATCTATTATGTTGTTTAAACAAGTATAATATGGCATATACACCGTGTTTCACTTAAACTAAAACTTAACACTAAAAACCTGAAAACAGTTTGTTCAGAATCGAGAGTAGAATCGATTGAGCTATATCTTGATGGGGGTAATATTTTTATTTAAATTAGCATTATTATTTATTAGTTATTTTTACGTGCCCATTCTATTGTAGTCGTAATACAACTTTATGTAAGTATATAGCATTGCTAGAGGTTGTTTACCTTTTTCAGTATTTAGGGGTATTAATACTGGCTGGTTACTTGGACGATTATTTTTCCGCTACGAGTTTGACGTTGTTTGTCAGTTTAATCTTAATGTTTATCATAAGTCATAACAAATTGAACTCGTATCTAATTTCAACCTTGTCATTTTGAATATTGGGTTTAAATTTGCTTACTGTGATTACTTGTCCAATTTGAAGTTTACTGTGACAAAGCTTTAAAGTGTTTTAAAGTGAAATCTTAGCTGTCTATTGGTAAACCTTATGTTGTTGCAGTAACGTACACAAATAAATAGTTTTATGGTTTATGATGGTAATTAGCAATTATTTTATTGAGTGTAGAGCTAAAAGTCAAGTAGAGCTGTACAGAAAATTAAAAATTCAAATTAAAAAAAAGTAACCATCAGATTAAAAGATAAATACTCTAGATGAGTTTAAAAAACTAAAAATCAGTTGGGGTGTCTGAGGTTTTGAGTGATACCGGAAACACGTTGTACAATTTTGAAACACAAGTACTAAAAATAGTTTCAGTTAAATAAGTCTTTCATGATACTCTTTAGGCCCCACTTGCACCAACCACTTATATCGGAGTTAGTGGGCTGTCATTTGTCAAATTCCATATAAAATGGTGGGTTAACCCTCCATTTTCGTTGGTGCAAGTGGCCCTTACATGAATGGCGCCCACAGAACTAAATCTAGATTTAGTTCTGTGATGGCGCCTAACTTCCGCTCTCCGGCCTGATTCGGACACATGTGTCAAGTCTAAAATGATACTTTGTTTAAAGAGACGTCACATATCCTATTAGGATGAATATTTGACGTATTCGATGCATATCTTATTTAGATTTAATATTTGACGTATTTTTAGGATGATGGGTGATAGAGATGACTGGAAGAGGCTATAGGCATACTGCGCCGACCCCAAGTGACTGATGTAAGGGCACAGAATATATAATAGTACAAGTACAGAAGGCTCACTGCTTTGATGTTCACGAAATGCCGCCTTTTTAAATACCTACAAAATTCTTATAAAGAAACGAGCCGCACGTGCGCGGCGTCCGGTGATAGGGTTACCAATGGATCCAAACGAATTAATACTCACATAAAATTGTGTACTATTAATACTATTATATTCAAGTCTTGGGTACTTTCTAGGTATATATACTGTATTTATATATTTTTGTTCAAGTTCCAACATCACAAGCCTTATTGAACTTTTCCGTGGGACTTAATCAGTAGTAGATCTGAGTGAGAATGTCTTATGGTATTTATTTTATTCAATATGTCTATTTAACTAAGTATTATTTAGCCATTCCACACGCGGAAATCGCTTAAAAAAACCTCGCGACGTAAAGTAACAATAGAAAGTGCGAACGTGCATTCCGTGAGAACGCGCGCAACCCCTGATTAGGCCGCGAACTCGCGGCCGCCAGGATGTATTTGTAGCGCGGCGATAGAATCGCGGAGTGAGCCGCCCCTGGTAAGGGCAAGAGAATGATTATGATGTTTTGGCGTATTTTTAGTGGCGTTACTAGTGGATTAAGGATCCCGCCGTTTTCGTATAGGTACATACGGCTTAAGAAATAGTAAATACCAAACCAAAATAGATACCTACTCATGAATACTCAGCAATATACTCCCTAAAGCAAGTTAAGTATGTATTCAGCAATTTTTCTTATAAAACTAAACATCTCACGTCCTTGGCATGAGAAGCGTTAAAAACAGTATTAACGGTCCGTAGTCCGCATAAGGTCCTGCCACCCAAGTCAACCGATGTTGACGTCATAATGGTCTAAACGAGTTGTTTATTAGACTATGGATTGAGGTAAAATAGCGGATCCTAGATGTGACTGGGTGCTACCTTAGTGTGTTTTCCCAATAAGGCTGATTTGTATAGTGTATATAGAGTTTTTCATACAATACGGAGTGGCATGTCATTTGAAAGCGTGTACCTACCTCCATTTATGTTTATGAAATTTATCCATGTGATAATAAGACTCATGCCGCCACTAGATGAGTGTTTTGTCGCGGACGAGATTGCTGTAATGTCCTGTACTTATCTATTACTGTGTTGTCTTTTATCATGTCTACTAATCATTATGGGCCAATGTTGTCTTAAAATTCTTAAATAATAAATAAATGAATTAATGTAAATTCTTTTAAAAACTCAAATTTTCTTTTCCCTTCCAGAAACTGAAATCCGTGTGTTTTTGACAATACTTTTTTCAGTTTTCTTTGTTGCCAATTATTTTAATACTAAAACTACACTAAAGTTTTGCTCAACAAAGTTTGCTGCGCTAAGTTTCTCCCACACCGCTATGCACAAACTTAGTGTCTGACTTAGCAAATTGAATCCCCTCAACGTAGTTAAATATGAAATTCTAGACACAATGGCTCCTCGGAGATGTATTTACAATTTCAGCAGTGCATTAAGCCGTCACTGGGCAAACAAGATGGCGGGCTTCAAATATAAGATGTCGGCGCCGGATAACGGAAACACGGATTTCACTTTAACTTTGTCTGGGTATTTTAGGGTTTGAAGTTTGTGTCTATCAGAAACTATTAACACGTTCACTGTCCCGCTCTGAATCGTAAACCTTGAGGCTTTGAGATAAGACTTGCCGTGACGCATAATGTGAATTGTGAACGCACTTGACAGTGAACGAAATAATACAGAATGGTGAAAGAAAAAATCAACTCAGACAGGCCTTTTATGGTACCCTCAAACGCGTTGTTCCAGATCTGTCTTAGAGACGTCTTAACTTTAAGGGGGCTTCCATGAATCACGACATACGGTTTTTTGTAGGCACATTTTTGATAATGGCGTTCTAGGGGTTAAACTAGGTACTGAATACAAACGATTGTTAGGACGAACAAGATGTATTCGTGTGCAAAGTTAAACAGCACCGGGGACAGAGGCGTCTTCTTACGTCCTGTACATTACCTACATTACGTAGGTATGCTGTACGTGAGTTAATAAGCTTTCTAATATCATGGAAAGAGCTCAAGAAAGAAGGATCAATTAACTGAAATATAAAGATAAATAACAATAGCGAATTGCATCCTCGCTTTTCTTACTGAATGGCGAACGATTAAAATCGCATCCTACGTGATCAGGATTTGTCTACAGTTGGACAGGGTGCTTTCTTGACCACCCATGTCTTGGCAACAATCCAGCCAGCCAATTTACTTTAAACGACATAAATAAGGGTCTAACGAATCTGTGTACCTATTTCAATCGATGAAATTGAGTTTCAGGATAGCTCAAATATTCTCGACATTTTCTGAATGCGGCGTTCCATTTCATAATTACAGAAGCACTCAAATTTGCATAAATTGTATAAATATTATTATGCAAATTGCGGAAAAATTTTCAAAATAACTCTCGAAAAGTTTTGAAAATTTTACAGATACTTATAAAGATAAGAAATTCTCTTTTTATGTATTAGAAGTAAATACGTTATACCCATACAAAAATTAACTAGTTTTCCTACGTAGAAAAATTTAAACTTTTGATTTGAAACTTTTTACGTGATGAAACAGTTGTGTTTTTGATAAATATCCTCCTTTATTTTGAAGATATTTACATTACGACACAAGTGCGGAAAAGAGGAAATTTGAAACAAGTGACGATAAATTAAAACACGACCGAAGGGAGGTATTCTTTGTACCTAACCTAATATAAAATTGCACTTACTGCACTGTAAAATAATGTAAATAAAGTGTTTATCAGGTTGTGTTATTTCAACCAAATTCAAACAGTCTATTAAAGATTATCATAAAACGTCCATACCTACATCGTTATTAATTATAATTATTATACTAGCGTATTGTCGTTCTCGTATCAGCCATCGCTCATTCTCGGTGCATCTAAATTGCATCTCGGCGCGTCTGATCGCCACGATTAATTACTGTAAGTGCTTCCGTAAAACGGCAGCTTGACAGATATTGACAGCGCCCGCTGCCGGGCACGGTCAAGGTCGTAAAAGAGGACTCCACAGCGCTTTCACACTATCCGATCCGATATCGGATGTAGCACCGATATTAACCTTTCATTGAACGCTTTGTCACTCGCGTCAAAACGTGGCCTATGCGCCAATAACTCTACTGGTAAATAACGAAAATAAACGTTATCATCAGCAGGACAATTGCTTTGACAGCGTCCACCATAGCAACTTTAAAGCTCGGCCACACATGCGCGTTTTGAAAGCGTAGGCGGAGCGTTAGCGGAGCGCATTGATAGCGGTGCGCCGGACGAACGCTGGCGTTGCGCCCAGCGGACGCCGGCGGGAACTAACGATCGTGGATTGCAAGCGGAATGCGCGCGGATTGCGAGCGGAACGCCAGCGTTCGTCCGGCGCACAGCTATCATTGCGCTCCACTAACGCTACGCTATCAAAATCCTTTGTGTGGCGGAGGCTTTAAGTAGTGGTTTAATAACGCTAATGCGTGGTAGGCACGACAGCACACACGACGCCTTTAGGCGTTCTTAGTGGTCAAAGGTTTAAAGATACCATCTTTTACGTCAGCCTTAAATACATTCGTCCTAGCTCCGTACATCCGATATCGGATCGAATAATATGAAAACGCTCTAAGTCTGTCGAACGATAACGGCCTTTCTGTTTTTGGTGTCTCCGGCGCAATAACGTTTTACTTGTATGTAGGTTTTTTTCAGGTTTTTTCTGCTAGTACCAACCAGCCGGCGTATCATGCTTCCAATTTTATCACTTGTCCACGAGGATAAGACAACTGTCACTCTCACACTGACATACTTGCCAAAGCGTGACGGATGCTTTATCCACGTGGATAAATGATAAAATTGGAATCATAATACGCCGGCAGTACAGGCCGACATCGATTTTTTTTATCTACTAATCATCAGAAACACAACACTATCTAGTGAGTAGGGTCTAGTATCATTTGGCTGTCGTTCTCTGACAACCGTAACATATAATATAAACATATCTACCGGGTGCACATCAAACCCAGTTTTTCTTTTGTTCTCATTTGATATTGGTCACGAAGTGAGGCGAACCAACCATTCGAATGTGTGTTGATCAAAACTTTGATGACACAACAAAACTTTGATCTGCGATATTAGCTTTACTTTACCATAATTGACCAATAATCCATCCTTGTGAAACTATGGAGGGTTCTAAACGTAAGTTTGGCAAGTGGCTTTTGTGGATTCATACATTTCTTACCATGAACTTGTAATGGGAAGATATATGCAATGTAAAGCTATTTTCTTGATGACTGTTAGAGATGTGTTTAGTACTTGCCGAGTGATGAAACCTGTTCTAAGTATTTTATAGCCTTACTCATTGCCGGTACTCTGGTTCTGTAAAGCTTATGTCTTATAACATAATATTTTGCATTGCTTTGAAGATCGTACAAGTTCTCAAAATCGTAAAAATATGTTTCCAATAGGTAAGTGTTGCTTTTGTGAAATTTAGGGGTTGTTATAAAATACGGAATATTAATTAACATTCTCAGTCCCAATTTAATTTCAAAAGAACAAAAGAAATTCGAATTTTGAACGCTATTTAATCAAAGAAGGTTCTAAATTAAACATTGCTCTAGTGATATAATATGAATTGAAGACAATACCTGCTTGAAAAGTCGGAAAAAACCAGCCAGTATAATAAATCTATCGTCTAGCGTCAACAATTGTCATTTGGACTAGAGCGGCTGGTTAATAATGCGCGTAAAACAACAATTTTCCAAGCAATCGTGATGTTATGGACCAAGTGATTAATAAGGGCATTATGTATAATGCCCGGACATTATGAATAATGCCTAGCTGTATTGGGCAAAGTGATTAATCATTGTGTAGACGCCATTTTTTATTACATTGCCCGGTCATTATGATACTGCTACGTGATCGTTGGGCAATTTGATAATAAGTTTAACAGGTTTGTTTAAACGCCATTTTTTATCATATTGCCCGGTCATTATGATAATGCTACGTGATCGCTGGGCACTTTGATAATAAGTTTTAACAAGTTTGTCTAAACGCCATTTTTTATCACATTGCCCGGTCATTATGATACTGCTACGTGATCCTTGGGCAATTTGATAATAAGTTTAACAACTTTGTCTAAACGTCATTGTTTATCACATTGCCCGGTCATTATGATAATGCTACGTGATTAACGTGATCGTTGGGCCATTTGATGGTAAGTTTAACAAGTTTGTCTAAACGCCATTTTTTATCACATTGCCCGGTCATTATGATACTGCTACGTGATCCTTGGGCAATTTGATAATAAGTTTAACAACTTTGTCTAAACGTCATTGTTTATCACATTGCCCGGTCATTATGATAATGCTACGTGATTAACGTGATCGTTGGGCCATTTGATGGTAAGTTTAACAAGTTTGTCTAAACGCCATTTTTTAACACATTGCCCAGTCATTATTATTATTATTCTCAGTATTTATTTTCAATCAGGTTTGTCCGCTATCTTGTGTGAGAGGTATATAGTGACCGACCGCGCATAGCTGTTCTTTTCTGGAATGCTGTTATGCAGCATCTCCCTGACCCGAGGAGCCTGACCCTTATGGCTAGAAGCTGGTCTGACGGACCGAAACTCTTTATTTCCCTCTCCAGACATCATCTATGGACCCTGCTTCACTAAGTCTCAAGGCGAGCTCTGCTCTGCGGCCCATGTCGGACTTTTCGTTTAACTCTAAATCATCTTTCAGAAGAGTTTTAAATGATTCACAATTAGTATCATAAGATTTATATTAACCGGGATATAAACCGTGATTACTTTTTGATTTTTATTGAAGTCCCGATACTTCGACGCAGTTTCGTGCATCATGATCACGGGAAACTGAAGACGGCGGGTGGATGTCAAAGTTGCAGCGGCGGCGCGTCCTTTGTTGTTCGATATGAAACTGCATACAGTTTCTTGAACAGATCGGCACGAAAGTCTGCTGAAGCTACGCCAATCCAGCTATTAGCTTTGCTACATGTTTTATTATTACTCTGCCCAACAAAGGATGGGCATTATGTATAATGCCCGGGCAAAGTACAGCTATTCGGTGTGTTATTATTACTTTGCCCAACAGAGGATGGGCATCATTCATAATGCCCGGGCAAAATTCAGTTATTCGGTATGTTATTGTCACTTTGCCCAACAGAGGATGGGCATTATCTATAATGCCCGGGCAAAATTCCACTATTCGATATGTTATTATCACTTTGTCCGTCAGAGGATGGGCATTATGTATAATGCCCGGGCAAAATTCAGCTGTTTGGTTTGTTAATTATCACTTTGCCCAATACAGGATGGGCATTATGTATAATGCCCGGGCAAAATTCAGCTACTCGCTGTGTTATTATTACTTTGCCCAACAGAGGATGGGCATTATGTATAATGCCCGGGCAATTTAATTATTCGAATAGTTATTATCAAACTGCCCACTCACAATGGGCATTATTCATAATGCCCGGGCATTATGTATAGTGCCCGATTTATCACTTGGTCCATAACAGTGATACCATATATCCCCATTGCAAAATCAGCAGAAAACACGTCTTTAGATCAAACGGAAGTCCCCCATTCAGGTCGTTACATGAAAGGCGACCGAGCCGGTTCGCCGCTGTTCACACACGAGCGGATTCCAAGTCACCCTGCTAATTGATTAATGAGTAAAGACCACGTGGTTGCTGTTTAACAGTATCATGGTTGCAGAGATCTGATAATTGTCGCATTGTAGTTGTACCCAATCGTACTTAATAGTACCTACTTAGGCTTAGGCCGTTTTCAAAAGAAAGGCAAAAGATCGGCCTGAGTGGAGGGCACTGCAACGTACAGCGATTTATGATGGTCACGACCCTCAGTCATGAGGTTCGACGAAGAATAAGAATATCTCTTCAGTATTGGTCCAGCCGAGCTGTTCGCCTCGGAGCTTTAATGATTGTCCTCTTGGCACAGGTATTGTAAGGTACACCATTTATCCTGGTCTTGAACTAACTGGTATCATCCAGAATTAGGTATCACGCGATTTCCCGAACTTCATCCACCCAACGACCTAACAGAGCGCTTACCAAAGATCTCAAAACGTCCGCCTTATGACTGCTTCCTAACTCGCTACCATTAAGTTATTCTACAGCTAAGTCTAAACAGAAACTAGACCGGCCTGTCAACAGCTTCTAGTAACCAGTACCCCCTGTCGACCGCAAAACTGAAATGTCGTAAGTCTTTTATAGTTGTATAGATATATAACTTTTTGGTTTGGTAACCCCCTGCTGAGCCAATTACAATGTTAACAAGGGCATAGCCATGTTTACCGCCATAAATATGTCATTGATAAAGTTTAGAGGAAGAACGAGGTGAAGGAATATATCTATAGGAAAGCATGTCTAACTTTTCAGAGTGCATATCTACTCGTATATTAATTATTTGCAAACGTGCTCGGAACGGGATAATCTCGTTCATGATAGTGCACGACGCTATGAAGAGGTCAGGGTACGGTACGTAGCCAAATGCACAAACGCTCACGATAATATCGCTTCCGTATATCTATCGCTCTTCCATACTGGCGCGACAGAGCCAGACTGCGTTTCGTTTAGCGTCAACGATTTTCAATCGGCTAGGCCTGCAGCAGACGCAAGCATTAGTTGCGTTGTGTCCGCGCAAATCCTCTTCAGCGCAATTTCAACTATGGATTCGCTCGTTAGAACGCGAATAATGTTAGCCGGCCAGATATCCCTCTGGAGATGGCAGCCGCCATGCAGTCGTCGACTTTTTGATCGCGAATGGCCCAAACACTTAAGTATACATATATGTATACATAAGTGTATACTGAGTCATGGATGTTTTCTACGTATATAAGTATTTATATATTTTTCTCAAACATGGTATGAAATATTGATGTTATGTGCCTTATAATTGGCAGCGAAGTATGACGTTGCAGGTGCGGCTAGGACGATTGATAGATAATGGAATTTCATACAAACCTTGCAGGCCAAGGCCGGCAAAGTCCTCTTTTTTAATTTCCAAACACAGATAATTGTGACATAACATCCAGGTATTTAGCCAATTAAAAAAAAAACTATAAGGGGCTTTATAGACGTGCCGACTGCAACTGGTACGGGCCCTAGACAATATTTGATTTTGGGTGCGTTTTCATACAAAAGAAATTTTTTTCGTTTTTTTTTGAATTTTTTTTTTAACTTTTTGTTTTTTTATAAGCGTATACGGGGTTTCAAAGGGGAACGAAAATTCGATTATTTTTGCGCTACTACGCACCGTTTAGTAGATACAGCCATCCAAAGTTACTATTTTCAGTAGACTTTATTTATTTCATACCATGTTTGAGAAAAGCACTATACATACCTCGGCGGGAAATGGGGTTGCCCGCCTCAGACCTATCCGGCCTCGCTTTGCTCGGCCGTCTATATGTCTTCGGCCGGCAACCCCCTTTGTCCCGGCCTCTGTAGTAATGTACTAATATATATCGTTGTCTGAGTACCCACAACACAAGCCTTCTTGAGCTTACCGTGGGCCTCAGTCAATCTGTGTAAGAATGTCCTATAATATTTATTTATTTATTTATTTATTATTTATTTATGTATTTACCTACTCATACGAAAGCTACGTGTCTCAGCGCAAGCAAACTCTTTAAATAATCAGTGATATTTATAACAGTTCCAACTCAAAGTTTTGCTGTCTGTGCTCGATCACTATACCTACATCTTTAGATGTAGCAAGTTGCAGACGCAGACTTTACAACTTCACAACAACATTCGCAGATGCAAGTTTATGCATTCAGTCCTTTTAAATGCAAACTGCAGTTCATACTATCTCCATCTCAGAGTTGCAAGGGTACCCATTACTCACGGCAAATGAAACGTCGGTACTTTAGTGTTTTATCAGATGTCCACGATTTTATGGACACCCTGCGATAGGCATTTTCAATTTTATGTACAAGACGTGTTGATGTATAAATAAGTTTTATGGTTATATTGATTGTTAGCTCAGAGACACGCCTAGTTTGAGACAATGAAAGTATGTTTATTGTGTAATTGCAATTCTGAATTTATTGTGAAGATAATAATAAACACGTGTCTTACACTTCGATGCTGTCTATATACATGGCTTCAGGTCTGAGAGGAGAAATTTGTTAAGATATTTAAAAAAAACATATATACTAGTAAAACACTAAATATCTCTATCTGGTAGACGTAACTCTACCGACTTCCCTGCCAACGAATCAGGATTCGCTCAACGTAATGCGATATTATAGCGAAAATTGCGAAAAAATGCCGTCTTTGTTAAAATGCCTCAAGGGATTAACTTTGGGGTGCTTTGAGCTTCTAAATTTTCTCAAACAAATATACCTACGAATACAAAGTTTAGCTAATAATGTAATTATTATAGTTATTTTTAATTACATTTTGTATTTTTTTTAAACAGTACGATTGCTTGTCACTTGCAGTCTGTTCGTTTTTTTCTGCTTTGCCTCATCAAAAAACCTAGCTATCAATCATTAAAATTTCTTCCATCAATTGACAAATTCCTAATTATTATTCATCGACATTAATGCACAAAATTCGTGCCACATGTCATTATTTTAGCCAGTCGTTGACAGTCGTGCTGCCATATTTCTCTCATTATCTCTCTGTGCTGATTTGATTAGATTTGTGATTGAACTGTAAGTATATTTGCTAGTTAACTTCAATTCTCTACACTTGGGACCTTGGGGTAAATATGGTAACTTGTAAATAGCCGCTAAACTATATGAGAAGTTTTGAAGCAAATCAAATTGTTTTCTAACAAAATATTTTAAATTGTATATTTAAAAAGTAGGCACACTATTTAAAATATAAACCGTAGGTAAATAAATTTCATTCAAAAAAAAAATACCAAGGATTCTCAAACTAGCGTCCTCCGTTTACCGGACGGATGCCTGAATCCCTCGCCCATCTAGTCATGGTGGCAAGGGTCGAAAATTCCAAGAATTCAACGAAGGCTTGTGGCGCCCTGAAATCTCTAAGGTGGGGGCTAGGAGGTCAAACTATACCGATCTACCTTAGGGGTTACTTACACGAGAGGAAAGAAAATAGAAAAGCGAAATCCTGGCAAATGCCGGGATAATGATAATTAGAAAAAGATATTAAATTATACATAATTAAAAAAAAGTATAGTAATGTTTGTTAAATTATGTGATGTAATCTTGTTATATTGGTGAACAATAAAGAATATTTGTATTGTATTTGTATTGTATTGTTTTCATTCGCAAACAAACACTCTAGGACGTGTGACTGTGTGTAAGGTATCCGACAGGCGCGACCCAACTCAAATTAGAACCATATTTTACACGAATACGATTTTAATCGTCGGAGTTAATACTTAATTAAATGTAAAACAATGCCGGTATTTCGTGGAATCCTTGCAGCGCGCACCGACCGTGAAATATAATAAGTACTTAATTAACCCTAACATAAAATAAATAAAAATAATAGGGGAAGTAAGTATTCTACCTAAGGTAAAGGACCCATGTAAAACTCAGTGCGTAAAAAATGTAACAAAGCCCACATTCTAAATATTCGATCATACTTTATTATTTCCAAAAATTACAATTATACTCACATTGTTTTCTTAAAAATACGTAAATTAGTTACTTAAATAAATTAAAATAGAATTTAAGTTGCAAGGAATTATTTGATTGAAGTAAATCCCCTAAACATAGAAATGTTTGTAGAGTTAAGCGCAGTCGCCGCGACGCGATGATCTTGTCTCTCAGGGGTTGTCCTTTGTCCATTGTGGTGGTGCTCGGTCGCTGATGGGATAGAGCTGCGCGATGTGATGGACATCGAGGTTGGTCTGCGGCCGCTCTCCCGGGGGGCGGCGGCGGCGGCGGCGGCGAACGGAGGGGTGAGGCGCGCGACGAGTTGCCGTCGACGAATGTAGCGGCGCACGTACAGCACTGCTAACACTGCGACAATGCCCATGACCACGTAGATTACTGTGTAATGATGAATGTCGTGGTAGTTGATTCTGTCTGATAGGGCTCCCTCGTTCTTCATATGTTCAATTTGATCTCTGATAACCTTGAAATATTTGTCGTTGTTTTCAAGAGCTGTTGATTCGCCTTGCAAGACTGGTACTGTTAGGTTTATAACGTTGTTGATGGAAGGCACGTCGAACTTAACAACGTTTGATTGTGTTTTGATTTCGTTCGAGAGTTTCTTCTGGGGAAATATAGTAAAGGCGTCTCCATTCAACACGCTATCTGTTCGAAGGGTTATGATTCCTGCCTTGTTCAAATGCTCAGCCTTGACCTCCTGTCCGCATATGATTCTCGCAGTACATTCGTCACAACAAAAGTATAGGTATGTATTCATAGTGCTTAGTTCCGTCCATATGTTTCGACAAGTGTCAGAGTCAGCTGAACACTCGTTCGACATTTGATCGGCGATGCAGAGGTGTGAGTCAGACTTTAGTTGATAAATTGGACCTTGTAGCGTACAAATGAGAGTATATGAATCGTAGTGCGAGCATTTATTTACAGTTTCATCCAACATAGGTATATACGATTCTTTTTTGATGTTTATAGCCACTTGTTTTGCTATGGGTCGTATTTTGATCATATTTTTTCCAACTTGACGTGGGATTGATATTAATCTGAAGAGTTCATACACATCTTGAAAAACTAAGGGAATCTTGATTTCGAAGATAAGGTACTGACGGGTCATTCTTGTTCGCACTTTCATTAATTGATATAGTTTGGGTAGATCTGTGTTGATGTTCTCGCAGGGTAGAGTCAAATCCTTTGGCATCTGCCCGGCTATGATGTTCAGCTCATCTTTCAACTGTTGTGGTGTCAAGAGATGCACGTTAAATTTGCCATAAATAACGTTAGCAATGGTGTCCAATAAAGTGTCTTGTATGCTCTTCAGGTTCACGAGTATGTTGTTAGCGATGATTGATGATACGGTGATTTCATTTATGTGGGTTGATTCTTGCATTTCAGTTGCCTGCTTGTTAAGGCTCTTCTCGATGTTGTTTATGTGTTGATTGAACGTTTTGTGCTGATTTTGCATTGATGTTTCAACTCTTTTCAGTAAGTTAGCTTCCGCCTCGATAACCGAAGTTTGATTCCTCCATAATTGTGCTAAATGTTTCTCATTAGCTCTGGTCAGGTCGATGTCCTTCTGATATTGTTCGGCAAACTGTTCATCGAGCACGCCGAACAGGCTGTGAGCGACGTTACCGACGCCGTTGAAGAAGGCCCTTCTCTGTCGTGGGGACTCGACGCGTTGACCGAGTAGCATGCTGTCGTAGTATTTTAGTTCCGAAAAGGCGTGGCGCAGTTGAGTTAGGACGATGTTACACTGTTGTTTATTTTCGAGGGCGTGACACATATTTTCCAAGTGTCTGATGTATTTGGAAAATAGTTCTGATCCTTCCCAGTACGGATTGATGTCATAATAAACTACAAGTTTCCACTCGTCTCGGGCCAGCTTCATGTTCGTTATTTTATCAAAATAAAGACCTTGTCCCTCTTTGAAATGTGACACGCTATGATTGCATTGTGCCGGTGATATAATTAACATAAACAGCATAAGCGCCATAGTGATGTAATTGATGAGTTTTGATCTTGTTTTCCTTTGTTTTGTTTGTTTTGCTGGGGGCGTGACCGACGAGGGCAACGTGTCTTCTTTCTGTACTTCTTTGGTTGATGATGATGATTCGTTTTCTGATACTGGCAGTTTAGACAGTTTGATAATGGGCCTTTTGATTATTGAATTTTTTGTCTTCACTGAGGCGACACGGACAAGTCCATCCTTTCCTTCGTGGACTTCTGATACCCTGCCAAGGGCCCACTTGCCAGCAGGTAAGTTTGCGTCGTGGATGATTACGACGTCGCCGATCTCAATGTTTGGCTTGAGTTGTGTCCATTTACAGCGTGATTGTAGCTGACACAGGTATTCAGTTTGCCATTTCTTCCATATATCTTGGAATATTTTCTGTGTTAGGCGCCACCGAGTGCGTTCGTCCCTTTCTGTTTCAACGATGTGGAGAGTCGGCCCGCTCGATAAAAAGTGTGCCGGCGTGATGTAATCCAAATCGTCAGGGTCTTCGGTCAATGCGCACAGGGGACGTGCGTTTAAACAACCTTCTATCTGTGCCAATAGAGTCGAAAATTCTTCGAAGGTTAGATGTTGTTCTCCCAGCACTCGGTGAAGATGATGTTTGAGACTCTTCACCGCTGATTCCCACAGGCCTCCTGCGCTGGGCCAAGAAGGAGCGTTGAAGTGCCAGCTGATGTTCATATCGCTGATGGCGTTGAAGAATGATTCATCAAGCGAAGCAGTGATCTCTTCATATTCTCTTCTGATTGCTTTGTTGGCTTTAGTTAAATTTGTGCCATTGTCACTGAAGATGTGACGTGGTGCTCCACGCCGGGCGGACATCCTCCGTAGAGCGGCCAGAAATGATTCCGAGCTTAGGTCTGAAACTAGCTCTAAGTGCACTGCCTTTGTCGCCATGCAAACAAACACAGCAATGTAGCCTTTAGTCGTTTTGATGCCGCGACCTTTGCTTGCCTTCACTGATACGTATCCCGTATAGTCAACACCGGTGTTAAAAAACGGCCTTGATGGATTTGATCTCGACTCAGGTAAGTCTCCCATGAGTTGTGATTGCTTTGGGGTTTCTGCTTGAGGCATGTTATGCAACGACGGAGGCGATTTTTTGTAGCTCTATTACCTCCTATGATCCAGACTGATTCTCTTAGCTTCGAGTGAGTGAGTTTGGCAGTTCCGTGCAAAGTAGCTTTATGTGCTTGATCTATAAGCAACTCGGTCAAACGACCTCTATGTGGAATGATAAGAGGATGCTTCATTTCCCAGCTGATGTGTGCGTTGTGAAGGCGTCCTCGAACGCGTAGCATTCCATTTTGATCCAGGAAAGGTCTTAATTTCACAATATTGCTTTTTAAATGCACTGATTGATTTGTTTTCAAATTTATTATTTCATTTGAAAACTCTCTTTCTTGCACGTACTTGATGATTCTATTTTTAGCTGTGTTTAACTCGTCAGCTGTTAGGTAACTCGAGCTTTGCTGACGCCGCGAAGCCACTCGTAGTATCCAGGCGAGTACGCGGGTGCAATGAGTCATGTTGCTATGCTTACATATTAATTCATTGATAATATCGCCGTCTGTTTGTTGACATGTTACCGCGTGGCTTTGTTTTGATATTTTAACCTCTTGATCCGTAGTGAACGTGGGCCTTTCTTGATTTTCACTGTATGATGACAGCCAGTTTGGTCCATTCCACCAAAGATGGTGTTTTAATAACTGCTGGGCCGTGATTCCGCGACTAGCGCAGTCGGCCGGGTTTTCTTCGGACTTGACGTAGTTCCAACAAGTCGGTGGTATGATTTTTGTAATTTTCGTAACTCGGTTAGCTATAAATGGCTTCCACTTGCTAGGTTCGCCGTTTAGCCAGCCCAAAACTGCTGTACTGTCAGACCAGCAGACCATTTTGATTTGGTTTTCTGACAGAGATAGCTTGACCTTCTCCATGAGGGCTGATAGAAGTAGAGCTGAACACAGTTCTAGTCTCGGCAAGGACACAGCTTTTTTCGACGGTACAAGTCTTGATTTTGCTGCTATCAGTACCGGCGGCGGCGGCGTTGCTTTTTTGTCGTCGGTGGAGATAACACGGCAGTAGATTGCGCATGCGTATGCTTTAGTTGATGAGTAACAATAACCGTGTAGTTCGATTTCTTGATTCTTGCAGGTATTTAGCCAACGCGGGATTTTGATATCTTTGATAACTTGGAGGTCTTGTGAAATTGTGAACCATTCTTTCTTGATATTTTGGGGTATTTGATCGTTCCATCCGATGTCATTTGATATGACATTTTGAAACAGTAACTTCAGTTTCGTGGTTACTGGTGACAGCCATCCCAGAGGGTCAAATACTTGTGCTATATTTGACAGCAACTCTCTCTTCGTCATTGTGATTGATGTTTGAGTTGGGAGTGGTGCAATTTTTAGTTGGAAACTGAATACATCTTCCTGAGGATGCCAGCGTAGACCCAGCGTTTTCGTTGTTTCTTGATCTTTAAATTCGAACGTTTCTTGCTGATCTTGAGCCTTACTAGCTCCTTGCAGTAGTTCGGGCGTGTTTGATGCCCATTTGCGAAGATTAAACCCTCCTGATTGTAATAAATTGATCAAATCTTGTTTCATTTTCTTCGCTGATTCGAGATCGTGACAGCCGTGTAGCAGGTCATCCATGTAAAAACTCTCTTCAACGACTTTAGCCGCTTGAGGATAGTTGTGGCGTTCGTCGTTGGCCAGCTGTCTTAAAGTCATCATAGCTAACCATGGAGCAGCCTTGGTGCCATATGTTGTTGTTGTTAGAGCGTATTCACGGAACCTTTGATGTTCATTGTCTCTCCATATGATTTTCTGATATTTTTGATCTTGAATGTTCATACCAATCATTCTAAACATTTTTTCAATGTCTGCCACGTACGCCACCTTATATTGTCTCCACTTGATGATGAGTGACAATAAGTCGTGTTGTAAATTGGGTCCGCTGTACATGATGTCGTTCAGACTTGTCCCATTTGACGTTTTGGCAGACGCATTGAAGACCACCCTATGAGATGTAGTTGCTGACTCAGGTCTTTTCACGCAATGATGTGGCAAAAAGCACTCCTGTGTCGAGTTGGGTGGCCCGTCGACTTCGTCTGTACATTCGCGCATGTGGCCTAAACTAATGTATTCTTGTATAAACTTCTTGTACTCCTTTTCGATATTGTGATCCTTTCGAAACTTCATCTCGAGTTGCCTGAACTGTGATATGGCTATGTTCTTTGAGTATCCAAGCGCGTCTTCCTTCTCTGGCTTCAACGGCAACCGAACGACATATCTTCCGTCCTCTTGTCGAAAAGTAGTTTTGCGGTAGAAGTCTACACAATGTTGATCTTCTGATGACAAATTTGATGTTTCATTGATGTCTTCAATGGTCCAAAAGCGCGAAATATCACTCATGTTGTTGACGATAGTGCAGCATTGTTGATACGATGGCAATGGGACCTTTCCGTTAATGATATACCCGAGTTTCGTTTTCTGGGCTACGGGGAGGTCATCGTCTTTTACTATGGTTCCATTCTGGACGAATTTGGCGTAGATTTCTGTTCCTAATATGATATCAATCTGTCGGCTGATGTTGTAATCCGGATCTGCCAGTGGTAGTCCTCTTAAATATGACAAATCGGGCTTGACGAAGGTTTGATTCGGCAGTGGCAGAGTGAGTTTATTCATGATAAATAACTCTGCGTCAAATTGAAAGTCACAATGCAGTGATGACAAAGTGACGTTTATAACGCCGTTACAGGAGTTTCCATTAATTCCCAGGCCGTACATAGTGTCATCACAGCTTTCCCGGGGTATTTGGAGAAGTTGAGCCGCAGCCTCCGTGATCAATGACATCTGTGCTCCAGGATCAATAAACGCCCTCAAAGTGTGATACTTTCCATCTACTGCCCTTACTTTGATGAGGGCGGTAGGTAATAAAACTTCTATATTTTTTCTACATTCTTGCGTAATACTTGCAACAGTTTTGCGCTTATTAAGTGGATCGGAAGTCTCTTGTTTCTGACTGTAGGCATCATGCACGAGCGTGTTATGTCGTTCATGACACGTGCGGCATCGACTCGTTGAAAAACATTCCTTATCGTAATGATTATAAAGGCAATTTTTGCATAGATTCAATCTTGCAATAGTGCTTCGTTTGCTTTCTGGTCTTGCACTTTGAAATGTTTCGCAATTAAATATGCCATGATTTTTATTACAAACCGGGCAATGTTTTCTTTGATAATAACTTGATTTAACATCATTTGATTTATTTTGTGATAATGATGAATCTTTTATGCCCATAAATGATTTGTAATAAGGTTTTCTTGGTGCTTCTGATTGATGAGATGTTTTTGGTGTATCCAACTTGCGGCGGCTCGCTTCATATGATGTAAATTTCATTTCTAGAAAATCTAGGAAGTCCTTTAAGGTCGGCAAGTCACGTGGGTTCTTCAATGATTCGACGTACTCCGTATGACTTTCCGGGTCCAATTTTTGTGATAGAATATGGACGATAAGGGGATCCCATGACACGATGTCCACGCCTAGGTTCCTGATGGCGTTTAGGCACTCGTTGGTGGTGTCATGTAGGCGCTTGATTTGTTGATATGATTGTTGTTGCATTGTTGATAGCGAAAGCAGGTTGTTGAGGTGTGCGGTGAAAATTAGTTTCGTGTTGTTGTACCTGTGATTTAGGATATCCCAACAGGTTTCATAGTTTTCTGAGCTGATGTTCAGATGTTGAATGAGTTTTTCAGCTTCACCTTTAACCTTATTTTTCAAAAATTGCATCTTCTGTGCATTAGACATCGAGCGGTTATGATGTATGGCTTCATTAAATAAATCCTTGAATGAAACCCACTGTTGATAGTTTCCACTAAAGGGTGGGATGTCCATGACGGGGGTTGATTTTTCACGGTGGACCATGGACCATATTTTGGAATTGATAGATTTTTTCATATCGAGGAATTTCTTCTCATATTTGCAAAACGTTTGATTATAAGTTTCGTCGTCTTCGAAAAGTTCACTGTCGATGTCCCAGTGAAGAGTGTCAATAGTTGTCCAACGAGACTGAACTGATTTAAGTAAATCTTCCAATTCCCACTTTTCATTTACTGTGGAGAGGTCGATGTAGTGTAGAGTACGTGCGAAGGCCTTGAAGTTGCTCTGTTGCTTTCTCATCTTTTCTGACAACTTGGCAGCATCGACGCTTGGTTTTTCGGTGATATTGAAAATAGGTGCAATTGCGAAAGCAGAATTGATTGTAGCCTGGGTGGCCGACCTTTCTTGATCTACAGATTGATGGGTAGGGACGGCGCGGCTTTGAAGATCCGATGGCCCAGGTTGATTTTCTTCATTTTTGGTTCTTTCTTCAGCCCAGTTGGGCATCTCTGACGAAGGGAGTGGTGAACGTTCTGTTGGTTTTGGTGAGATTGGTCTCGGTCTCGGTGATAAGGCAGCCTTTTGAACTGTATCCAAATGATCAAGCAATACAGACCGAGCTGATTCGTAGAAGGATTTGGTTTTGATGTATGCTGACTGACACATTGGCCCGTGGGTTTGTAACTATTCTCAGGCAATGCAAGCACTGCTCAATTGTTCCTCAAGTGCCTACTAAGCCAGAAACTAGAAATCGACAGTCCCGTACCAATGAACCATAAAAGGGCCAAGATTCGCACGATCTTCGGAATTCACAAAATCATGATAAAAATGGCGCAAATCGCGTGAACACTGGGCTCTGTTATTCGCCCCACTTCTCCGTGCTATGACAGTTGGCCATTGTGGAAATGCTGATGAATACATTAACTTTGACACTATTGGCAGTAGACCGTGCTATCTATCGGTTTTTGCATATGCGGTATTCAGCGCAGCTAAGAATAGAATAGATTTTCTATTGAATATACGGATTGGTGTTAGTTTACATTTTATGGTAAAACTGTGTAGCCCGCAAATTCGTCTGCGTGAACGGACAGTGAGTAAATAAGTACTACTGTATTAAATTTCCAATAACTTTGTCACCTCATTAGTGATAATAACGATGTACAGTGAGCTGCAAACTTGCATGGAGATATTATGAATGAATTCATTGATAAATTCACCAAGCACTTTTGCAGCAGTACAATCTGCTGCAAAAGTGCTCGTGCTGCGCTATAAAAACTATCGTATATTTTTTCTCAGGTGTCTCAGGACTTATCGGCTATCGGTTTAAGACGTAACCGACAACTTTTGATAGAAAAGTAGACCCCCTTTCATACAAATTTATATGCAGGGGGGTCTACTTTTCTCTGCATCTGACTGTACATATTTGCTAATTGAGTACCTATATCAAACAAATTTGTATGCACGGGGATCTACTTTTCTCTGCAGCTGACTGTACCTACATGGAAACTTACATTTCATCGTGCTTTTAATACTTATTTTGTTAAAAGGAAATTTCATAAAAACTGGCCATATAATGAGATAACCAGATAATTTCGTATCCTATTTAGATCCCTTTAAAATTACACATTTTTTTATAAAACAGGTACCTACTTAAATGGCTTAATGACTAATTATCGTTGAACGTTGCTAAACATTATCGCTGCATGGTCCATCCATGCAATTTATGAAGAACACTAATTGCACTATTTTATGAACTGAAGCCATAACACTTAACTAAAATATATTTCATCGTACTCAGGTAGTTTCCTTAAGTTTAAGTGTGCTGGAAATAATTAAGACGCTACAGGAGCGAAAATGCTAAAATGGAAAGGAGCTCCCCTTTCAATTTGGGAATTTTAGTTAAATAAGAATATCAAAAAAATCAGAACGGTCTGAAACAAAAATAATAATACTCTGTGTTGAAAAAAATATTGCTCTTTCTTCAAAACCCAGGGAGGAAATAGTCGAGAGCGTTTGTATGGAGAATTGACCCCTCCTGTATCGTCTTAAGTGACATTTTTTTGTTTTTGTAACTGACATCTTTCCTATAGCCATTTAGGCATTTAAAAACAATTTTTAACGCCTGTTCTAGTTATAACAAGATAGTTACCATTTTTCGTTGCTCTAGGCTCAAATAAGAAAACATACATATTACATACATAGGTACATATCATATAGGTACTTAATACAGATACAGAAATGGCTTTTCTGCAACATGGGTTTGACTTGACCCTCCTAGTCAACATGTCATGTTGGGAGCTTGGGAGAAAATCAATTGGGAAAAGACCTTGGGGCTCCACACGGTTTTCATCGATGTTTGACAAGTTTTGAGTTGAAACTACTATATGTGCACTACAGATAGAATTGTAATACCAACGGCCATCGGTTCTTCAATCTTTTATCTCTGTAAGAGCTTTATTTTGGAAAAATAGTGAAGGGTGTGACATACATTAAATCGACATGTTTGGATTTACCTTTGACTTTTCTAAAATTTCAAGAATGATTTAAATTTTAAAATAATTACAACAAAAGTTATGATCAAAAAACCAGTTTTAGATTCTAAAATTGTTTAATTTCATGCCAAGAACACAGAAATAATGAGCTGTAATGGAATAATGAGATACTATTTTGTTTAAAGACGATGCTGTTAATATGATAGGTTTTAGGTTAACTATCATAATATCAATGGATTCAAATCGAAGGTCATTGGGGCAGGGAATGCCCTTAACAAGATGTAAAGTGGTAAAATAGTTCAAAGGAGTGTGAAGTGTGATTTGATTCTAATCTAGCTGATATAGCATTACATACGTGCACGTTCGCTTCCACCCACAGAAGGGTTCAGACAGTGAATAAGGGGAAGAGAATTCCGGTTCTCATTACATAATCTTTGATTAATTAAAAACTACCTTGCAATTTACTTTATAAAGGGACGCGAATGTTTAATAAAAATACCTAGGTATCCAATTATGCATTTGATAACTAATGTTAGAAGATGCTTCTTAAATATCCATTATTTTTAGTGATAACAGTTGATAATTATTTTATAAGTATTATAACACTGCAGTTTCCGAGTAACCGTACATAGAGGTATAACGTTTTAATTGTATATAAAATTGGTTTACTTTTCTACTTTTAGTTTTAATTACCTAATTAGAAAATCAAGAAAGTTTCGACATATGACTGATTGACTTCAGAAATCAATATTCATAACATGAAGAATTTCGTGCGAGATTACAAGCATCTATTTTCTCCGTAAATCCACAATAAATGCGGTAACTCGTGTTTTCAAGAACAACTGTAACAGTTTCTATCATTAATATCATTATGATCTACTTTAAGAACTAGGTAAAACTTCATACATTTTTTCACACGCGAATTTATCTACATGAGAAATCACAACTTATGAAGAACACAAAGAAAACTACACATTAATTTAAACCGTATAATTATGGATACTTACACAAAGTATATCCATATCTTTATATTTACACGCTAGATAATTTTCAATTTAGTTTAGGGCAAAACACCGGAATTAACTTTTTTACAAAATTCTCTGAAGTTTGATTGGCTTCTCTATCCATAAATATTTAAATGAGCATATCCACTTCATTGCAAAGTTTCCTATAAATACTTTTTATCGCTACTCACTTCCCTGGCAATAACCCTAAGGGAACGAAGACGATTAAATTGATTAATAACATAGCAAAACTTACCTTAAGAGGTTCCGCATGGCTGACCGGTCGGCGAACTGGCTAGGTTGAAAAAAAAATCAAAACCACTGATTCTAAATTCAAATCGATTCGAAATTTGAAAACACTCGTATATTCGTATTTGGAACTCCGGCGTTCGTTAGGAACGTTCGCGTGCGATCGAGGCGAAGGCTGCGGCTATTCTGCCAGTCTTGGGGCCGCGTGGCCACTCTTGAACTTGACAGCAGGTTGCAGTGATTGCACACTACTGCAGTCGGTTGCATTTTCGACTGTAATGCGGGATGTAGACCTGTTGGCCTTTGAACTCTGGACGCTACTGGAACTATATTGAGGGCGGATTATAACTGCATCTGTCACCGAACACCATGCGCAAACATTTTAGTCAATCGACTCCAATTAAATGTAAGTGTAATTATAAATATAAGTTTAATACGAGAAATATTAATTTTTAACTTCTCTTAATATAGATTGTCTCGTAATATTTCTATGGATTGTCTCCTACGACCAGCAGAGTCCATACTAAATACCGTACCCCGTTGGCAGCCGTAAATCTATGTCACTAGATGTCACTAAGAGTGTCATTTAAATAAAAATGTTTTTTTTTTTTTAAATACGCACGCGGTAGTTCGACGGCATTACAAGTGATACAGTGAAAAGTATATAGATGACGCTAGGGGCCCGTGTCATGTTTCAGTCCCTGTTTACAACGCAAGCCATCGTTCTTATTTTGAATTATGACAATCATGCAAAAGAGTACCATACTGTCAAATTTTCTATCTCTTTCATTTTGAGCGTGACGTCAATGATTAGTAATATTACTTTCAATATATTTAAAATTTAGATTTTAATGAGGCCATTTCGAACGGTGTTTATGATAGATATCATGTTGACAATCAATCTCCTGGCCGTCTCGCTCACACCAATCCTATCCTATATGTGAACGAGTGCGACCGAAACAGTTGAGTATTATTGAAGATTTTTGAATGTCTAAAATCTTATTGGTAGTTGTCGAAAACCCGCTTTTTCCATAAAGTGTTGGCGCTACGTCAAGTGGGTGATAGGCGTACGAGCAAGTACGCGTTGGATGGTCGACTACTATGCGCTACTGCGTTTCGATCGGCGTTTAGCGACAATGATTATCAGCTCGGCTTCATGGCTTTACGAACCTTAGCTCGGACCATCGAATATGAAACTTATAAACTTCTTTATACACAAGGGTATAAAGAAGTTTATAACCAGGTGCTCCATGACACCATTGCACCAATCTGTCGCCAGCACCGCTACACTTCAACGGCCAAGTCACACAACATCTATCCATACTAATATTATAAATGGGAAAGTGTGTGTGTCTGTTTGTTTGTCCATCTTTCACGGCAAAACGGAGCGACGTATTGACGTGATTTTTTAAGTGGAGATAGTTGAAGGGATGGAAAGTGACATAGGCTACTTTTTGTCTCTTTTTATATCCCCCCACTTCCTTAGAATGGAGGATGGAAGTTTGTGGAGAGATTTTCGAATTTAACGCGAGCGAAGCCGCGGGCAAAGGCTAGTTAACTATAATAATAAAGAAATCGCAGTAAGGAACTTTATGTAGATTTCATTACTTTTTAGAGATAAACAAGCAGCTCCATCGAGACATTCGAGACGGCTATTTTTTACAGAATGTTTTTGGTGGGATATACATAGGCATAGATATATAACACTAACAAGGTATCTATTGTCTTAGTCCGTTTTCACATTATCCGATCCGATATCGGATGTCGGAAGGATTTAAATGGAAAAAATCCAAGATAGCGCCTGTAATGTATCAGTCCTACATCCGATATCGGATCGGATAATGTGAAAACGCATTTAGTCTCATTAATTATTACTTATGTCAGAGTTTCACTAATTATTTCCTTTTATTCATTTATTATCTCAGTTTAGGTTTATACGAGTACCAAACGAGTAGTATACGAGTAGAAAATATATTACCAAAACAATACAAACTATCATTAATTTATTATAAAAACGTAATCCAAAGTGCCACACCTGGCGGCCTAACTATCCGCGTTGTGTCCAAGACGAAGCCTGACCGACGAAGCTAGCAAGTCTCTCTACATGTTAGCTGAAATACTGTCAAACCATTCACTGTGATTACTCAGATTATTATAAGCAAAATGATCTTCGAATGAACTTTCTGGACAATTGAGATGCATGGGCGCAGTCGAAACCAGCTCGCCCCTTCAGCCGTGTCCCGTTGAAAATCGGAAAGATTCTTTTCCTTAGCACATTTAATGTTTACAAATTGGATTCGCCTTCTGTCACCTAAACTGGTAATTTTATGTATGAGGTCATTGGTCATACAATTATTAATTTATACAGTTATTAATTCTGTATCTCTACTCGCATTGCTGCTGCGATTCTAAAATATTTAATATTCATATATTATGAATATTCAATAAATCATACAATGACATTTGTGATGTGACATGGATGTCAGATGTCACATCTGTTGGCACAATGATTGCGTTTTGTTGAACTTATTTGAGCTCAACATATAGGTTTATTATCACTAAGTATATTATATTAATGAACAACGAAACGGATGTGACATTTTCCTAGTCCACCAACGTCATCTAGTCATTTTATTTGGCAATAATTAGACAACATGCGAACAAACTTAGCCAGCGAAGCGATCACAACTACGTACGTACAATATAATTTGTAAAAATTGTGTTTTGAGCCAATATTTTGATATTAAAATAAAGTTTTTTGATAGTTATTCATAGTATAATATAAAAACAAGTAAAAATATGTGTGAAAATATGTTTTTTTCCACTCCCGGGTTACGAAACAACGCCATCTAGTTTTACAGCAAAAACTAAGCTTTTTTCAGGGGTACGCTTTTTTGTATGGGCTATATCAGTATAGTATTAAATGGTCCTTGGCGAAAGTTAATATTTTTAACTTTACGATCCCAAACATTTATTCAATTTTATATGTAAACTTATACTTTCATTATAACATAATATAGTATCTACAAGCAAAGAGGATCGAGTATTATAGAGAATGACTGTCAAAGTAAAATATGTAATCACAGTGCATAGACTGCCATCTCTCGACACAAGCTTAAAACTTTTGAACCTCAGTTTTGACAATTTGGCCCATATTCATAGCTTGATATGTTTTAAAATGTCAAATATTAATATTAGCGCCATCTAGCCGAGCGTACCCCAAAGGTGTATCGCCATCTAGCTCACCGTACCTTTTTCTGTATGGTTTTGGGGTACGTTTTTTTCTTAGACTTTATCGGTCTTTACGAAGTTATATAGGTCTTTGCTACAAGTATCCACACTTTTTGTCCATCTTTTAGACTCGCTTAATAATAATTCAAGGGGAAGAAATGATTCGTGCTTTACAAAATCGTTGTCAAAGTAACTTTAATAATAGTACATTTTGCAACAAGGGGAGGAAGTTAAATATTACTAACGAGAGTAAGTTTAATCGCGACGGCTTGCCGGAGCGATTTAAAGACTCGAGTTTGTAATATTCATTGTCCCCGAGTTACACACAATGTTTTTCATCACACTCGCAATGTAAAAAATATGTAAATAGATGTAAAAAAGTTAAGTACGGTACAAGAAATTTCATTATTCCCATGGAAGAACGATTTTTCTATAACTCACGCTCCGCCTGCGTGCAATAGCACATTTAAAGTGCGGGTGTGATGAAAAATAAAGTAATGGCTCTGGGAGCTGCAGACCTTCGCGCCATGCTTAGAAAACGAAAATGTGAAAATGCGATAAAATTATGATACAAGCAGTAGTTGCTTGTGTTCGGTTGGGAGACGCCACTCTAGTAATTAGAATTATGGTATCTATGGTAATTAGAACACGACCAAAGAGAGTCGCACTGCAGAACTTTGACAAAAAAAGTTGTCGATGTTTAAACAAGCGGCCAAGTTATGTTTATGGTTTTAGAGCTGATTTTTATATTCCTTTTTAACCCCCGACGCAAAAACGATAGTGTGTTATAAGTTTGATGTATCTGGCTGTCTGTTTGTCTGTTTGTCTGCCTGTCTGTCTGTCTGTCTTGTGTGTCGTTCTGTGGCATCGTAGCTCCCAAACGGATGAACCGATTTAGATTTAGTTTTTTTTTTGTTTGAAAGCTGAGAGTCGGGAGTGTTCTTAACTTCTTAGCCACGTTTCATGAAAATCGGTCCACTATGTCGGGTTTTTTTTTTTTTCAAAATTTTAATGTAGTGGTTAGGTTATTTATTACCTGGTTTTAATAACTTTTGGTACCTAGATATAATTTGTTTATTTATTTATGCAGTTAAGTTTTTCAGTAATTTCAGCGTATTTCCTTAAAAGTATTTCCATTGTATTACAAAACAACTAAAAATTTTGACGACCGGTCTGGTGTAGTCGGTATTTATCTATGTAGAGGTAGATACTTAATGACCCTGCCTGCTAAGCCGACGGTCCGGGGTTCGAATCACCCATCGTATCACCGACAGTACAAGCTTTGCTTAGTTTGGGGCTAGTTAGATCTGTGTAAGGCAGCGGTTCTCAAACTTATTTTCCCATGGAACCCTTTTAGAAAGTAAAACATCTGACGGAACCCTTAATTTTTTTTTATTGCAATCTTTATTTTAATAAGCAATCATGATAGTCAAATCTAATCACTAGATTCTAATGTGAGGTATTACATGGAACTGTTTTTTATTTTTTAACAATTGGTGAATATTTGGTTTTATGGAAGAGAGTTGAAGTTGCATATCAGGTACCCAAAATTCACACGGAGCCCCCAGAGAGGCTTTGCGGAGCCCTTGGGGTCCGCGGAGCACACTTTGAGAATGGCTGGTGTAAGGTATCCCCCGATATTAAAATACAAATACCTAAAATAAAATAAAAATGAAGCTTTAACCAAACTTTCCAATAAAAGTTTAAAGCAAAAGTCAATTCGTACAGATATCACCGGATATGCGCCTCAACACTCCAGTCGGCGCCACGCGGACGCGATCTCGATCGAATTTAATGCATTTTAATACCTGCCAGGTACGCCACACATGAAGGAACTTTCACAATGTTTGTTCTTAATGCTCATTTACTTTGTTCCTTTTTTACATTCACCATTAACCGAGTTAAAAATAGCTTAACCCTTTCGCTGTCTGTTGACGTAGTGTCACTGAAAATACAAATGTCTTTTCTGCGGCAGAGGTTCGGCTGTCGACGTACTGTCACTGTCAGCGAATGGGTTAAAAGTTAAAACTAGGGATGTACCGACTAGTCGGGAAAGCCGATTATCCGGCCACATTTGTAGTCGGCGATTAGTCGGCGACTAGTCGGCAAAAAAGGCCGATTAGTCGGCACTTGATAAGTGATAGGAAAATAGTAGAAAAATAAATTATCGGATGATTTATGGTCGTATTATGTACGTATTCGTTATGCCTTTGTTAGTCAAAAGAACAAAATAAATATCTGTAATCATCACAGTAATTAATGACCTACCTAAGACTATCGGTTTCATAGGCAGGACCACTATCTATTTTAAACTAAAAAATGGAAAATGTGTATAACTATTATCATAGACATTTGAACCTGAACAAAATATGAAAAGCGCGATAGAACCCAAAAAATTACATTTCAAAAATTCTGGCGAAATTAGTCGATAATTATGTTCTGGCCGACTAGCCGACTAGTCGGCCGACTAATCGGCTAAATCACTAGTCGGTACATCCCTAGTTAAAACATTTTACAGTACCTTAGATATATTATGGCGCATAGCTTATATTATATCTGTAAGGTACAGAGGGTTCAAATCTCGACTGGGGGGCAATTGTAACTAATCCATTTTTCCCATTATTACACTATGATGTTGAGTTCTACACACAGAGAACCTCCTATAGAGTGGCAGTCTTGTATATTTGGTTCGCGATACGAGTCACCAGTGTTTGGGGTGCGAGGAGCGGGCGGGGAATGTGTTAAGCGCGCTGTGATTGGCCGTTTCAAGGACGGCGGGCAGTCGCGCCAGATGAAAAGGGACAGAAGTATGACTGTCCCTCTACTGACGCGTAAGTGGCCAATGTAAGTTGACCTATGCCGGCTCTGAATAAATTATAAATATGACTTATTTGTGGAATGTAATGCCGTCTGTTTTTAAATTTGAGCTTCTTGTTACCTTTCCACACCATTTCACACTACAGGTGGACATCTTTAAGGCATCAAAATACCCTTTTCCAATTTTTTTGTGCGAAAAACACGCGCTGCTTTCGGGTCTGTTACTTGGTCGATACTGATCGGGCACGGCGAGCGCCCGCGCTTATATCAGTGCAAATACTAGGAAGGCTGGCCACCGCGAGTCGTCTTGTAATAGATGTCTATAGGGGTTGGTCTGTGGTTCTACATGTATTCACTGAACACGCCTACCATATATAACTACTGGTGGACACTTTATTTAATAATGCAAATTAATTACATTTGCCCCCTAGTCAAGATTTGCCCCTCTGTACCTTGAACTTGTTCGCAACTTCAAAGTTCGCAACGTCTTGTCGAAACTTCAAAGGACCATAATATGTTGTACAGTAGGTACATATAACTTAACCACAAAATTAAAATTTTGAAAAAACCCCCGACCGCGACCTAGTGGACCGATTTTCATGAAACATGGCTAAGAACACTCCCGAATAACTCAGCTTTCAGACAAAAAAAAAACTAAATCAAAATCGGTTCATCCGTTCGAGAGCTACGATGCCACAGACAGACACACACACAGACAGACAGACAGACAGACAAACAGACAGACAGACAGACAGACAGACAGACAGACATACACACAGACAGACACGTCAAACTTATAACACCCCTTCGTTTTTGCGTCGGGGGTTAAAAACGTCGCGCGAAGGTACGACACCTACGATACACGTGCGAAGAGGGAATTCGTAACTCCCTTTGCTCGTGTTTTAATTGATTGGAATCATGTTATCTATCCGCACTTGTATCGTAATCTAGGTACTATTAACGACTCCAAGAAACCACCAGCTTAGGTTTCAAACCAAACTAAGTCCCTTTTAAACTTATTGAAAAGGTATTCAGGATGATGAAAATGCCATTAATTTACGACAACTTTATTTCCATCGATCAATCCGTCAAGAGCGAAATTCTTCATGCCTTGTTGAGACGCCGACACCTGAATGAACGCGACGCGACTATAGTCCGTTGCATGAAAAAAGTCGCAAACATGCATCGCCAAGATGGGATGTCGGATGTCGGCCGTGGGTATTTCTGCAACGGAACTTAATGATGGCAGAATGACTCATAGCTCAGATGTTACAGATATTTTTGTGACGTTTTACTTTTTAACCCCCGACGCAAAAACGAAGGGGTGTTATAAGTTTGACGTGTCTGTTTGTGTGTATGTCTGTCTGTCTGTCTGTTTGTCTGTCTGTTTGTGTGTGTGTCTGTCTGTGGCATCGTAGCGCTCGAACGCATGAACCGATTTTGATTTAGTTTTTTTTTATCTGAAAGCTGAGTTAGTCGGGAGTGTTCTTAGCCACGTTTCATGAAAATCGGTCCACTAGGTCGCGGTCGGGGGTTTTTTCAAAATTTTAATTTTGTGGTTATTACGGTTGGGTATCGTAATAATCCGTGTTGCCGCTTTGTCTTCACCTTCGGTATACGCTCTTTACCTAGATAGTACCTATATTACAATACAAGTGCGGAACAGAGGAAGTCCGGAGTAAGTAGCGATAAATTAAAAGTAAAACACGTCATAGGCACATGACATAATGAACCATTTCTCGCACTAGTGCGATAGAATAGCACGAAAAGCTCCATGTGTACTGAAATGGTACATTACGATAGGCATATAATTAACCGGGCAACTAATAGTACATTACGATACAAGTGCGTAAAAAAGGAAGTTCGAAACGAGTGGCGGTAAATTAAAACACGACCAAAGGGAGTGTTTTAAATCGACACGAGTTACGAATTTCCTTTTCACACGTGTATCGTACGACGTTTTTCAGTACAGATGCCCCTTTGAAATTTCGACCTGACATATAATGAAGCACTTCTCGCACTAATGCGTATAAAAAGCACCATCTGTACTGGGTGGCTAGCCGAATGGCACAATCGCTCACGAAACGCTCACGAAACGAAGCGCTAGTAGATATCTATCTCTATCGCGCTTGCATATTGGCGCGACAGAGCCAGCGGCGTATCGCTTTCGTTTGGCGTCGGAGAAATGCCATTCGGCTACGGGGCCTGAAAAATATTAAACGGGAAGTTAAGTCGGGCATACAATAATATAATTTGGCTGTGTTTTAATATTGTGGCGACAAAAAAAATATATGAGCCTCAAATATTAAGCATCATTATTATTGAAAAAACGGCAGCAAATTTCAAACGACAAAAATATTGCCGAGGAACATTAAACAATACTTTGGCGACTAAAATAATAATTGGCACCTAGTATTGTAAAGCGTAAGATTTTTAATATTTGTAGTCATATAGATGTTAGCACCTAAATAATTATACTTAGCTCATCGTTTAAAGTAGTATTTAAATTGCGGAGGCAACTAAAAAAAATAATGGGAAGTAGGTTCTTTTAAAACACATATAAAATCGTTTCTTTATGAAAACGGGTTGAAGGTTTCTACGTACCGATGGTCTCATCGGAAGATCAGCGCTGGAAGTCACTAGCAAGTAGCAACACGCTGAGATGAGGCCATTTCGTGGCACTTCATTCCTTTCTGTCTTGTTGTTATTATGTGTATTTTATCTTGCCTGTGTTCATGAATAAATGTTTATTCTATTCTATTCTATTCAAACATCGTATTTGCGACCCGTAAACAACGAGTAGTATTTAAATATCTCTATAAGGGAACGCGTACCAAATAATTTTATAATAAGTACACAGCAAAAAAGGAGTGTATAAGCTTCTAATGGGTCGGTAACGCGCATATGATACCCCTTGAGTTGCAGGCGTCCATAGGTTACGGTGACCACTTTCCATCAGGCCGATCGTATGCTTGTTTGCCACCGACGTGGTATTTAAAAAAAAATTACCATGATAATCGTATAGTATAATATTACAAGAGCAGAATTATTTTCTGCTAGCAGAAAAGTGGTTAGAGTTAGGTTATTTTTTTATTAGAATATAAGTCCTACCAAATTTGCTATGGCATAATTCTTAGGTACTTTGTATGAACAAAACAACGATAGCAAAAAGGAAATGAAATACAGTCCCAGAGGCACCGTTAGGTACGACGACGAGCGAAGCGAGGAGGAGTGTTCTAGGTATCTTGCATCCCCAACACACATGACTCGCTATCAAAACAGAAATAGGAAGAAGATGGATAACTTTTTACCGCCTAAATATTATGCAAAAAAAAATCTACGGAAGTACCTACTCTTAATTTAGAAGATTATTTTGCTCATTAACATTATGCCAGCATAAGATTCGATATTATAAAATCTGCGGAACAATTTATGCCAAAGCATATTCTGAGTAAGGTTTTCCTGCCAAAAAAATGAATCTTTCAGAGTGATGTTAAGACTGCGTAAGGCCGGCCTTAGATTCGATAGAGTAAACGTCATGAAAAGTCAAATTCATTCTATAGAGACGAATTTGCCAGCACTCCCAAACACCTAATTTCTTACCCATAAATATAATATTTTGTCGACCATTATATTTTATAAGAATCCTTTTTTTAATTAAAATGACAGCTCAGGTGATGAGTGCCGATGTATAAATTTTAAATGTACTTTTTATGTTAATTTGCTATATAAATATTTTAAAAGAACAGTATATTTTATATTAATAGACAGCCGTTGTCCTATTAAACTGTATCTCTTAAATTGTTTCCAATATAATAATTCAGTTGCCAAATAAATAGTTGGTACTCGCGTCTGAATAAACCGTAGCCGTAATGACATTAAAATGCTACCTCATATTGAAATAATTTGAGGCCACATTTTAGTCGCCAAACTATTATTTTTGATACCCATTTCTATGGTTATTTAGTCGCCCGGTTAAATACGTGCCATTACGATACCAGTACGGAAATAACCTAACCTAACCACAAAATTAAAATAATAAAACCCCTTACCGCGACGTAGTGGACCGATTTTCGTAAAACATGGCTAAGAACACTCCCGACTAACTCAGCTTTCAGACAAAAAAACTAAATCTAAATCGGTTCATCCGTTTGGGAGCTACGATCCCACAGACAGACACACACACAGACAGACAAACAGACAGACAGACACGTCAAACAACCCGTCATTTTTGCGTCGGGGGTTAAAAATACATGAGCAAGTATTTTGTTGAATCTTTGAGCTCTCTTTTTAGGGTTTTCTAGAGGTAAGGTATTTACTTCAAAAAACTTAGTGATTGTATTTTGTGAACCTAAGTATACTTTTTACTTTAAATAAGAATTTGATGACCGGTGATCCTTATATATTTAGAGATGCGGTGAGTATTCAAACTTATTGGACACGGTGTACATCTGGAGCGCATAGTAAGGCCATATAATATGCTGTAAAACGTCATACAATACACGTGCGAAGAGGGAATTCGTAACCCGTGCCGAATTAAAACATTCTTTGCATTTCGAATTTTCTCTTTTCTGCCTGACATTTCTGATAGTCGTATTCGTTTTTCATATAATAAGTAGTAACAGGTATATTATATAGCACGTTTAAGACGCTATGAGACCGAAAAATGCTAAAATGGAAAGGAGTTCCCCTTTTAATTTGGGAATTTCAGTTAAATATACTAGTGTTATTAACTAGATTCGAAAAAAAAATGTTCATTAGGAGCAACTCAGCTACAAGATATTGCGAGAAAATCTTTAAAATTTAGGTTCCGCTCTCGACTGTTTCCTCCTTCAAAACTTGTTTAAACGAAACGAAATTTGAGAATCTGAATAACAATGAAATAATCTGTAGAGGACTGTTTAGATTTTTTGACTAATTGTTACCGATCTTGAGTATCACACCTTTTTTGAGCCATATTGAAAAAGGCCGTTTTTAGAAATTTTTGATTGGCTCTAGCGTCTTTTAAAGCGCTCGGCCACCCAGGTCACCTCAGGTCACCTGGTCAGGTGACCTGGGTGGCCGAGCGGATTAATAGGCATCTGCCGCGAATGCATCAGAGTACGCTGGTTCGATTCCAGCCTCAGGCACGAGAGGCCTTGGTCACTTTTTCAGCTTATTAATATTTTTCCCCTCACTAGCTCGGAAACACGTGTTTTGTCCTTTAATACCAGCGGGTAAAAACGCATTTTATCCACTAGCGGGTAAAGTAATTTGACCTTGAATAAAGTCAAATTAACTGCTTTAAAATTGATAAAAGTAGGTGAATCTAGTAATAAAGATGATTTACCACCTGTAGAACTACTGGAAGCAGTGATAAACGTATTTTCCCCTCACTAGCTCGGAAACACGTGTTTTGTCCTTTAATACCAGCGGGCAAAAACGCATTTTATCAACTAGTGGGTAAAGTAATTTGACCTTGAATAAAATCGAATTAAATCTCTATTTTCAAAAACCAGGGAGGAAATAGTCGAGATCGTTTGTATGGAGAATTGACCTGTCTCAATTGTTCAATATTTATTCGTCCAAAATTAGATCAAACACCTCCAGCACGCGCCGCGCCGCGTTTACTTTCATCTAATGCCCGGACACGCTCGCAAACCGCCACAGGCCAGTGTGAAAGGGCCCTAAACGGCTTACAGATCACTTTATCAGACATATTGAACGGTGAACGACTGGCGTTGTCCTCACTCTTAAGGATTTTCTATGTTATAATATGGAGTGAAGTTAAATTAGTTCCAATTAGTTCCATTTTTGAAATGACCATAAGAGTACGTATATTTGTAACAATCAGCGTCACTTCACGCACATTGCCAATTTGGACGTCATGAATATCAGAATACCTACGTATCAGAATGACATTTAATAACGCAGCATTTCTGAGGCCAAATATTATAAAATTTATAATTATGAACTTTATAAAATTTCGGCAAAAGAATTTTTTGGTGTTTTTTTATTATTTTTTAAATGTATTTTCACCTGAAATGAGATGCACAGGAAGTATACCTATACCTACTACTCATACCGCTAGTGAATATCATATCGACCTCGCGTAGTAGTGTTTTTTTTTTCATTATGAACGCGTGATTTCATTTTTTTTATACCACGTCGGTGGCAAACAGGTATACGGTCCGCCTGGTGGAAGGCGGTCACCGTAACCAATGGCCGCCTGCAACTCAAGGGTGTCACATGCACGTTGCCGACCCATTAGAAGCTTTTACTTACACTCCTTTTTTGAAGAACCCAATATAGACAGAGTCTGTTGAATGTCGTCTATGGCCCTAAGTGTCCATTTAATTGATGACAATTAATAGATACAGCAAAGTTAAATAATCTGCCAGCTTTCATTGCTCAATCGGACCAGTAGAGCCGCTCTCTCGCTCTGAATCCCACAGGACATTGCTAATTATTATAATTCCGTCGACTTTGCATGCTAAGTTAATCATAGTAAATCTAGAAATTATTCTGAGACATTTATAGTAGTGGTATGTTGTCTTTAACTACAGTCAAAGTCTGACTGTGCTAACTTGGCACAAACTTGATGATAAGAGCTCATTCATCCATACTAATATTATAAATGGGAAAGTGTGTTTATTTGTCCGTCTTTCACGGCAAAACGGAGCGACGATTTGACGTGATTTTTTAAATGGAGATCGTTGAAGGGATGGAGAGTGACATAGGCTACTTTTTGTCTCTTTCTAATGCGAGCGAAGCCGCGGCAAAAGCTAGTATTCCTATAAACTAAATATCCGACGTAGCATTAAGATTCCGGAAGAGGTTGAGCGAATTCATTCATTCTAGTCGCGCTGGCTAGGTTCCCAGAACCCGAAATCAACTCCAAAAGTATCTCTAGAGGCCTTTAACTTAACTTAGATATTTGAAAAATGGGTTCCGTCCGGGTTCGAATCCCGGTAAGGGCATTTATTTGTGTGATGAGCACAGATTTCCTTTGTTCCTGAGTCATGGATGTTTTCTATGTATATAAGTATTTGTATATTATATATATCATTGTTTGAGTACCTGCAACACAAGCCTTCTTGAGCTTACCGTGGGACTCATTCAATCTGTGTAAGAATGTCCTATAATATTTATTTATTTATTTATTTACTTGTTCTACCCCTTTTATGCAAACATTGGTCTGCCTGTGTGCTCTTTGATTAAAAAAAATACATTTAGGTAGGCTTCATGAAGTGTTTACCTAGGTATGTAATTTGTTAGAATAAAAACGAAATTCAAATCAATCAAAAATTTGCTGCTTTTGAACGGCCACTTTAGCAGAGACTTTAGCTGATGCGCATACGCGGCATACGCATCCGTTATGCAGATGTCAATGATTTAGAAGACAAAGATCCATTATGTTTATTTAATGAGCCTTTGTCAACTGACCCGTAGCATTTAATTTGGAAGCCTAATTAACTCCCATGTTTAAATTAAAATGACCCACGTGACCAAAAAGACTAGATGAGCATTTCTTTTTTTTTTGCCACTTTTATGAAGTGTGATATTTTTGAAAAAAAATATGCTATTTTTACTCAGAATTGCAGCAAAATTGCCTTTTCAATCCTAGTAGTTAAAAAAATTGTCCCATACGATTTTTTCTTATTTTGTTACCATTTTCCGTACATTTTGTATCAAATCAAAAATGTATGGAAATTCTGGGACACTTTTTGTCTCCCAGTGAGATTGAAAGTACTCGTGATTCTGAGTACAATTGACCTAAAATTCCCTAAAACAATAAAAAAAAATTGGCATAAAAAAAAAGAAATGCTCAGAAATTAAAAAGTGGCAACATTGTAGTGTCATACCTTTCAAATCAATATGTGTGAGGAAACGGGACGACACTACGATGTTGCCACTTTTTAATTTCTACTCTTTTTGGTCAGACTGTACTCTGTCACGGCCATAACAGACTTTTACTGTCAAATAAATTATGACTTCCTTCCTTCGAATATTGCAGTATAATCGTGCGAATACTGACAAACTTTATTTTTGGAAACGGCTACTGAGCTAGTTTTAATTGGACAAATTTAAATTAAGAAAAGGAGATTTGATTAATCATCATTGACAGTAGACAATGAATGTTTGTGTTGTTGCAGTTAATTTGCAACTTTGGATTAAGTATGTACGGGAGACCCCGGATCCCGTACATACATGACATGTGTGTCGGGGGATCCCGTGTGGTGGCGGGTTAAGAATTTCACCACCCCCTTTCTTCCCGTGGGTGTCGTAGAAGGCGACTGTGGGATATGGGTTAAAGTGTGGCGTAGGCGAGAGGCTGGCAACCTGTCACTGCAATGTCACACTTTCGTTTTCTATCGACCCCTTATTTGCCAAGAGTGGCACTGAAACTTGAGTAGTTTCATGTGCTCTGCCTACCCCTTCATGGGATACAGGCGTGATTGTATGTTATGTTATGTACGGGAGAAATGTCCAGGTTTTATCTCCTATTTTTTTCAACATTTTTTTTATAGGCTAGGAATGAACAGAATATGTAAATGTAAAAATGCTAAAACTAAGTCAAAGCCATGGTTAAAGCAATCAGATTTAATATACTAATAATCTTTTTACCTATTGATATACCTACATTATAATATGTATCATCGACATTCATAATATAATAATAGGTCTTATGACTAGTTATGACTATGACCAAACAAAACGTTCGATTCTCGCAAAGCTCGATCGACAGTACCTAACAGTACTTCGTTGTTATGGGCTTATGGGTACCTGAGTTGTTTAGGTACCACTAACTTCATTAAAATTTCACATTTATCAACAAATTAAAGTGCCGTTGGTCCATATAAATTTAATCATTCATTACGAAATTCTACATAAAGTGAGACATAAAATCCAAAGACTGGTTCAATCATGACATGAACCTTCGCAAAAGGAACTCGTTGGTAAGATTTAATGCTACCAATCGGAATCCCAATCATAAAGGCCATAAACATTTTGGCGAGAAGGCCGTTACACGGAACATTCGTCGTCTCTCTGTTTAACTTATTCCACAACTTATTTTGACAGCGCATGCAACTTACAGAACTTACTAAAGTGTTTGAGTTCGAAAGCGTATTCAGATTTTGAAAATATAATGATAAAATGTATGATGTTGATTTGGTAACGTCCATTTAGCCTCTAGCCAGAATAGTTCAGAGTAGAATATAGGTATCTACATTATCTCCAAGATACATATTTTCACCTAATTTTTGTAGGTATATTATGGGATAATAATTTAGAGTTTTTTTTAGCGTAACTGAAAAAACGGAATAAGTATGTTGCACAGCTCAAAATTTGTTATAAACCAAATTTGTTATAAACCAATAAATAATTATTTTCAGATTCAGAACCTGAATACGCCTCTTAAAAGTATTATAGCAATGGATAATGTGGGTATATTTTAAGCGAATCGTTATAATATTATTATGAGAGTCATACATAAAGTTTGAAAAGTTTTAAATACTAATAATAGTTATTTTTTATACAAGGGGGCAAAGTTGTATTTTAACGCCGAGTGTGGAATTGAAAAACGAGCAAGTGAAAGGATTCTATAGTTGAACCACGAGTGAAGCGAGTGGTTCGAGAATAGAATCCTGAATTTGCGAGTTTTTTAACACACGAGAAGTAAAATACATTTGCACCCGAGTGTAACACAAAACTTTTCCCCTCACTATAGCGAGGAAACTACAACGCAAAAAATGCGTTTATCACTGCTTCCAGTAGTTCCACAGGTGGTAAATCATCTTTATTACTATATTCACCTACTTTTATCAATTTAAAAAGCAGTTAATTTGACTTTATTGAAGGTCAAATTATTTTACCCACTAGTGGATAAAATGCGTTTTTACCCGCTGGTATTAAAGGACAAAACACGTGTTTCCGAGCTAGTGAGGGGAAAATGTATTTAAATCAAACGTTATTACTCACTGAAAGACTCGCGCATGATGTGTTATTATGAAAATTATATTTTCCCCTCACTACCTCGGAAACACGTGTTTTGTCCTTTAATACCAGCTGGTAAAAACGCATTTTATCCACTAGTGGGTAAAGTAATTTGACCTTGAATAAAGTCAAATTAACTACTTTAAAATTGATAAAAGTAGGTGAATCTAGTAATAAAGATGATTTACCACCTGTGGAACTACTGGAAGCAGCGATAAACGCATTTTTTGCGTTGTAGTTTCCTCGCTGTAGTAAGGGGAAAAGTTTTGTGTTACACTCGGGTGCAAATGTATTTTACTTCTCGTGTGTTAAAAAACTCGCAAGTTCAGGATTCTATTCTCGAACCACTCGCTTCGCTCGTGGTTCAACTATAGGATCCTTTCACTTGCTCGTTTTTCAATTACACACTCGACGTTAAAATACAACTTTGCCCCCTTGTATAACAAATAACTATTCTGAGTTAAAACTTTGTCATGCAAAAATAATACCTGTCAGAAGAAATATGTTTTAAATATTCATGCGTAAAATAAATAAGCAAAATACGAATTCGAAACGTCACTGAAATGTAATTGCATAAATATTTTACAAGTCTTTGAATTATTCATTTTTTTAAAGAAAACCAATGAAGATCAAATAAAGTAAACCAATCATTAGTGATTTTATTATTGATTACTCTATAACAACGTATCTAAACTACACATTATTTACGTACAAAACTGAAAATTCGAATTAAAATAGAATACTATGGACTGGACTGTATTGACAAGATGGCCGTTCAGAACGCAAGTAGTTATGAGGGGCAAGACACACTTTGGATAGTTCGCTATGCCAGAAGCAAGTACCTAATTAAACCTTCACAGCTTTCTGGCTAAAACGAAAAGTAAATACATTTTGTTTTTTTTTTTAAATAGAAACATGAAGAAGTCAGCGGTTCGCATAAATTGCGGGTTTTTTGACACCGGCTCACTGAGTCACTGCTCATTCAACTGTATTTCCGATGCATTGCCGCGATTCGAAATACCTACAAAAGGTTGAAATGCGGATAAGGGTCAGTTGCACCATATTTATCCACATGAATGAAATCTTCTCGAGGCTGAGGCGTAGGGTTAGAGCCGGCGTAGCTTTATTTAACGTTCATATGCGCATTGTAATATGCCTACTTGAAAAATAAATATTTCATTTTCATTTCATATTTATCACAGTTGAAACCATTTCAATCGAAGTATACAGGGTGATTTTGTAACTATTTACCTACTAGCCAAACTTTGCACAGTTACGTTTGAGGTCATAATGAACAAGGTTTACTATCGGAACAATACTGAAAACGCGGAAAATTGGGCGCTGAAATGGAACGACAACATTTTTTTTTCCATGATTTCAGCATTTGTCCCCATAAAAGTTGTTCATTATGACCTCAAAAGTCAGTCTGTAACGTTTAGTTAGTACTTACAAAATCATCCTATAATAGGAAATGTTCATAATTTACTTCTAAATAACTTTGATCATAATCAGTCCCTAAAATTGTACATTGTTTATAGTTGGACACCGACACAGTTATTTTCATCTGGTACTGACAATTTCTAATTTTCACGCGACTTTCCATCAGCATCAGAATCCAAAAGTTTCTAAAGCAAATCTAAACAATACTTATGTAAGAATCACTTTAAAATCCTTCAGATACGCATACTTAGAAGCCAAATGATAATGATGATGATCATGATAATGCGTCTTGATGCATTAGGCGCCATGTTTTGTTGCCCAGGCAGGCAATCATGGCCGCGCGATAAATGATATAACATCAGGCCGTCCCGGCTTTGGACGGCCTGGATGGCTTTGGATGTTTTATCGTTTATCGCGCGACCATGCTATCGGTGCAGCACGGGAAGCATGGTCGCGCGATAGACGATAAAATAGCAGGCCGTCCCTATCGCACTATTTGTAAGTGCAATAGGGACGGCCTGATATTTTATCGTTTATCGCGCGACCATGCTATCGGTGCAGGAATGAATAATGAATACGAGTAAATTCATTTGGCGACCGGTCTGGAATAGCGCGTACAGATATAGTGCGAAAAGATTTGCCTTCGTATTGTTACAATAATACGTATTGGTACAAGATGTACTAACATTGACTGAACTAGCATGACAAATACGAACGTTTCCGAAGGAAACCCTTTACGGGTCAAAAAGATTTAGTAAAAACGTCACTTCTGTGGACAATGTTATAAAATATGTACATGTGACGTGTAAAGGTGCCCCTGTGGCCTATTTGCTGAATAAATTATTTTGATTTTATTTTTTATTTTGAAAAGTTAACGACTCTGGTACATTCGTATCCCGTTTTTCGTATTTGAGTGTCAAGAACTAAAAAAATGTTTCCCGTCATTAGAATGCCGTCTAAAAATTTGCACTAGATTTTGTTAACTTTTGTAATGTCCACAGGAGAGATATAACCAATTAACCATACATTAAAATCTGTTTGACCCTTACGCAGTAGATCTGTAATTCTGTAGTGAGACTAGTGAGTGAGCAGAGTGACCCTGCCTGTACGCCGCGGTTGGGTTCGACTGCCGGTAAGGGCACCTATTTGTGTGATGAACACAGATATTTTTTCCTGAAACATGGATGTTTTCTATGTATAGTACAAGTATTTGTAAACATGTATCGGTGTCTATGAGTACCTTCAACACAAGCCATTTTGACCTTACCGCGGGACTCAGTTCACTCAGTCAATCTGTCTAAATTGTCCATCATTGTATTTATTTACATTAACACCTTTTTTTACTACTCCTGGACAGTGCACAAGTTGTATTATTGTAGTAATTTAAGCACAACTTCCTCGAATATTATTACGTATATGTAGTTAAATTGGAAACAAGACTTAAAACCCGTGGTAATAAAATCTAAATTACGAAGTTATCAAACAGATAGCAGAAATCCATAATTTGAGGCTTCTTGTGTATTATCTTGGCAAATATCCAGTTATTGGGAAAATGTTGCACGTTTTATTGTAGTTTTCAGACAGATGCACAGCCTGTTATGATGTGCAGTCATTTATATTGCATTTCGACCAAATCTTTATGTAGAAAGTTCGAGGCTTACTAAGAATAAAATATATTATTGTAGAACATTCATACACAGATTGACTGAGTCCCACGGTAAGCTCAAGAAGGCTTGTGTTATGGGTACTCAGACAACGATATATATAATATATAAATACTTATATACATAGAAAACATCCATGACTCAGGAACAAATATCTGTGCTCATCACACAAATAAATGCCCTTACCGGGATTCGAACCCGGGACCGCGGCGTAGCAGGCAGGGTCACTACCGACTGTGCCAGACCGGTCGTCAAGAATAAACCTTAATTAAGTCTTTGCCATAAGTATTGCGTCAGGAATATACGTATTATGCAGGTACAGTCAGCGTCGAATATACTGTAAAACACATCGAAACACTTCTTTATTCTTATGGCAACAAAGATTTGTTTTGGCTTTTACGAGTAGTATCTGACGCTGACTGTACTGAACAACATTCATCGTTCAGCTTGAAAATCCAGAAAATAAAGAAAAAAAATTTCTGCACACAACTATGGGAACAAATCAAATTATATTAGAGTTGGTCAAAGACGCCTAGTCTTACAAAGATGACATACAGAAGAGAAATTTCGACGACGTCCGCTGTGACGGGGTGGCCTAGGGGTCCATGGCGTTAGCCCGGATTGCTAAAGACGCCGGTTCGAATCTGGCCTTCGCCACTGGTGGTGTCCGTCATTTATTTAATATATGACATCTTAATTCGATTTTTAAAAACTTTTCTGTTTGTAAAGAAAATGTTGAGTCTGATTCACCACTTTCACAAGGCACAAATTCTCTTACGAACATTTTTCATTTTTATCGCTCTTCGAATCACAACTAAAGGATGTATTGCTACGTTCATACCTATTTCTTAGCTTCGTATGTCACTGCAACAGCAATGAACATTTTTCGTCATAAGCTACTTTATTGCAGTTTAGTAGATATCATTTCTTATCACAGTGTCTAACTGTCTACCACATACTGCCGTATTCAATCAATGATTTTTATACGTGATTAAGATGTGACCGCGATATTGTAACAATCTGTCAGTGCCCAAAGCGACGTTTTATATTTCTTTTTTCAGTTTACATGGTACTTTTTTTTCGAACTAGTGCGAGAAGTGGTTCATTTCTTGTCAGGTCGAAACTTCGGAGGGCCATCTGTACTGAAAAATGTCGTACGATACACGTGCGAAAAGGACATTCGTAACTCGTGTCCATTTAAAACTCTCCCTTCGGTCGTGTTTAATATATCCCCCTACCCGTTTAGAACTTCATCTTTTTCGCACTTGTATCGTATTGTACTATTTTTAATATCCAATCCAATCGTATCTAGATCTAATATTATGCATATAGCAAAGTTCGAATCGGGCTGGATACACACCCAATATATATCTTCCGGTGGTTTGCAGTTTTCCGCGTTTTGAACCTAACTAATGCCGCCCGTCCGTCCTGCTGGTAAAAGGCCCGTAATTTCATATCTTTGCTAAAGGAGATTATATATTACCGTTACGTCTCTCATGTTAGTTACCGACAAGTATGTTATGTTTCACTTACTCTTTAGGAAGCAGGTATCTCCTTCTTCTATTTTTATATGTCTGATAAATCAAGTAGGTACCTACCTACCAAGCCTTCCTTGGTATGTAGCCAAGGAAGCAATGTTCTTTCCTTTCTTGCGAATTTGCATGGAATAGATTTTTAACAGTACGAATGTAAAACAAATTGTAGAAGAGTGCCCATGAGGCGAAATGTTGTGGCACTTGTGACTGTGACTTGTGATTGGAAACACCGAAAGCAAATGGTCATAGAGTCTGTCATATACCTATATAAGATAGACCGATCAAGTTCAAGACTCGTTGCCTTGTCTTTTTAACCCCCGACGCAAAAACGAAGGGGTGTTATAAGTTTGACGTGTCTGTCTGTCTGTCTGTCCGTCTGTCTGTCTGTCTGTCTGTCTGTCTGTCTGTCTGTCTGTCTGTCTGTTTGTCTGCCTGTCTGTGTGTGTGTCTGTCTGTGGCATCGTAGCTCCCGAACGGATGAACCGATTTAGATTTAGTTTTTTTTGTCTGAAAGCTGAGTTAGTCGGGAGTGTTCTTAGCCATGTTTAATGAATATTGGTTTACTATGTCGCGGTTGGGGGTTTTTTCAAAATTTTAATTTTGTGGTTAGGTTATTTTACTAGGTATACTACCTACTTCTTCAAACGGGGTGTAAAATAGCGCTACAAACATGGAGCCGCGACCACAATGATTGAGTTACTAGCCGCCCGACGGTATTACGCCTTTATACAGAATAACAGATCATTGGAGCAAAAAGCTAAGATCCAAGTTGGGAACTCTGGGTGCCGTAGCCGAATGGCATTTCTGCGACGCGAAACGAAAACGAAACGCCGCGAAAGGTAATCTGGCTCTGTCGCGCCAGAGCGACAGAGATAGATATCTACGAGCGTTTCGTTTCGTGAGCGTTTGTGCCATTCGGCTACGCACCCAGGAGAGAGCGAAATTTACATCAAATACCTTAGTGGCTCCGCTTTCCCGGTAAAGGGAATCTTTTGTTCCCGACAAGCCGTATGTCATGAACCGCAAGGACAACCAGAGCCTCTGTTATCAGTTTTTGATGATTTAGAAATTTTAGAATATGCTAGGGTCTATATCATATCTCTATTCAATCTATCTATATCTTTCCAAACCTATCGATGCCGAATCGGCTCAAACCGAAAATCGGTCATCTAGCGCTGTTCAATTTCTCCATACAGTTAATGTCATTTTCCCTGATGTTCGTTCACGTTTTAGAGTAACATTCCTGGTGAAGATGGTATTTTAAACATATGAAATTATTAAACATCAACAACAACATACGAGTTTATTTAACCCTTGCACATCCGAAGCTAACAGAATAGTTGCCAACTTGTAAATGTAGTATCATAAGAAAACCCTGAACCATAAAAGAGAGTTTTGAACTATATACGGTTTCCATTTCCGAACTAATTGAAACATTTCCCGCCATAAATTTTCTAAGTAAGGTCATATTGCTTCGAGTTATTGAAAAATAAGGGCAACTAAATAGTTCCACTTTTGGCTTTATCTATTTATTGGAAGAGACATACAAGAAAATGGTAGTCTGGCTCTGTCACGCCAATACGCAAGAGCGATAGAGATAGATGTCTACGAGAGTTTCGTGAGCGTTTGTGCCATTCGGCGGCTACGCACCCGTTATATTTTTACATTTTGAATCGAAGTTATATATGTATAGTTGTATACTCGTAGATCAAACAGAACACCGCGAATGTTTCTACACAATTTGTTTCATACTTATACACTTTCTAAAAACATAACTTCTCAAAATATTCATAAAGTTTTTCCCACATAATTGTGAAAGCAAATAAAGTAATCCAAAAAATAATATCCACAGGTACTTATATAAAACAAGAGGGTACAAATCCAAAGAACTGAAACAAACAAAACGCAAAACTACAGATGTGCGAAATGTTTCTCCTTCGTGTTTTTACGGAAACATTCGTATTTGTCGTGCCAGTTCAGTCAATGTCAGTATTTCTTGAACTGAGACTGACTGAAATAGCATGACACGTTTTTACGTTTCCGTAAAAATAAAGGAAAAATATATCGCACAACATCTGTACCTACCTAAATTACGCATGTTCGACTGACGGAATCGACTCATAACTCATAATAAAATGACACCAATTTGATACCCTCAAACAAAATGACACCAATTTGATACTTCAATTTTGCCTCTACGACTACTCGTATTTTAAAAGTAGGGAATCCACGATGGGAAAAAGTTTATGCAAAACTTTAGTAAAACAGTGAATACGAACTAGATCAAGACTATTTAAGGATCATAAATCTTAGTTGAAAATTAACACACTTTCATACTATTTTACACAAATTCATATTTTATTGCAGCCTCGCCAATCTCTAGATTTATAGTTACACCGACTTCTGACAATTATATACGAGTAATGTCTAAACTAATTGTTACTTATAACATAAACTGTTTCAAAATATATAATTAAAATACAATTAATTACTATTTATTGTGATAGTATGAAAGTAGATGTGTGATTATTATCGTTATTTTATAGTGATTTATATTTTATATTTTCTAGGTGACGTATGGAACTCAACTACTTTTGCGTTTGTAATCCCACTTGCACCAACCACTTAAGTCTTTTTACATAATATTATTAATTAAAACGAGTTATAAACACATACTTTTCTATACAACTTGCTTACTTAATTAAATTACACTGATAACATAATATTAATGTAGAATTAAAGCAGAGTCATCCATGTTGCATTTAAATGTTGCGTTGATTTTCTTCACGATTATTATAGAAAGCGAGTGAGTAATTTAATTTGTATAATTTCATACTGCACGTGCGGACCGTGACAGACTAAGTGCGTTTTCACATTATCCGATCCGATATCGGATGTCGGACCGATATCCCATATATCACAGGCGCTATCTTGGATTTTTTCTATTGAAATCCTTCCGACATCCGATATCGGATCGGATAATGTGAAAACGGCCTAAGAGAGCACCGGAAAATGTGTAATTTCCATCTGTTACTTGATCAAAAATAAGAGATTAATAAAAATTTGGTAAGTACTAAACTTTACAAAGGGCAACGCTTAAGTGGCTGGCAAGTCTTAAAAAGCATACATACATATAATCACGCCTGTATCCCATAAAGGGGTAGGCAGAGCACATGAACTAGTAATGTTTCAGTGCCACTCTTGGCAAAAAAGAGATTGAAAGAAATTCCAAATGTTGACATTGCAGATAGGTTGCCAGCCTCTTGTCTACGCCACAATTTAACCCATATCCCACAGTCGGATTCTACGACACCCACGGGAAGAAACTGAGCGGTGTAATTCTTAACTCTTAACCCGTCACCACACGGGGCACTTAAAGAGCAATTTGTTAAAATAGTGAATTATACTTATTTTACACTGAACCTACCGAAACCCCCTACCTAAGTATTTGACGTTTTACAATTTGTGAGATCATTATACGTGCAGCCGTGCAGCGTGACATGGTTGCCTGACATCGCACGCAACAGGCAGACCCATGTCCCATATGGCGTCGTGTTGTCCATGACGCTCAATCCAGGCACGATAATTTCTGGTCACTTATAGTATTTATTTTAATGCAAAAGTTTACAATATTTTAATTACTCTCTGTTATAATTTTCACCCGACCGAAGGTAAGGCACTGGTTACCTAGTTTAGCCCATGTTTAAGACAAAAGTGGAGGACACTCGCGAAATCGCCTTTTCATACAACTTAGTCCTTATTTTCCTCTCTGGATATTAACGTTTTTAAAAATATTAACAACTACATAATTTGTTGTAAAATAAATAAAAAATAAAAATTATTTTTTTCAGAAAACAGGTTCCACAGTATGGTTAGTAGCTCTAAACTTAATAAATATGTTAGACTAAGAGCCGATTGCATCAAACCGTCTGTCACCGTTAAAGCATTCGTTAAATGTTATTGTATGGGAAGTTCCATTGCATAAACATCCGCTGCGTGACGATGATGTGTCTGTCAAATGTGGTTGATGCAACTGGCCCAAATTGAGTAAAAAACTAAAATAAAATAAAATAAATCATTGACACAAAACAATAACAATATTTACGGGTTCCTCCACCAGCTCACGGATCCCTCACGTGTTAAATTTTGTAAGACTGTTCGCATTTTTTACGGTCAATATTTTTGCAATACAACCTGTTTTTATTAAATTCCGTTAACTTTAAGGGAAGGTTTTTTAGATCAAATACAATTAATTTCTCTAAGAAACAAGTGTCTTAACTTTTACGGTTATCGAGTTATTGAAAAAATTAAGATAATTACTGAAAACGTGTGTGACAGCCTTTACTAATTCCTAATGTTATTGGTTGTCACATGTGCCGTCAATCGCTTGACACTAACTTGAATGTTATCCTTAAGGGTCTCTCACACTGATTAATTCATTTATTATGTATGAAAACGATAAAAAATTTTTTTTGCGAATTTAACTAAAAGTGATATACAGGATGTTTCCTGATAATGAACGTAACAACGTGTCGAATTTAACGGAAAACAAAAAAACACGGTGTATTCTAAAACTACATAAAATTCAAACTTAAGAGGAAACAAAGTGATGGGACGTTTTGCCAGTCGCGGACATTTTCCAGGAAGAATATGGAATACATTTGTATGGAAATGCGGTCGTAGTCTTTCCTCTTAAACGTGTAGGACATAACGAACGTCGCGTACGCAAATGGTCCCTCTAATTAATCTCATTAGCGAGTGCAAATGTAGTTTTAATTACGACGGGGCCTAAAGAGGCGAGTTATTTTTGTCACGCTGCTGCTGGTAATTACATTAAAACAGGGTTAAGCTTACGTACGAACCAATTTGAATGTACAAATGTACATTGACAGTGCCCTAAGTGTTTTCATACGAAAATGTTCAGTACGCTTCATGTTAAAATGTTTTTTTTTTTTTAGATAAACTGTATTTCCAAAATGGGGCACTGTTATAAAATCCATACAAAACGATGCTTAACTACCTACCTACCTGAAAATTTACTTAAGAAAAAAATATGATTTATAGAAATGTGTAAAATTGTGTTGTGCAGAATGTTCACAGCTTAATATTTTTGATGCTTACCCACTCTTTTATGATACATACAAAAAAATGCATAGCATGTTTTAAAACTAATCAACCAATTAGACTTAAAAAAACGAATAATAATTTAATAAATATATTGCAATGCAATTGACTGTACTTATTATACTCTCGTATTAGCGTACGCATGTCTTTCCCTGCCTTAATCTGGGTAACCATAAATATTCATAAAAGCTAAGCAAAATGTTCGTAAATGAAGTTAATTAGGCTAAATTACGGGAAAGTAATCAGTTTCCAATACAGTACGTGATGTCCGTTACACTTTCCAGCAGACTGCAGCTATAAAGACGAAGACTGGACGTAGTTTAAACGTACAATACGTCATTTTGATTAGCAGCGCAGTGTAGGATGATTCGGCGAATTTAAATCTTAAAACCAAAGAGTTGCCGGGCCACGCGCCACGCGAAACCGCCTTTTCATAAAAACATAGTAGATCTGGGGATGGGGAGGGAGGGCTAGGTTGACCACACAAATTGACCACGTGACCCCATCCTGGGGCCTGGAATGCCTGGATTGACTACGTGACCCATGAGAAGGTCTCAATCTGGATACGCCCTTGTCTCGCTACGCTCGTGGTTCAATTTTGCAATCTTGTAAAATAAATTTGTAATAAAACCAAGTCTCGCACGCATCTCAGTTCTTCTGGTGTACAAAGTTATAAGATATAAGTTAAAAGACCGACCATACCAATATTAAAAGAGTTTTCTATTATAAATTATAAAACTTATAAAGAAGATGGACTTCCACGTCTACTAGAAATGCCATAAATTTTTTGATGATAGTATGTCAGTTAGCAGTAAGTGACAAAATGACAAAATTAAGAAACTTTAGCTAGTCATTTTCCAAAAATACTGGTTCAAATTAGTTGAAATTTGAAATATACCGTGTTTATACTGTTTATACAATGTTTGCTTGGTTGCTGAAAATTCAGGCTTCTAGTCTATCCACAACGAAGTAACAGGTTGCTGAAAATGGCCTCGACTTGGCGGGGGCACTGCCGACCCCCAAGATAATTATTATTGTTCCGGAGTCTTAAGAACTTGCATGCAATTTACGTTTCATTGGTGACTGCTAAGATAAACTGCATTCAAAACATTGATCAGGCACCACAATGTATTGAAAATTACAATACCAGGCCCAAATACTCAAGCGCCGCAAATACTCGTCGTTGCTCAACAACTACGAGTTTGCGGCGCTCGCAGTTGAGACTTTGGGTCCCTGGTCAGACGATATGAAAAAATTCATGGGGGCACTGTCGGCACGGCTGGTCGACACAACAGGGGACCCCAGGGCTGGCGCGTACCTCTGTCAACGTATCTCACTGGCGATACAAAGAGGAAACGCCGCCAGCGTCATGGGGTCCATGCCGCAGTCCGACCTATTAGAAGGGGTTTTCTTTTTATAACAGGGGTATTTTTGTAGGTAAGTTTTAGTTTGTTATTTAGTTTTATTTATAGGTTTAATTTTATTCATAGGTTTAGTTTAGTTTTCATGTTATTGTTTTAGGTATTACTAGTTTATATGGTTTTGTGTTTAATTAAATTTACCTATCGATGTCTTTTCGAAAGTATTATAAACATAATATATCAATGTCATTACATTGTTGATTGATGATTTCATATTAGTGTAACCCTTCCTTTGAACAGATAGTGGTTTGGTGGCAGGCCTTCTAGTGCTCATCAGTAAACAAACCAGACGGCTGGCCACGTGTTTACCGCGGGCAAATCGCACGGGTAATGAGCAGACCAATCATTTCCATCAGTACACTAGGGGGCACCGCACACTGGATTGATATTCTCCTTGCGTTATCCCGTCATTTTCACGGCTCATGGGAGCCTGGGTCCTCTGTGATAAGTAGTCCCCAGATTCAGCGTTGGCACTAGGTTTAAGAAAGCGACTGCCATCTGACATTCTAACCCAAAGGGTAAACTGGGCCTTATTGGAATTAGCCCGGCAATCCGGTTCCTCACGATGTTTTCCTTCACCGAAAAGCGACTGGCAAAATATCAAATGACATTTCGCACATTTAAGTTCCGAAAAACTCATTGGTACGAGCCGGGGTTCGAACCCGCGACCTCCGGAACGAAAGTCGCACGCACTTACCTTTAGGCCACCAGCGCTTTAGTGAATTGATACCATAAGCTAGAGAAAAAGTACCTGGCCACCACGCCAAACGAAAGCGATACGCCGCTGGCTCTGTCGCGCCAATTGATAGAGATAGATAAAGAGCGTTTCGTGAAAAGCTAGCCAGGGTACGTAGCCAAATGCACAAACGCTTACTATGATATCGTAGCTAAGCGCTCTATCACTTAAGACTGAAAGCGGTATCTACTGGGAGACTAACCCTGACCATTGCCAACTAAACTTAGATGTAGTCAGGTCCTCACAGAAAACCAGCGCTGCGGGTTGCCGCGGCATCATGCTATTTTGCGTTCATTGTAAAGCTTGTTTATCATGCCTTTTATTTTGTGTATTAAGTATGTTGTGATGATAAATAAATGAATTCTATTCTATTATATTTTATTCATTGAGTCAGATCTACATAAATTCATTTTTATTTATTTAATTACAATGGATATCAATAAGTATGTATTTATCAATTAGCAATATATGTCAATAATAAAACTTATTCTAAACATAAATCAAATCTTACAAATACAACCTACATAATATTACAATCTACATAATATTTATAGTTCACAGTTATCTATAATTACTTAAGGTTGTGTACAGTAAATACTGTGATACCACAGAATATATAATAGTACAAGTACCACCAAGTACGTAGTATATAATAGTACAAGTAGTAAGTGGTGATACCTACAATTGGTCAATGGCAATAGGCGTACTAACTAGACAAATCAGTATGAAAAGACAAAAATATTAGTAGTTACCTAACTGTGAGGACGAGGTTAGTACAAAACACATTTTCCGGCGTCGCAGTGAAATCTACTTTAGTTTAATGAGTTTTTTGTTTGACAAAACAGCTTCTTAGGTTTTTTTTTAACCAGAGTGACTGTGGTGACAAAGATTTAATTTCATGGCAGCATTGATCAATTCATCAGGGAATCCGTAAAGTAAAATCGCTGACTTAGGTAAACTAAATAGGTGTTGACGTTGTAACTATATTTTATTATAAATGGTTCCTTGCCTTGGCGATCACTCAGTAGCAGCGCCCCCTAACAGACCAGATGTAATAGCGGTTGTACCGAGAAGCAGCTGACCCACTCCCGAGCTCATATGTTAGCAATGATCGAGGGCTCATCTCACTAACCTAATCGAGTGTGGTTACACATCATAGATATTTCCCGTACAACCCGCTAAGGAGGAATAGAGGGTTCCATGGTAGGTTGGGTCGAAATTTTTTGGCTTAAAATATTTCTGTAATAATTACCTAGTACCTACATTTATGTCTTATAGCTCAATTTAGAAATGTTTGAAATAAATCAATCCGACGCGATCGGCAACTTTGATATCATACTTTTTAACCACCGACGCAAAAACGAAGGGGTGTTATAAATTTGACGTGTCTGTCTGTCTGTATATCTGTCTGTCTGTCTGTCTGTGTGTGTGTCTGTCCGTGGCATCGTAGCTCCCGAACGGATGAACCGATTTCGATTTAGTTTTTTTTGTTTGAAAGCTGAGTTAGTCGGGAGTGTTCTTAGCCATGTTTCATGAAAATCGGTCCACTATGTCGCGGTCGGGGGTTTTTACAAGGTTTTAATTTTTTTAGTAATAATTTTGCATGTAACTCTTTTACTGTTTTTTGTTTTTAATTTTTTTGATCTTAAATTGTCAATGTCATGTATGTTGTGGCCGTTGTGGGTAAGAATAAAGAATGTATCTATCTATCTATCTACTTACCATGGAGCCGATAGTCGGTAGAACAGTCTAAAACTATGAAAATAGTGTTATTTGCATACAAATTAATAGACAGGGCAATAGGATCCGTGCAGAGGGTGTTAGGGGGCTTAGCTTTAAGCCGTTTTCACATTCTCCGATCCGATATCGGATGTAGGAAGGATTTCTATGGAAAAAGTCCAAGATGGCCCCTGTGATGTATGGGTTATCGGTCCTACATCCGATATCGGATCAGATAATGTGAAAATTCACTTATGAGGGCGCCACTGAACGGACGATGCAGTCTTAACTACATAATGTGACGACCGGTCTGGCGCAGTCGGTAGTGACCCTCCCATATAACCATAATCGGTCGCCGTTCCTACGCAAATCCTCCTATTTTGTGTACACACAGGTCTTCGGGTCTCAATGCTTAGTCGCAGTACGGTCGACGTTTAGTCGCGGCGACCCAAATGGGGACGATTGGTAACAGGCACAAATGGTCACAGAAGTGACAGAAGTGTGCACTACGCGTGCACACATTGTTACCGTTTGGCGACTACTTTCCCAAAATCATTCGTTCATTTCATTCTTTTCAAATGGCGACTGTCAAAGACGTGAGAGACGTCAAAGTAAAAATGAAATAAAATCATTTGACATTAAAATGTAATGGCGTAAGAATTTGTTAAAGATAAATATTGTTTGCATTTGTAATATAATGTGGGCTAATTACCATGGCCAATTAAATTGCTCGAGTGATTTCATAAAATAAGTCTAAATTTATCAACGCGCCATCAATTTACCTCAGTTTAACCAGTAATAATATTATTGACTACTCGGTGTTTGCGTGTTATGTATATTGATTGGTGAAGTTTTAGTGCTCCGGTGCATATACTATACTGAAATAATAAAAATAATGCCTAGAAAACCAATAAAGTTGTTAAAATATGGATTAAGACGGTAATATTCCATGTAAAAAACAGTCGCCAAACGGTCACCAAACGGTCGACAAACGGTCGCAAAATGGTCGCAGCGTACACGCGTGACCGAAAGCAGTGAATATTTATTATATTTTCAAAATGGCTTCTTGTATTAATTTTTTCCAGGTATCCTCAAACTTTATAAACAATTAAATATGCCGTCGTACTCAGTTGCCCTCACTAAAGAAGATTAAAAAAATTGTAACGTGCGTACCGAGCTGCTGGGTTGTAAAGGATCGGGGATCATATTATTATGGTCTTCTATAGAGCAACTAGTATTTTGCGGCATTTCACAATTGACACTTGTTGAAGTAGTCGTCATTAATATTACTATCAACATTAATTTCAGCGATCTGCTTCTTTTGTCAAGATTTTTGTATAGATAAGTATCTACAAATTTGCAATGTTAAAGAGACATAAATAAAACGTAGTAGAGTAAATAATGTGTTTTTTTGTAACCCAAACAAAATACTTGTAGATACGAGTGCGGAAAAGAGGAAAATCGATACGAGTAGCGATATATTAATACACGAACGAAGGGAGTGTTTTAAATCGACACGAGTTGTGAATGTCCTTTTCGCACGTGTATCGTACGACGATTTTCAGTACCTAAATCTAAGCTAAGAGTTTCGACCAGACAAGAAATGAATCATTGCTTGATTTGCTCGCACTACTGCGTTAAAAAAGCAGCATCTGTACTGAAAAAAACTATCATTGCGCAACAGAAATTCTATTAATATCACAGTAAATACTCTATTTCATTTGATTCCTACTTTTATTGTGTAAAGCAACACTACACTTCATTTTTATCAATAAGAATTAAAAATTATATATTTAATACATTAAGTAACTATAAAGTGCTTATCTATTTGTATTATCATTCTGCACTTTTCTTAACTTTCCCACATTTCTATAAAATGTCGAAGAGTGCTTAAATGGTCGTCGTCGTTTATATTATTTAATTCGCTCATATTTAAATGATTCAAAGCAACCAGTCCACAACTTCACAAGACAGTTTGAGAAACCTTCGTATTTCAGATTGTCATTTGCGGATACAGTGGTTTAGGAGCAGTTCGGTAATCAGACCTACACATGTGTGTACAAATTCTGTCAATGTCACTGTCAGAAACCGTTCTGACAGTGACAATGACAGCCACAAATTCGTCCACATGTTGTTACCGTTATGTGTGCAAACGTCGACTAATAAAGTGTCGTTAAAAGTCATTCTGACAGTGACATTGACAGCCACAAATTCGTACACATTTTGTTACCGTAACGAGTGCACACGACGACTACATTTTGTTATTGTATCAATACGGTCGCATTGTTTGCACGACGTTACCACGCGTTATGTCACATTTGACAGTTAGTTACTGATTTGAAGATTTTGCGACTGAAATGGTTGTATGGGCTATATCGTTGTCTGAGTACCCACAACACAAGCCTTCTTGAGCTTACCGTGGGCCTCAGTCAATCTGTGTAAGAATGTCCTATAATATTTATTTATTATATTTATATTTATTTAATGTACCTAATGTACCTTTATCACCCTATGTACATTGGACTGCAAAATTTCATGAAGAAATAATGAATGAATTCATTTATACATTCAAAATGCCTTTTTTGCAGCTCACTGTCCATATAATGCATGTATGAAATGAAAAATGAAAAAGTAGATAAAGCGGCAAACAGCAAAGTCAATCAACTCGTTAACTGTTAGTGTACTCTCCATATCTAACCGCAGAAGCGTAAGAAAAGTCGTTAGGAACTCCCAAATTGTCTCCGAGAAACCATTTTGCTAGATTAATGATGATTAGTGTAGTTATGATCTGTTTTTGGAACTAGATTGGGGTTTTACACTCTTTCTAGGTGACTCTCTTGATACTTCAAAAACGAATGACAAAGTTTGATTTTATCTATGTACAAGAGTGCAAAGTATTTTAATAGAAATTTTAACTCGACAGCTGACTGTGGCTGGTAGAATAAACGTTTAAATGATATTTTTGACTCTTAAATGTTAAAAAAAATGAATCAAACCAAATCGTTTGTTTTTTTGCAGTTAATATTTTCCACGTGTTGGTGTGTGTGTGACAAGTTTATTTAACCTATGTGCCTTGAAACCCCCGCAACGCTCAAGATTCCACATTTTGAATCGGTCGATAAAACAATTGGTATCTTTTATTTATAACCAGATGCAAAGCCGAAAATAGGTGATAGTCTAGGCCATTGAGAACATTTTTAGCTATACATGGCTTAGACAAATTTTAGTTCTTACACAGATGTGATGTATACGATAGAAATTTTACAATAAACATTAAATAATTATTATTTAATTAATTAATTATTACCTTGTAATCACCTGAGTTGATTCAGCTAGGAGGTCGAACCACACTGTTCTACCTCAGGGATGGCAGAGGGCGCCACGAGCCTTCGGGAATGTCATATACTTGGAAATTTCGACCCTTGCTTTCGTGCACCGATGGCCGAGTGGTTTTCAGGCATTCGCCCGGTTAGCGGAGTACGCTGGTTCGATTCCAGCTCGGAACACTGGAGGCCTTGGTCACTTTTTCTTTGTATATGACATTTATTTAATGTTTATAAAATAATAGTAGTGTTACTACTTAAAAAAATACAAGTTAAAATATTTTCTATGAAAATAATTTAATTTGTTCTTAGAATTTTACAATACGAAATAAAACCAAAACAATTACCTACAGTAACAAGAGTACGCTTATCGATTTAGTCTGAATTTCTGGAATTTTCACCGAGTAGTTAAAAAAAAAACGACGAATCAAATTTTGTGCAAGACAGTCATTTATAGTTAAAGAATGTTCTAAATGGCCTAGACTTCGCCTACTTTCGGCTTTTCATCCGGTTACAGAACATCCTGTATTTAAATATGTTTATGAGGTTTTCATAAAGTAACAGTTTAAAGCTCGTGTTTTAACCCTTAGATTATGATAGATTTTGAAATGTGACGTCACGAAATTTAAGACCCCTCCCACCTGTAACTCGACATTGTCACACTTCGTCGACCCCCTCCCCCTTAACGTGTGACGTAATTTATGGATGAGCCCAAATAGGTAGACGGCAGGGTACAGGGGCACTTTTACAACAACAGAACACCAAGTACTTATCCATCTAGACACGAATAATTCTCTGTGTATGATCTACTCGTATAAAGAGGACCCTATTCGGCAAACGCGAAAATTTTGAAAAGAAAAACTCCGACTTAGTGGACCGATTTTCATCAAACATTGCTAAGAAGAAGAACACTAACGATCCCGACTAATCTAGCTTTCAAACAAAAACAAAATCTAAATCGGTTAATCCGTTTGGGAACTATAACACCCCATCAATTTTGCGTCGGGGGTTAATTTAATACATGGAGAATGGGTTTGAAATTTAGTTGAGAGAGATATTTCGAACTACATGAATTCGTATTTCGAAAAATTCGTTGAAGTAATAATGTAGGTACCAGCAGCGGCTGATCCATACAAGCCGATTCCCACCGGCTTGCCTAAAATTGATTACTAATAGTAAAGTACCTAATATAAAGGTAGGTTTATTTTTGCTCAGTTTTGCCTAGTAGAAATTTTCAGCAGCCGCCACTGGTAGGTTAATACTTATATTAATTTTCGCGAAACATGTTCAAATGTTCAATACACATAAACCTTTGTTTGGTCTTTCTATCCTTTAAGATTGGCAGCTTAAAATTATGTTTCTTAGTCAAGTACCTAGATAATTATTACAGTTTAAGTTTTAGCTGGAAATCAATTTAAATTTCTTCCTCACGATATTCTCGGAGAGTTATGGTTAACTCGCGGAAGCGCCAGTTATGAACAATTACCCTACATAATATACTAATTCACCGATGTACAGTGCTCAGAAACAGACTAAGATATGCCTATGTCCTGTGGTAATTCCCACAGGAGGTCCTTGGAACAATAGGAAGGCACTTTGGATTATCCGAACGTTATTTATTTATAATTTATTAATATATATTTACACAAACATGTTTACATCATGAGTCCTGTCAAAAGAGTGTCGTTTGAAAACTCAAAAGTCTGCACATAGACAACTGAGGTTCCAAACTTAAATTTGGTCAAGCATGAGTCGATTGCATATTCAACCTTCACAATAACACACCCCCTCAATCGACTCTGCTTGAAGCGTTAGTACATACTTTACAACTTTTATCTAATACTTTACAACTTTTATTTAAAAGGCCACAATCTCATTTCCAGAACAATATTTCAAAAACTTTCATCACATTAGTTTACCAAAAAACAAAAGGTTTCAAAAAACATTATCATCAAATATTAATTAGTACATATCTACATGTACTCTCATATAATATAAACTCCCACTAATCGACACATCACTACTAATATATAAATAAGTAGTTAATTATTCAGCTTCTCGCCTCATATTATTCTTTATTCTCCCACTCGATACATCGCTACAAATATATAAATAAACAGTTAATTATTCTACTTCTCGCTTTATATTTATCTTTATTCTCCCACTCGATACATCGCTACTAATATATAAATTAACTACATCTATCTCCCTTATTTATTCCACCTCTCGACTCATACTTATCTTTATTCTCCACCGCTCGATACATCATTACTAATTGCCAAATATATATATCGATTATAAAATTTACGTATCCTTCCCTTCTCTAAACAAATACTAAAATACTAAAAATTATAATAATATTTGGAATAAATAAAATTTAGAAAAAATACTTAAGGATAACTTCAGAACACTGTGTAAATAATGACTATTAAATGAATGTGTGGTTTTACTCTTTTTCAAGTTGGTTTGTTGGTTGCTTTTATATTGATTCACTTACCATTAGTACATACACTTACACCCCTTAAGTGAATCATTATTAAGCACCCCTTAATTCTAACTTTATTTCATGTTTCCAGAATCCTCAAGTTTTCTTTCAATACACATTCCTGTATTATTTTTACACACCCTATAAAAACTTACATACTACGATAATTATAAACAAACCCCGACATGAGCCGAAAAAATTATTAACGTTCACTTTAGCCCGCACTTATACTACACTCAATGACTCATTTTAGCCACAATATCACTAAAACACTAATCTTCGTTGACATTTTTCAAACTTTACAGCCGGTAAACTTTTAGTTAGTATATCAGCCAGCTGTGATCCCGTCGGACAGTATTTAACTGTAATCTGATTTTCGTCAATTTTCTCTTTTAGGTAATAGTATTTTACGTCTATGTGTTTGCTTCTTCTCCCCATGATTCCTTTTTTCATAAGCCAAATTGCAGATTGATTATCTACTCTCATCTCAACTTCTAGTTTTTCCTTGGTTATCTCAAAAATCAGATCCCTTATGAATAGTAGTTCTTTACAACATTCTGCTGCTGCTATGAATTCTGCTTCTGTGCTGCTCAGTGCGACTACTGATTGTTTTCTTGAGCTCCATGCCACTGGTCCACCATTCAGCCAAATCACAAAACCAGAAGTGCTGCGCCTAGTGTCTGGATCTCCCGCGAAATCCGAATCACAATAACCCCTGAGTACTTTATCATCTTTATTAAAGTGAATCCCTTTTTCTGTTGAGCCTTTCAGGAATCGCAAAATTGTCTTAGCATTATTCAAATCATTTAAATTTGGAGAATTTTGATGCCTCGAACAATAACCCACTTGAAAACTAATGTCTGGTCGCGTTTTATTCGAAAGATATAACAATGACCCTATCATCTCTCGGTAAAGCTCATGAGACTTAGTATCAACCTTTACTGACGGATGCTGTTCTATCAGAATTGTTGGACATTTACATTCTTTGGCATTGTTTAGGTTAATTTCTTAATGATTTTCTCACTGTATGTTTTCTGAAAAATTTTAATCCCATTTTCATCTTGCTTAATGTCCAAACCAATGTAATTGGTGACTTCATCTAAGACTCTTAGTTCAAAAGCCTTTCTAATTCTTTCTATTATGTACACTAGATCTTCTTCTTTCTCTCCAAGAACTAATCCATCATCGACATATACCGCAAGAATAATCTTCCTTTCACCCTCCATAACAAAAATGCATTGATCAAGTTTCATCTGCTTGAACCCCATCTTTATTAAGAACTCTGTAAACTTAATATTCCACATTAGTGGAGCTTGTTTCAGACCGTATAAGCTCTTGTTTAGTTTGCATACTTTGCCTTCTTTGTTGCTATAGCCTTTGGGTACCTTCATGTATATACATTCTTTCAAGTCTCCATGTAAAAAGGCTGTCTTCACATCAAACTGTTTTATTTTTAACCCTTTTGCCGCTGCAATAGATAGTAAGATTCTTAAAGACGTACTATTAACTACCGGACTGTACGTCTCGTCATAATCTATTTTGTACTTTTGTTGAAAGCCTCTTGCAACTAGTCTGGCTTTATATCTGCCATCAGACTTTACTGTAAAAATCCACTTGCTAGTAACTAATTTTCTTCCTTTTGCTTCCTGTTCATCCACAAATGACCACGTCTTATTTTCTTCAAGTGATTTAATTTCTTCTTTTATTGCCTTTTTCCATTTATCCTTTTCTTTTGATTCTATTGCCTCCTCGTAAGTTAACATTGAAGCTTCAGTATCATAATTCATTAAATAATCTTTATATCTATCAGGTAATCTGCGGTCTCTAGCAGGTTGAACTCTTCTATTTTGATTAACATCACTATCAATATTTTGATTTTCAATACTTCCAACTCGATTTTCAACTTCTTCATTATCAAAAAATTCTTCATTCCCATCATAAAATACTTCATTATTTTCTTCTTCTTCAATTGTTTCTATTTCATTTGTTTCATTATTGTCTTTTGTTTTATCTTCATTTGTTTCGCCTTCATTTATTTCACCTTCATTTGTTTCGCCATCATTTATTTCGCCTTCATTTGTTTCGCTTTCATTTGTTTCATCTTCTTTTGTTTCACCTTCTTTTGTTTCATCTTCTTTTGTTTCATCTTCTTTTGTTTCATCTACTTTTGTTTCATCTTCTTTTGTTTCATCTTCTTTTGTTTCATCTTCACTTGTTTCGCTTCCTAATCTTCTTAAATGAATAACACCTTCTCGAACATTCTCTGCATTTCTACTTCTTACTTTTCTTTTTAACATATCACCTTCTCGACTCTTCTCTATATTACTACTTCCTCCAACTCTTCTTGATGTACCTCCTTCTCGACCCTCCTCTCCATTGCTACTTGTTTCAATTCTTCTTAATGTATCTCCTTCTCGACCTTCATTACTGTTGACTCTTCTGACCTGATTTTCTTCCTGCCTGTTTATTTGATCTTCATTTTGTGTTGTGCCTTCCTAACTGTCTCTTCAGTTTCTTCGTTGATTGTCCAAAGACCTCTAATAGTTTCATCATTTTCTTCATTTGTATATATACCTTGCTCATCTTCATTTATTCTTACATCCCTCGCTCTTACAATTGTTTTTGTTTCATCCACCCATATTTTGTAACCATTCCTGATATAGCCAATCAGGATTCCCTTTTGCATCTGACATCTAGCTTTCGTACACCAGAGTTTATTTTATAATAAGTTGTTGAACCAAAACGTCTTACATGTGATACATCAGGTTTGATGCCAAACCACATCTCTGCTGGAGTTTTGTCTTTGCCTTCGGTAGGACTTCTATTGATTAAGAAACTTGCAGTTATAAGAGCTTCACCCCATAGATAATTTGGAACTCGACCATCGAATATTAATGCTCTCGTTCGTTCTAACAAGGTTCTATTCAATCGCTCTGCTTTTCCATTTAATTGAGGAGTGTAGGGTATTGTTAGATCCATAATTATGCCCTTAGAGCTGCACCAAGACATTAGGTTATTGTTCGAGTATTCTTTTCCGTTGTCGCATCTGATTTTCTTAACTTTTGTATTGAAATGGTTCTCCGCTAAAGTCACAAACTGTTTTATTTTATCAAAGGCTTCACTTTTAAAAGTAATTAAGTAGACAACACAAAAATGTGTAAAGTCATCCAAAAAAGTAATAAAATATTTTTTATTATCCCAAGTGGGAATTTCTATCGGACCGCAAATGTCCGTATGGATAATTTCTAAAGGAAATTTTGCTTTAATTCTATTATTTTTGAAAGGTTTTCTAGTCATTTTTGCTTTAATGCATATTTCACAAAAGTTTTCTTTATGTTCCCCCCAATTTTGATACCGTTCACCAGTTTAGCTAGACGCGGCACATCCGATACGTGACCTAGCCGACGATGCCAAATATCGGCGTTCTCAGAAAGCAAAACCTCGCGAACAGTGTTAGCAGAAAATTCTGTTTCATAAAGACCGTTTCTAGTTTTATATCCCGTAAGAATAATGCGATTATATTTCTTTACAGTTACCTTGTTTCCAACGAAGAGTACAGAAGCTGCATGATCAGTGATTGAACTTACAGATATCAGGTTTCTAGAAATTGCAGGAACATGTAGTACATCTTCCAGTTCAAAACCATTTGTTTTTACTGTACCTATGGCTTGTGCGACGAGGTTCTCTGCATTAGCACATCTTATTTCTACATTTACATTTTCTGTGGAGTTAATGACATCATTATTATAGAACATGTGAGAGGATGCACCCGAATCAATAATGGCTCTAATACTAGTTGTATGCTTCAGTTGTTCACTCACCAGACTAAAAGTGCGACAAAATTTTTCAATGTGTCCCTTCCTGTTACATTTCCTACATACCTTTGTAGAAAAACATTCACTGGAAGTGTGGCCACTTTTATTGCATATTGTGCATTTTTTATTATTACAGAATCTCGCAATATGCCCTCGTTGGTTACAATTAAAACAAATTCTTTCATTGCTTTTCATTGCTTCCTCTGTTTGGTGATTTATATCTGAATTGACTACTATTGAATAATTATTTTCAACAAGCTTAAGTTCTTTTTGAATTCGTTCGATCAAAGTATGTATGGTTTGGTCAGACTTCGGAGTTACCTCCCATACAGTCCTGAAGTAATTTAATGTTGAAGGTAAAATGGTCAAAATCTTTTGTATAAGCATGTCATCATTTATTTTATTTGCGGTAGATTCTAGTTCAAAACACATATTTTGCAATTTGCTAATATCTTGAAGTATATCTCCAGTAAATTTGTAGTTATAAAATTCTATAACTCTGAGGTGACTGTCTTTTTCCACTTTGTAATTGAATACAATATCTAATTTTTCAAAAATATCCTTTGTGGTTGAGCAATTAATCACATAATGTAAAATATTTTCATCTATTGAATTTAAAATATAGTATTTAGCTTTTGCGTCTTTACCTTTATCATCGGCTCCAATTCCTTTTGCATCCAGAAATAATTTAGCTAGTTTTCTCCAATTAGAATAATTCGTATTTAATTTCAAAGTCTTTATGTTGTCCTTGCTGTCCATGATGTAATTTACTTACGGTTTTTCTTTAACTATGATGTTACTCTCGTTGCTAAGGTTATGTTGTCAACAACTGTGGTTGCTAACGTTATTCTCGCCGTACGAAAGCTGACTAAATAATGCTGAAAAAATACAAACACTTCCTAGCTTTAAACACAATGTTCCTTAATGTTGCGTATGGGCCATAACCTGTGGTAATTCCCACAGGAGGTCCTTGGAACAATAGGAAGGCACTTTGGATTATCCGAACGTTATCTATTTATAATTTATTAATATATATTTACACAAACATGTTTACATCATGAGTCCTGTCAAAAGAGTGTCGTTTGAAAACTCAAAAGTCTGCACATAGACAACTGAGGTTCCAAACTTAAATTTGGTCAAGCATGAGTCGATTGCATATTCAACCTTCACAATAACAAAGCCTGTATCCCATAAAGGGGTAGGCAGAGCACATGAACTACCTACTCAAGTTTCAGTGCCACTCTTTGCAAAAACTCGGTTTAAAAACTTTCGGTTTAAACGTAGTAAAAAATTGTACCAATGCAAAACTCAATGACAGTCACAAAAAACGTAAACATGTAGTAACAATAATAACGAAATGTAATTTGAAATGTATTTATTTACATTTTTTGCCATATCTAATTATACTCCCAAGAGACGCCACCTATCACCTTACTTTTATTCGGATTGATCTACATGTTTGACACGGCGCAACATCTTGACATATCGAGAAAGATCTCTGGAATTACATTACACTTTCTTCGATCTGCATGTCACTTTCTTTTATACTTTGACAGCTGTCATCTTTAGCTTTCTGATAGAAATATAAAAAGTCTTGATAGAATGATAATTTGATAAATTAGCCAACTAATGAATGTAATAAAAACTGAAAGTTTTAAAACTAAAAAAAAATGTGTGTGCTCTATCTAGTCAGCAGCGGCTGGTCCATGCAAGCCGATTCCCACCGGCTTGCCTAAAATTGATTACTAGTAAAGTACCTAATGTTAAGGTAGGTTTCTTTTTGCTCAGTGTTGCCTAGCAGAAATTTTCACCAGCCGCCACTGCTATCTACTTGTTATCACCCTGTCCTATTTAAGATGAGATGAGACCAACATAGTTACGCAATAACCGCGTGATAAATTGTCACTTGGGGGATAAATTGAATCCACGTAAAAGTAACGTGAGTCACGACTTAATTGAGTGTTTATTTGAACTACAACTGCAAATTAAAGGATCTATGCAATATGCATATATCGGGAAAGTAACACTTATTTAGAGATATATTATCACTGGAACTTGCCTCGTGAATAAATGGAACATGCCATAAAATCGTGACTCATGTTACTCTTGCCGCGAATTGACCCACGTGGGTAAATCATACTCCATGCTTCACCTTGTCTGCTGATCAACTGAATCGTGAAGAGGATGAGCACACACAAAACAAAATGTAATGTAACTGGTAGCTATTTTAAATTTAATGTTTTTGTTTCCATAATAACACTGGATGAATTGAACTGAAAAGACGTATTAGGAAAGAAGAGGTCTTAATACTTAGCAGGTAGGTAAGCGGCATACTTAGCCTGTCATGCGGAAGGTAATCCGCGTAACAGAAAAACTTGAAGGCTATTTTTTTTTAAGCATCAATTTTTTTTAAGCATCAGTTATTCAGATACTCGTAATTTTAAGACTGTACTTTAATATAGTAATAAGAGTTATTACAGCGCTCTCTCGCCGCGCCGTTCGCATAAAATTTTATGTCATTTCAATTATAAAGGTGTCTAAGCGAAGCTAAGTACATTGTTAGCCTTTACGAGGGAAACTCTTTGGCTTAGAATGGCGAGTGGATATAATTACAACAAGGCTAATTACTCTCATTTAGAACTTCGTACTTTCAGCAATTTCACATTTTAGAAGAAAAAGGTTATATCTTGTCGAAAATATTCTGATCTTACGCCCTTTTTTAAAACCCCTGGGTTTTGTTAAGTTATATTAGAGAACAGGAAAGTGCAAATTTGAAAGAAAGCCCGTGCGTGATAGTTTCCCATTTGCGACTGGGCTGAGCTTCCACCTATTTAGGACGAGAAGGCTCAGGTATTGCCTCTGCAGTCCTCGTGTAGAAATTCTTATACATATTCCTTCATTTTGAACTTTTATTAACTTTAGAAGGTAACAAAAGGTTTCAAATTCAAAAACAAAACAAATGCTTCCAGGACTCAGGAGGATAGGAACCCAGGCAACCTAGCATTGGTTTCTGGAATGGAGAAGAGGTCCCCCTAATAGGGAATTTGATTATAGTTAAAATAAAATATTTTATACCATGCACGAAAGAAAGCATCAGATAACTATAAGAAAAACATGGACAGAAGTTATTTTTAAATCCAATTTCTATTTAATAAGTTGGGTAGACATACATAAAGTAACTGAGTTGACCGTGACGTCACTCAATTCGATTTTATGTAAATTCCATATTAGCAAGTCGTTCACATTCGTTTTGACAGTTCTTAAAAAAGCTGATTTGACTAAGAGGCAAGTAGCCTATTGTCGAATACACCATTTGGCTAGGAATACTAGGATCAATTAACACGTTTGCTGCGGTACTACCGGGCCGAAAGGCCTTTCGAAGTTATGGCTAGACAAACGTTTTGATATGAAGGTAAAAACCATAATTATTAGAGACTACAGCTTATAAGTGGCATTTCTAGATGTCAGCTGTAAAATGCGAACGTCCTGTATCGAATGATGGATACTAGGATTCATTCTAAATGCTTGTTGAAGTTGTTACGCTTGAACCAAAGCTACGCGCTCGGTCGTGCGATACAGGGTGGCCAGGGTGCTCGGAATGAAATAACTAAATAAGAGTTATAAAAGGTTAGGTACCTAATAAAATATAAATATGCTAGATTTTAATGTCTCTGTAGTGTGTTAATAATTTATTGATATTAAAGATATAGGTATTTAATTAATTTATCCGGTATATCTAGGTTAGGTAGCTTCTAGTGATCAAAAAAAATATTTAGCTAATACAATATCAGCTGTGTACCGATTGATGGACGATGGGCCAGCTGTGGAAGGTCGGACAATTATCCTTGTGAGCTAAGCCGTTAGTGAACGCAACGTCAGACACAAAACAGAAAGAAGTTTAGGTGTCTAACCATATTATGTTCTTGTGAATAAACTTTCATTCATTAAAACAATTATTCATTATGTTCTAATCGAGACACACTACCTGCACCCGGCTTGTTCTCAAACCGCTGGCCAACAAACTGCTGTGCAGTTTGGCGAAGATTTAAATCGTGATTTGTGTTATGTATGTGTTTTCTCGTCTATTCTATTCCAAGCACCCTGTACAGGGCCTATCACTCAGTACGGTACCCGCTGCACGCTGATAGATCAGGTAGCGAACGCATCGTCAATCAGCTGTGCCGATTGATGGACGATGGGCAGACTGTGGAAGGTCGAACAATTATCCTTCCACAGTTAATAACGCTACTTGGCACTCTTGGCAGTCTTGATACCGAACACCTATTCCGAACAAGTGCTAAAGCGAAGGAAACAGAAAAAAATTAAAATATAGGATTGATCCTTATACAAACAATACGACTATACGAATACAAATGAAATAAGTATTAGGAAATTCTATACTTTCATCCTCTTTCAGGTGTGACACTAATACACTTATAAATTTCCGTACGTGACATGATAATATTTACGTATGCTAAGACCAAAAGAATAGACATATTTCAAAATTATAACTGCGTAATATTTATACTAGTATTTCAATTACCAGAGACATGTACATGAAAAGACTGTCCTTAATAATTAATATGTTGACTAAACCAAGGACCAAGGAAAGGGGGGCTCCTTTCCATTTTAGAATTTTCGCTCCTGTAGCGTCTTAAAACTTTAATTGGTTGTTATCTCGCCTGCGGGGAGTCCCCGTATGCTGCATACCGAACGAGTTAACGACCAATTAAATTGCACCACTTTCATTGGTTGCTATCTCGCCTGCGGGGACTCCCCGTATGCATATACCGAACGAGTTATCGACTAATGTAATTCCGCCATGATTCTTTCTTGAACAGAACGTTCCAAATTTGAATGTGCGAAGAAGGAATTCGTAACTCGTGTCGTGTCATTGTCGTGTCGATTTAAAACATTGCCTTTGGTGATTTCATTTATCACCACTCGTTTCGATTTTCCTCTATTCAGCACTAGTGTCGTAATCGCAATACTGATATTAACAGTTTTAATTATTTACGTGTTTTTGGTTTAATATTATTATCGGACTGACCTAGTGAACAAAAATAGGTTACTAGGTTGTGATGCAATTATGTCATTTCCTATATATAGGACATGTTTTTATTCAAAATGACAGTCTTACGCAAAACATAACTATGGTATTCGTTAGGATACTTTTTCTGGGTTTGATATCAACGCTTTGGCAGGTGAGTATACCTACCCTAAATATATATTGATTTCATCTAAATGATATGTATATTTGTAAAATTTATCGTTATTACTAGTATGTAAGATGATTGTAAACAATGTTTTGCTACACCCTTCCCAGGGTCCATTATGTATATGCCCATGTAATATATTGGAATGCAAATAAAGATCTATCTATCTAATTTAATACTGGCAACAGTGGCGACCCACCCCAGCTTTGCAAGGGTTATAGACAAAACTTTGAGAAATGATATTATATATCCTCAAGAAAGGCTCTATTGCAGATAATTATGTGAAAACCGCATGCAAGTAACCTTGGTAGTTTTTGAATTTATCGAATTAATGTTAAATTATTCCCTACAGCCATAAAGACAAAACAGATCCACTGAAATTGACTTAATTGACAGACGCGATACCATTGTTACCCTACCCAGCTACCTGGCAGTGTCATGCACACCTTTTCCTTGTGTCTCATACTGATAGGTATTTTATAATTAATTTTTAGTATAACTTTGTGATCATATGGATTGCGATTCTAACCTAACCTAACCTAATTAAAATACCTAACTTTTCCATTCGTAACCTAACCAAATTTAATTAAAACCTACTCTTAGTTAACCTAAGTAGTCTAGACTTACCTTTATGAAACCTAACTGAGTTTCACCTACTTTTATTTTTATTTCTATAAATGTAGGTATTTATGAAATGTATTATAATTACGTTTTAACTTAAGAACTTCTGAGTTACATTTAAGTTTATCCAAATACCTAAACTTAACGATCCTATCTAGCGTATCTTTCTTTTTCTCGAATATTTATGATATCTTATACCTATTTCTATCATACATCTCTTTGTTGTATTACCAAATTTGTACATATGATTAATAAGTCAATTTTTGATTACGTCTTAATAAAAGTTAATTTCCCATCTTATCAAACTTTTTTTTTTTTTACATATATTTCAATGTTTTGTATCTGAATAAACCTCGGTAATTTTGTGAAGTTGCGTTTTTGCTTAATTGCTTTATTTATTGTACCTTCTTTGAATAATTTACTTACCTATGTCTATTATTATTTTTTATGACTTGTGTATTGTTTAAGAGAATGCATACTTTCAATAAACTTGTTAAGACGTGAGAAACTGAGAACCGGTTAAAACATGTTTAAGGCTAATTCTATGTGAATAAAAATGTCTTTTGTGCATTTTTAAAGATAATATATATTTATTGTTTCCGTTTATTTGAATAATTCGGGTTTTAGGTAAAGAGATCCTTCGACGAACATGTCAAGGCATGATACTTTGTATTCATATTTAACAAAGCATTAACTGGTGTAAACATGTTTTAGACTAACGCACCGGTAATTCTTGTGACTTGAATTTTTTATTGTAACAACTTAGTTGCTTTATTATAGATGTTTATTGTATTGTAAAATGACAAAAAGTTTATTGTTTGCGTTCAGGTATAAGATGAACTGGTTGAAACAAGATTTATGGTACGTTCCCCTGCTCTCTACCATATTACGAGTATAAAAGCCAAAGAGAGTCGAGGCTGAATAAGTATTCCTGTAGAGGCAGCCTTCTGTACCAGAGCTCCTTGTATCTAGTGTGGTATATAGAGAAGTGGAGTGTGCGTTTAAAAGTGAAGTGTTTATAGACAGATCCAACAATGGACGTGAGTATGTTTTTCTTTTTAAATTACTGTAACCCATATTGCCTTTTTATAATATTGTTTCGTCTAAGACCCAAATTGAAATGGTACTCTAACACCGGTTGTTGTTCTTATATCTATTTCAATTGTATCAAACTCTCTTCGTAAAACTGGTACATAGTGAGCAGGTGAGAAAATATGTGTTTTATAAGCTCCATAAATGAACTTAGTTGGATCTAAAGGTATTATTCTAAGTAACGATGTTATAACATCTCCAACTACTTGTGGATGAATGATATCTGTATAAACAAATATTTGAGATGGTAAACCTAAATATAAATTTGCTGGGTTTTTTCCCAATGTGATTTGTTTCAAATTTGTTCTTGGTTTAAAACCCATTTGAAGACTTAGTATTGGGGTTGTTATGATAGAAGTGATATCTTTATTTGATGTTGTTACTCCTATCATTTTTGTTAGTTCATCATAACGAAATTTTACATTATTTTTTAACTGAGGGTTTTCATTAAACGCTTGAAGAAAGTGATCTATATTATCGTAAGTAGTGGCTGGTATATGAGTTTTTATATCCACAATTTTTGAAGTCTTGTCAGCAGGCGAAAACACTTTTTTCTTTATATAAATTATGTTTTCATGCTCTTGTACATTATACATAGAACAAGGGTATTGAAATTCCACCAAACCAACTACCCATTCTCCATCCAATTTAATGGTCTTTGGTAATTTTGTTAAAAAATGTGCAGTCGTATTATCTGTGTAATAATCGGATGAACTATTACTTAACAAAGTTAAATAAAAGCTATTATCACTCATATTTTCTTTAAGCTTGATTCAGGTATCCAAGAATTAAATTTATTAGGATAACCTTGCCACTTCACTAGTATTTCCTTTCTGCCAGCAACTCGACGTGAACGTAATATTTTATCAATTTTATACTCGTTGGAGGGGAGGTAAGTTACTTTTTGTAATTCTTTTGAATAGAACGTCCCAATTATGCGTTCGCCTTCCAAATCCCTTAGTGTATAAACAATCCGAGGAGATCTTTTAATAATTGAATTAATTATAAATATTTCATCACTCCAATTACTTTCGTAACCTTTTTGAAATATATGTTTGTATTTAGTGATTCTAACATGATCTCCTACGTTTAGTTTTGCAGTTTCTAGTGAGATTTGTCTATCTGTATTGCGATCATATAAATTACACCAAACAGTCATAATATTATTAGAGTTAACATCAACTGGACACATTTTTATGCTTGAATGATAGCTGTGGTTGTAAGAATAAAGAAGATCTTGTAGAACATTTATGTAATTATATGTATTCTTATGAGTGAAGTAACGCCACATTTTCGTTTTAAGAGTTCTCTGGAACCTTTCTACTATACTTGCTTTAATATCAGGGTTATTAGTGGTATAATAATTAATATTTTTACTTTTGAAATAATCTCTTACCACCTTTGAAACGAATTCCGTACCTTTATCAGATTGGATATGACGAGGAACTGAGTTGGCTTCAGTAAATATGCTTTCAAAACAATGTTTAACTGTTGCTGAATCCTTCTTCTTCATGGCTCTTGCAAAAGCATATTTACTGAATACATCGATAACACAAAGAATATATTTGTAACCATCATTAAATTGACTATATGTACTCATGTCACTCAAATCAGCTTGCCAAAGTTCATTAAAGTTAGATAGAATGTATCTATTTCTAGTAAACCGCCTGTGAACAGGTTTATGTAGTGTATACGTGTCTTGAGATTGTAACCATTTTTTTACATCTTCTTTATTCATTTGACCTTTCATTTCCTTTGTTAAATTATTTAAACTGCTATAACCAGCGGGATGAGAGATATCATAGTAGATTCTGTTAATATCTAATAAGGAGTCCATCTTTCCCAATTTATAGTTTTTGCAGATGATTTTTGTACTCGTGTAGTAAGAGGAGTAGATGTGTTGTTTTCTTTATCTAACGAGGCTCGTGTTCTTATAGAAGTAGAGGGGGTAAAGGGCTCAATCAAAGGAGTGTCATTAATAAATGCTAAATTTGTAGGATTACCAATGCATGACTTAGGAACTTTGATATCTTTTAAAAGTAAAGCAAACACTTCCCACCCAATTGGTTTAGGACGTTTAAGACATCTAACCGTGTCGCTCACCAAATCGGTAATATTGCTATTTTGAATAGTCTGGTTGTTTATAACAACTTCACCAGTCTGCTTCCACCAAATTTTAGGTTTACTTAAAACAATGTAATCTAATAGCGTTCTAGCTTTTTTTTCATAAGATTTAGGTAATATCTCTATTATTTTTGATGGACTGATCGGCATTGATTCTTGATTTATTTCACCAGGTGTCGTGTTAAACAAAGATGGTGCAGCTATCTCAGTTACATCACCTTTCGCTGATTCCTTATATTCTGTCTCCTCCTTTTTGGGTATCTTTGAATTTATGATATCATTACTTTCTTTGTTGAATTGATCGAACCCCTCCATTACTATAGGTATCTTAAACGGTTTTCGATCTGTTTCAATAAAATGTAGAAACCGCTGCAATGCTTGAGAATAAAGCATCCATTTTTCACGATCGTTCATTTTACTTTTGAGAATTTTTTGCATTTCTTCATCTAGCCGAGATGAGGAATTTTCAGGAGGATTCTCATTGCGTTTCAACTTTTCAATAAAGTCCGATTCAACTAATAACATTTTTTTCGTGTTTTCCATTTTGTTTATTTATGATAAAGAGTTAACTAAGGCACTTAGAACTGCTCCTAAAATAATAGGTAAAAAGGCACCTCCTTTTTGAATTATAACCGTTTTTCTTAATTTATGTTTACCTTTTGAAACTAATTTCCTTAATATGTCTTTGTACTTTTTTAACTTTGTTTTTTCCTTTTTTTCTAAAGGAATTTTCCCATTCAGAACATTATAAATGCACTCGCATATAATGTTGATCTCTTCATCATCACAAGATTTAAGTAATGCAGTACGATATTTGGGTTTAAGCAAGTGCAATGCTTCTAATAAATGTTTATATGTGTTTACTCTTGCATGCATCATGTAGAACTGACTAAAATTTGTTGATTTTTATCATATTTAAATCCTTTTTTGGGTACATACACTGTGCAATGTCCATCAAATGGAAATATTTTTGTTTTAAAACGACATATGTCATTTGTATTTTGTTTCAGATCAATCATAAGGTAACCATGAGCATCCTTTGTAGCATCTTTGTAGGCTTCATCCACGAATTTTGAGTTTTCAGGACAAACTTGTCGTGACAGGTATCGTATTTGAGTTTTATCTCTAGGGTTCTTAAAAAATACAATGTAGCTTGTGTTCAGTGAAATATCACGTTGACCTCTTCCTTGATGAAATATGTTTTGTGTTATATAAAAAACACTTAAATTTCTATGATGACTTCCTTTAGTAAAAATATCAACAACTCGTCCATCTGATTCTCTCATTAAATCATCTATTATTAGAAGTTTAGGTTTTTTCCCATCGAAAATTGAAAAATCTGGTATTCCTTGACTATAATTTACATTTTCTAGATTATAAAGAGGTTGCATTTCATCATAACACCAAATAATTTCATCAAATTCTATGTTACATATCTCTTTAGTATTATTCAAAAAATTTGTAACAAATTGAGTTTTGCCACACCCACTGGGACCTGCGACAATGGTAGTGAAAGGATGATAAAAATGAATCATCTTTGAATGCTGTAATATGTTTAACAGTGTTGATATGAATGCGGATAGACATTAAATGGTGCTATTCAATAAACATATTACTATTTAAACTAAAGTAGAGTAAAAAAAAAAAAAAAAAAAACCTGATAAAAAATATGTATATTTATTTTGATATTAACACTTTTCTTTATAATCTATTGTTACATTTTATATACCCAACCACCAATTTAAATTTAAACATAAAAAACAATAAATCTATGTTTACAATATTCTTATGCCAAAACACGAATAAATGTTAAATTAGACAATTAATTAAAATATAATTTACAATTAAATTTAAGTTAACTATTCAAATTTACATAAAAAATATATATTACAAACAATAATTCGAATTTGAATGTTCTGTCATTTACATGACAAAATTTAAATTATTTTTTTATTTTACAATGTCCCCACGCAAGGGTGTCACAAGTGTTTTCTAATAAGTAACGTTTTGTATCATCATGAGATAATGATATTTTATTAATTTTTTGAGTGAATATTACATGTTTTATAGATTTAAATCTTAGCATTTGAGCACGTTGCACATTTTTATTAAATAAACATGTTTTGAAATTATTTAGAGTAAATTTCTTTGTAACACATACATTGACTCCTTTAGCTTTTGATAAAACACCATATTTACCTTTTTTGTCATCATTCTCATCATACTTTTCAACATCTAAGGCATACATTTTAGATTTTAGACCAACGAACTCTTTTAAAATTCTACCATTATTTTCATCTTTGAAAAATCCTAATCGCTTTTTATTTATAAGTGGGAAATTATATTTATTGATAGGAGGATAGTCAGATGTATCAAAATAGAAATTAAGATCTTGTTTTATATCTGCATAAAAATTTTTAGTGAAAATTTGATAAATTAAACTATCTGTATCTGTATAAAGAAGTTTGAGTTTGTTAGGATATTTGATTTTCATGTAGTTGTAGTGAAAGTCATACATTAAAGTTTTTGATATATCTAATACACAAAACCCCAAATAAATCGGTTTATTATAAAAGACTTTAGTTTTTTTCAATTGAACAGCTACTAAATTCTCTGAGAATATGGATAGACTGTGGAACTCAGGTCTAGCTATCAAAGACTGAACCCCTTGCGATTTCCCTCGATTTTCCCAGTGATTTAATAATTTGACGTTTACACGTTTTGCAACATTTTCCATAGTCTTACCGAACACTGAATTGTTCATTAGTTTAAAAAAATCTTTTTCAAAATCAGATGATGCCAGCGATCTCATGTGGGTATTTAAATCTATGTAACTTTTTAACCACATAGACTGCTGAAATTTAAGAATGCGATGTATTTTACTTAATACCAAACCATTCTTCAAACACTGTTTTAGATTTCGATAATGAATTACATAATTAGTTTTTCTATTTAAATTAGGAATCAGTTTTTTTTCTTTACAATTACCCAAACAAACGTTTTCAGGACAGAATGGTAAATCTGAATGTGAGTCATGAATTTCGTTAGGGTATTCGAGGTCAACTTCTAATATGAAACCATGATCAGCGTCATCGGCTATATTGAAGTCTGTATCTACATGAACCCATTCAAATTTACCTGTAGGGAGACATTGAGACATAGCCCATCCGTAAAGGTTGTTTGCATCAAAATACATAAGATAGGACGATGGTATGTTTGAATCAAAATCATCCATAAATTTATTATTAGCTTTCGCATATCTGTTACTACATTGCGATATGCCACCTCGAATATTTTTTGCAATGAATGATATTTTATCTATATCAGTTAGGAGTTCTAATTTTATTTTTGTAGTAAATAACATTGCATCCCAACTTAATCCTGGAGCAGTATAATAATGAGCGGGATCTAAACCATAGGTCTTAAGACAAAGGTTTCTAAAATTTTCAAATACGTCAGCCAGTAACAAAACATCTGTTTTTAGGTATAAATCGGAATAATCGCCCATATTTTTGCAACGAAAGTGGGACCAAACATCTTTTGCATGATTATAATCATCTTCTGAGATGTGACTATCAGTCAAAGAACTAAAAAAATTGTCTTTAGAGGGAAGATCAGTTAACTTTAAAGAATCGTATGATGTCATGTATTCATACGGATACACACCCTTTCGTAATAAGCGTTTAAAATCGTCCTCACAAGTGAAATTCAATTTTAATTCATGAAATTGTTTAGGAAACAAGTTTTTTGCTAGTTTATCAAGACTGCTGGGCATAAATTTAAGTGAATCTACAAACCTCAATTTGATTGTGCGATTATTTATTTGTAACTTCTTAGAAAATGAAATGTATTTTTCTTTGTTCTGTGGAATCAATTCAATGTCCCCTTCCACCAAACCAAGTCCATGTACTATGAAATGACTATCATAGTTACTCAAATTATGAAAAAATACAGGTATAAATTGAGGTGCTTTGTATTTTTCAGAACAAAATGTATGTGCTACGCCTTCGTAAAGACCAGTATGGAAATTGTAGGAAATGATAGAATCACTATTTAAATTTCTATCACAAATGTAACATGTCCTACTCTGAGCAATATGTTTATTATTTTCAGTGGATAAAGGCAATGGAGTTTTTCCGAAAGTATTCCTCTTACAAATGCTTTTTAAATCTTTTTCTATGTACTTCATAAATACCTGGGTGCAATCTTTACCTTTGTATGTTCTATACACAGACAATTTATCATTATAAGAACACTTAATATAATATCCAAAACTATATACCTCATGTTTTTGAATATTTGTAGTAGAAGATGTTGTAGGGTTATTTGACTGTGTTGCTATTGGGTTTAAAAAGGCTTCAAAATCAGCATAAACAACAAAAGGCACCCTTAATTTACGTTCGTAATTATCGAAGGTAACTTCATTGGTGGGAACGTTTTCATTGAACCAGTTTTTCTTTTTATCTTGTTCTGAAGGTAAATGTGTGCAAACATGGAAACAATCGTTTCTTTGATGTTTCATTAAATTTTCATGAGTTGTGAAGTTGGATAAGCATCCATCGCAAATATGAACAGCATGCTGTGTATTTGATAATTGCTTAGATACTAATCTAGATAAGTTTTTGATAAAGCAATAATGTCCGTTACTATTTTTGGATATATACAATAAGTTCAAATGGATATCTTTTCTACACTTTGTTAAATGCAATGGCCCTACTATATCATGTTTTTTATTTTGAGAATTGTATTCAATTCCAAAAACGTTTATGCTCATATTATTATAATTTTCAAATTTTGGAATATCCCCCAATTTTATTGGAAAAGTTAAATCTCTAAAATTCAATTTATTTTTATGAACAATATACGATTTAGTACAGTTTGAACGATGGTTTGTTGGGGGGTATAATCCTGACAATACTGCCCATCTAAAACATTCTTGATCACTATTTTTTACATTAATAACTGCTTTTTTATTTTGAATATCTCGTGGTAACTCAATATAAGAAGAACCGCGCAACGGATTAAATTTGTTAACATTAACATCTAGATAGTTAAATTTTACTAAACCCCACCCACTGTCTTTTCTTTCAAAGTTAGATAATTTTGTTAATATATCCTTAACCACGGACTCGAAAATTTCATCCTTGTCGCTACTAGTATCAATAATATTGTTACATAGTTGGAAATCAAAAGTATTATTGATTTGTTTGCTCTCTTGTGTAAAATCGGCATTTAGAATAAAGTTAACTTTCAATGCAAAATGATTACCAAGGGAACGATCCAATAATGCAAAGATTTTATCTCTATTCTTTTGTAAAATAGTTTCAGGTGTAAAAGGTTGGTAAACTTTTTCATTAAGTAGTATTCTATAAGTGGCCACCCTATTCTTAAACGCATTCTCAATTAATTGAACATCAATCCATTCTAAGTCAGATCTTATAACATTATTTTTATGAAGATTACTGTTTAAATGATTTTTAAAATATCTTTTAGACACTAACTTTTTACATACAGAACATTCAATTTCAGCATTATTATTTGTACTTACAATGACAGAAGGGGTTGGTTTAGATGACGTTGATGATGTAGGCTCAACAGCTAGGCGACTTTTCTTAACAGATACTTCTTCTTCTTCTGTCTCTAAAACTGTAGCCACAGACCAACCCCTATAGACATCTATTACAAGACGACTCGCTGTGGCCAGCCTTCCTAGTATTTGCACTGATATAAGCGCGGGCGCTCGCCGTGCCCGATCAGTATCGACCAAGTAACAGACCCGAAAGCAGCGCGTGTTTTTCGCACAAAAAAATTGGAAAAGGGTATTTTGATGCCTTAAAGATGTCCACCTGTAGTGTGAAATGGTGTGGAAAGGTAACAAGAAGCTCAAATTTAAAAACAGACGGCATTACATTCCACAAATAAGTCATATTTATAATTTATTCAGAGCCGGCATAGGTCAACTTACATTGGCCACTTACGCGTCAGTAGAGGGACAGTCATACTTCTGTCCCTTTTCATCTGGCGCGACTGCCCGCCGTCCTTGAAACGGCCAATCACAGCGCGCTTAACACATTCCCCGCCCGCTCCTCGCACCCCAAACACTGGTGACTCGTATCGCGAACCAAATATGACAAGACTGCCACTCTATAGGAGGTTCTCTGTGACTGTAGCCGACCTTTTCAATCCACCTCCTATTTGAGAAGATCTAAAACAACGAAAACATATACATTTATAAATACTCTGATGCGAGATATAATTAAAAATATTTAAATGTTACTTCATTTATACTAACTCAAATCTTTTCGACACTGCTGACAATAGGCTTGCATCATTAAAACACCGTCAATTACATCTTCAGATACAGTTTTCTTCTTGGAATCGTTGATATAATGACCACTACATGGTGTAAAGTATGGTTTAATATCAAAATCTTCCACTAATGTAGAAGGTAACTTATTTTCTGTGTACCAGAGCCTTATACTGTTATGGAAACATTTTAAAATAAATTCTTTACTTAATTGTGCAATCTTGTCACGAGGTAAAGTGGGACCAATATGATAGTAAGTAAAAACCATTTTGGAAATGAACGTCACAAATAAGTATTACAATTATTGAAGCACGGTGGTAAAACACTGAATGATAACAATCTCAGATACCCCGTTTATATATGTGGGCTCTCCCACCTTACCATCAACGTAACAATAAGATCAAGTATCGCCTCGTTAAAAAACTATCCTATTGTTCAGCAGGTAATGGAATAATCGCTACAAGTAGAAACAAGATCCGGTCATAACAAGTTAAAACTCAACATGAAGCAGGTATTCGTTAAATGGTTTGAACATGCAGGAACATGAATATTTTAAGTGAAAATAACTTACGTCTCTCCGTGACATTGGCTCACAAGTCGGGCGGCTTCATATAACTCTTCATCTAGTTCGATTACTTCACAGAGTCTTATAAGTTCCGCATCATAAACATCACAGTTCAGAGAATCCATTGTCAAACGAGGCCGCCTCCCCACATTGAGTTTCTGCGTTAAGTAATTCAATAAAGAGTATACATTTTATAAAACAAAGAGGGTTATTACATATTAACAAATGTAGTGGACCGACTTAACACTTTTCGTCATTTTTAATGTGAAACAATGCAAAAGAATATCTTACAAGGAAATTTACTTAAATCATAAAAAGGAAAGATAAGAAATGTGAAACACTTTAACACTATCCTACTGCTATCGTTAAAAATTATATTTATCACTGTTTCTTATTATCTATAAAATATTTTACACATGTGTCCTTAGAAGCTAATTGTTTTGTAATATTATATACAATATTTCGCGTATTTTGTAATTCCAAGTCGTCTTCCAACGCAAAATACTTCAGTCTGACGTCCGCGTGCTTCCAGTGTTCCGTGGGTGGGATGTTTTTGATTGTTTGCATATCATATATCTCTATTTTAATTAAGTGAGATGAATACGCCCCATCATCTTGTCCAGATGATAAATTAGCCACGCCTTCTGGCGAACTTTTGCTTACATTCGAAGACCGTTTCAAGGTTTTACACTGCTTTTTAGGTCGTTCAAAGAAGCTGTCAATATTATTTCCAGGACGTTTCTTTGCGAGGGCTTGCTTAACTTTGAAACCAGCTGTACCTTCCTCATCGGTTGAATCACCCTGATTTTCCGGGTAGTAATAGTTCTTGAAAGTATTTTCAGAGAACTGAAACAATGAAAGACAATATTTTAAACACTATTAACAATTCTATTAATTAAATACAAAGAACACTAGACGAAACAATATTATAAAAAGGCAATATGGGTTACAGTAATTTAAAAAGAAAAACATACTCACGTCCATTGTTGGATCTGTCTATAAACACTTCACTTTTAAACGCACACTCCACTTCTCTATATACCACACTAGATACAAGGAGCTCTGGTACAGAAGGCTGCCTCTACAGGAATACTTATTCAGCCTCGACTCTCTTTGGCTTTTATACTCGTAATATGGTAGAGAGCAGGGGAACGTACCATAAATCTTGTTTCAACCAGTTCATCTTATACCTGAACGCAAACAATAAACTTTTTGTCATTTTACAATACAATAAACATCTATAATAAAGCAACTAAGTTGTTACAATAAAAAATTCAAGTCACAAGAATTACCGGTGCGTTAGTCTAAAACATGTTTACACCAGTTAATGCTTTGTTAAATATGAATACAAAGTATCATGCCTTGACATGTTCGTCGAAGGATCTCTTTACCTAAAACCCGAATTATTCAAATAAACGGAAACAATAAATATATATTATCTTTAAAAATGCACAAAAGACATTTTTATTCACATAGAATTAGCCTTAAACATGTTTTAACCGGTTCTCAGTTTCTCACGTCTTAACAAGTTTATTGAAAGTATGCATTCTCTTAAACAATACACAAGTCATAAAAAATAATAATAGACATAGGTAAGTAAATTATTCAAAGAAGGTACAATAAATAAAGCAATTAAGCAAAAACGCAACTTCACAAAATTACCGAGGTTTATTCAGATACAAAACATTGAAATACGATGGAAGACCGTTTTATTAATATGTACCTACTTCTAAATGTGTAAATAGATATAAGTAGATAAAATTACTAAAGTTTATAATTAGTTACGATTACGTAAATAATATATTTACGGAACATTTTTTCGATGAGTATGCATGTTGACATGCAACGATAAAATATTGCATCATTTACCGATCCAACTAATCTTAATATTTCTTACATGGAAGGAAGAATGTAATTTCTTCGGTATTTTTCTGTTTTACCGATTTTGCAAAGGCCTCCCTTTTTGTCATCTTGGAAAACTATTTTTACGTTTGAAAGAATCTTCAGTCCCGTTCATCCATGGAATCAGATTTTAACGAAATGGCAGACGAGATCATGGAGAAACATACTTATTTAATATTAGATACAAGATGGTGATTGTTGCTATTCGACACTTTTATAGTGTAGATGTGGAAATAGTCCGGTGACTTTATGTAAAAATTTACAACTATTATGTTGGCTTTACCTCTCGTCTGCCCAAATGTTTTATCGCACTTCATTTGCTTTCTTCTGACTGTTTTGCAAAAGTTTTTATCTCAAAAGCTAATTTGTTCATTTTTGTTTTCCCCAGGTATCTGAAAGCAGATGCATACTGCGTCCAGCCCCTGCCTGCGCCTGCGTCAGGCCCTGCCTGCGGCCGTATGTACCTCGCGTCGTCTGCTCCTCGAGATACGAGCGTGCTCTCGAGAACATCATCTCTGAGCTGATACAGGCTTTAGTGGACACCAATGTAGAATCGGGCGAGTCTGGCGGTGCCGGCGGCGGGAGCGGTGGGACTGGGGGAGGCGGATCTGGAGGGACTGGTGGGACTGGTGGGACTGGTGGGACTGGTGGGACTGGCGGTGGATCTGGCGGGACAGGTGGTAGTGGCGGCGGTGGATCTGGACCTACGACAGCACCACTATTAGGTGTCGATGTCCAGGCGCTCGGGCGCGAAGTTGTTGACTTGGAAGTGTTGCCTGACAGCATTGTCAGCGGTGGTAGCGGTGGCGGAGCTGGAGGATCTAGTGGGGGATCTAGTGGGACTGGGACTGGCGGTGGTTCAAGTGGGTCTGGTTCTACGTTGTCACCGCTAGTAGGTGCCGCTGTCCAGGCGCTCGGGCTCGATGTGCTTGACTTGCAAGTGCTGCCTGAAAGCATTGTCGGCTAACGACACTACAGCATCTTGTTTTTTATCAAGAAGGGTCTGTGTTTGTTTAAATTAATGAGATAGACGCTTGTTTGTGCAACGATAACTTCTATTTTAATAAACCTAATAAATTGAACTTCTGATTACAAACTGTATATGGTCTTATTATTCGTTTCCCTGATCATCATCCATCATCCTTGATTATCAAAATTTTACCTAAAACAAGCTACGCCACTAAAGAGAAAAGTGTACCTATTTTTATTGTTATACCTAGGTACCTACCTATGTTTGTTAAGCATGTTGAGTTTTCAAGTCACATTTTGGTCAGGCTTGATTTCTGGTGATGTGATCCAGTAAAATGGAGGAGCCAATGGCAGATCTACTGCTGAATCTAATGATGGGTCCGAAGTTGGTGATGGCGTTGAGATCGGTGATAACGTAATAAGTGTCATAATAACTGGGTCTAGTATTGGTGGAGCCAAAAACGGATCTAATGATGGACCAGAAGTTCACGATAATGGAAGTGAGATTGGTGATAGCGATGCAACTGACACACGTTTTTGATGAGCTCTTAGCGTCTTTAAAAATAAGAATATCAAAAGAATCAAAACGGTCTCACTGAGACAAAAATAATAATAATTTATGTTGAAAAAATCATTGCTCTCACCAAAAACCAGGGAGGAAAGAGTCGAGAGCGTTTGTATGGAGAATTGACCCCTCCTCCTGTATTTTGCCTTTTCTTCCGAAGTTACGGCTTGGTTGCACCGGCCGTGGTCACCGAAGACCTGATGTTCAACCCGTGATTGACTTGAAAAATTACTTAGGCGCTTTCATATAATGTCGACAAGCATGCGCATCAATATGTGGGCAAACAATCGCCCATTTGTGCACTAACGAACTAAGTACGACACGAACTAATAATTTCCAAGTGTTCGAAAGATGCGACTATACGAAGGAATGTAGGTGGTGATAGTAAACGTATTTCCTTATCAATTCTTAAATACTCTTCCTGGGTTATGCCCCTTCACTTATTTAAAATGCCTGTGTATAAATAGTGATAAGTGGTAAATTCATTATGATCAAATTAATGCTGTTAATGACAGCTATAAAACGAAAATCGCAGCATTTAAAGCTCATTAGTGAGAAATTAAGCCTACGACATGGACCTTAAGTTAGCAGCTATTTTAACGGTAAGTTCACGTGTAAAATAGTGAATAAGCAAAGATATGTAAAAGGGAATAGGTACTTATTTTAGCGGTAACTGGTTTGATACATAGGTTCTTGTTTCTAATTTTTTTTTTGTAAATACGAACATTGGCAAAAGACAACCTCTTCTCCACTTAAGTATTTAGAGCTCAATTGAAACTTTTTATAAATTGTTTTTTATCTACTTAAAAGTTGCAACAAAGCTATTATGAGCTATGTGTGTTTAGATAATGAGTTATTGAGTAAGGTACTGCTAGAGTAGGATAGATACTATGTAACTCTCTGAATCATTCCTTTTGTTTGACAATATCACGTCATTTATCATACACTGATTCCAGATAACAGCACTAGCCGCTTCTGCGATCGGCAACCCAGTTCCTCCTGGCAACCCAACAGCCACCAACCCAAAATACGTTCCAGTGTTCATCTCCGCCGATGCCCTCAACCGCATAAACGAGAAAGACGATCAAGCAGACCAAGACCAACCAGAAGAGGGTAACCATAATGATTTAAACAAGGAAGCACAGAACCTTCTCTACGGCCCACCAGCACCGGTGTATGAGCCTGACCAACATGAACCTAGTTATACCCCACCATTGATGCCACAAAATTATCAAAACAACCAGCAACTACAACAGCAACAGTATCCAAATATGCAAACCCCAATACAGCAAACTTATCAACAACCAATCCAACAACAGTATCAAGTTCAGCAACCTTTTCAAACTCAACCAAATCAGATTCAGCAGTACCCTATCAACCAACCTCAGACGCAGCCATTTTACCCGATGAACCAACAACAAAATCAACCGATCTTACTTCAACCAGGATCTCAACCTTTATACGGCAACCAACAACAAATAATACCACTTGGTCAACAACCCTTGAACCAGCAACCGCTTTTGAACCAACAGCAACTCATAGCTCAACCAATCCAGACGTATCAGCAACCAAACCAGCTAATCAGTCAACCAGGAAATCAGCAATTGCTAACTCAATCTACGCAGCCAATTTTGTTAAACCAGCAAGCTCCAATGCCGAACCAACAAATACTTCTGCAACCAAACCAAAATGGATTAATCCAGCAAATACCTAACCAGCAAACTATGATCTTACAGCCAAATCAAAACGGACAAATAATTACCAGCAATCCCCTTCCTAATCAGATAAATCCAGGATACATTCAAAACCAGAATCAGAACATGTACGCGGTCGTCCCCATACATGGACAAAATTTGGGAACGAACCAAAACGTGGGCTCAAACACTTATCTAGTGCCAGTTCAACAAGTGCCTAATCAAGTTTTCGCTGTAAATTCTGGATAAAATTACGTTAATTATCAAATGGTTGTAAATGTTTGTACTACTACACTACTGTTTCAAATAAGTATAGGTAGAGGGTGGTTTAGCCGGTTGTCGGCCAGTTTAGCAAATCTTCGAATTCAAATGGATATTCTGAACAAGGTATTCGACAAATCTTTGTCATTTGAAGATTTTTACACTTAAAATATACTACACTTGCCATGTTTGTATTAAAATGAGTTATAAATAACAACTTTTTATTGATATAATTAAGAATATGAAAGAGTAGCAGTTTAACCGGTTGTCGGCCACTGTTATTGATGTTTTAAAATGAATCTTATATCACAAGACATAAGATCTATTTTTGAATATATAATACAAATTCAATGTATAGTGCATTACAAGTAATATAATAAGGAACGTTGAAGGAAACCTTTCTGTAAACTAAAAAAATCGTATACATAGGCTAAGAGGCGGGAGGAGGTCGACAAAAATTTCACAACTTCATATTAAACAGGGAGGATAGTATAATCAATGTAATTGATGTGATTGTAGGTCATACAAGCAATACTTTGAATATGGAGCCAGGCAGAAATTATTTTCTTCCAAAAGTCGGGAACTTAATTTTACTCGGTTTACATCCGAAGTTGCCCAGCCGAAATAGTACATTACCATACAAGTGCGTAAAAACCGGCCAAGAGCGTGTCGGGCCACGCTCAGTGTAGGGTTCCGTAGTTTTCCGTATTTTTCTCAAAAACTACTGAACCTATCAAGTTCAAAACAATTTTCCTAATAAAGTCTTTATAAAGTTCTACTTTTGTGATTTTTTTCATATTTTTTAAACATTTGGTTCAAAAGTTAGAGGGGGGGACGCACTTTTTTTCCTTTAGGAGCGATTATTTCCGAAAATATTAATATTATCAAAAAACGATCTTAGTAAACCCTTATTCATTTTTAAATACCTATCCAACAATATATCATCACACGTTGGGGTTGGAATGAAAAAAAAAATCAGCCCCCACTTTACATGTAGGGGGGTTACCCTAATAAAACATTTTTTTCCATTTTTTATTTTTGCACTTTGTTGGCGTGATTGATATACATATTGGTACCAAATTTCAGCTTTCTAGTGCTTACGGTTACTGAGATTATCCGCGGACGGACGGACGGACGGACGGACAGACAAGACATGGCGAAACTATAAGGGTTCCTAGTTGACTACGGAACCCTAAAAAGGAAGTTCGAAACGAGTGGCGATACATTAAAACACGACCGAAGGGAGTGTTTTAAATCGACACGAGTTACGAATTTCCTTTTCGCACGTGTATCGTACGACGTTTTTCAGTACAGATGAGCCTCCGAAGTTTCGACCTGGCATATAATGAACCACTTCTCGCACTAGTGCGTAAAAAAAACACCATCTGTACTGAAAACTAACTTTTCAGATGTGCAATTGTAAATACTGCTCAGACGCTCAAGAATTAAGTTTGCCATGCACTCACCAAGTGCATCTATTAGGTATGTTAAAAGGTTAAACCTAACACTTAACGGTTATTTCAATGCAGTACGGTATGAACACTATTTTGTCCAGGCAGGCAAGCATGGTTGCGGGATAAATGATATAACATGGCCGTCCCTTTGCACTATATATGGAAGTGCGATAGGGACGGCCTGATGTTTTATCGTTTATCGCGCGACCGTGCTACTTATCGGTGCAGGGACGACACACATTAAAACCGTTGATTTCAAGGAATTTACAAACTAATACTTGCACAAAATGATCAAAGGGTGGGATGCAAATTTACAACAAAACTTAAGTAAGGTAAGGTGGGGAACTAAAAACTGAAGGGCTATTTTTCAGGGATGAGATGAAATATGTTCCGTATAATGAAGCAGTGTGGGCGGCTTTAATAAAACACTTCAATCTTCTCCACCAGTACCTTACCTACATAATAAATTGAGTCAGTGAAGAAATGGAAGAGTCGAGTCGTGGAATCTATGTCTGGTATAAAACTTACCCATTAGTTGATGCAGTAACAGCTAGTGAAGTCATCACCAATGTTTGCTTTGTTTGCATTGTTCCATAATATAAACTTACTTCTCTGATAAGATAAGTACATATTTTATATGTCACTCTCCGTTTCATTGCTTTAAGTTCTAATTGTAAGTACCTACCTACACTTCACCAGCACATTTTAATAGTTAATTTGTGGAAAAAGAGCATCTATAGGGTGCTGCCTATGTGAGTATAAAAACATTTCGAAAACTTTTGCCTAAGATGCTAATTTATGACATCTGACATAAGCCTGACACTACTTGCTTTAAACATGTATCTAAATCAGGTTTGTTGAAGTAGGTCTGTATCGGTACCCTTCTATTAGGTGCTTACTTTGGTATTTACTTGGTACTTTTCCCGTGACTTTTCCCATATTAGGTATGACAATTTTACCTAGGTATAAGTACGGCATAGCTTTTTTTTGTATTTATGGTAGGGAATAAAATTAGTATAAATGTAACTAGGTAGGCAATTATGGTCGCGCGATAAGTGATAAAATAGCAGGCCGTCCCTATCGCACTATTTGTAAGTGCGATAGGGACGGCCTGATATTTTATCGTCTATCGCGCGACCATGCTTCCCGTGCAGATCTCTTCTCACTACCACTAATGATGGTATTATGGTACTACTTAATGGTTAAAACAACATCTTTCTTATTTTTTATTTTTATACACTTTAACACCTTTTATCACGTCTAACAAGCTGCTACGGAAATGTAAATCCCTTAATTAGACAAGTTTTTTCTTTAAGACATCCTACAGTTTGTAACTAGCAAATAACACTCATTAAACTTCTTTGCCAACTGTAAAAACGGTGTAATAATACACACTACACACATCAACCAATCCCTAACGAGGGTAACCAGTTCTAAATCACTTTACTTACATAACATTTTCCAAAGAAAAACTAGATCTTTGTAAATGCTGCGTTTAGCGAGATGGGCTGGCGGTTCATAATAATAAAGCAAAACGAATTATTGTAGCGTGCTAAGATAAATTGAAATGATAAAAGAGGAGCAATTTAGTCTGGCTCGTGAGGCAGCCGAGGCACCGTGACACTTTTTACAAAAATAGAAACAAAAATTGTTTTGATGGTTATAAAGGAGAAGGATTATTAAGCCAGGCGTGTCTTTACGGATAGTGAGCACGGGCCACGAGTTTAAATTTTGTACGCGTGGACGCTAGATGAGATTATCTATCGCAAATAATAGTACGGGTAATGTGTGTTATTATTGCCAAAATTTCTCTCCAAACTGGCAATTTGATTATTCCGTCTGGCCCCTCTGCATTAGAAATTAGATTTTAAGCTGTTCGAAGTTTTCTAAATACCTACCTAAAGATGTTCTGTACTAATGGACACTTTTTACTTTAGGTACTCCTACGAGGGACAGGAAAGGACAGTCAGAATCTGAATCAGACTGAATCAGATCACTCTGCACTCCAAATGCACGAAATTGCATACAATTACAATATTCTACTCACAAACGAACTACTACTCGCGAACTTGCATTGGGAGGCAAGTATCAGGCCTCAGGCCATCCCTATCGCACTATTTGTAAGGGCGATAGGATAGGGACGGCCCGATGTTTTACGCCGTGGCTTGCGTGGGCGACGGTCGCGCGATGGTTGCGCGACGGCGATGCGACGCATACGAAATCAAACCTTATCGATATGGAAGTATGAGACGCGACGGCGACGGTCGCGCGACGGTCGCCCACGCAAGACACGGCGTTATCGTTTATCGCGTGACCATGATTGCCCTATGGATGTCATTGTAATCACCTTGTGGGCTGTGAGACGGTGGCGCCTGGTGGCGCCCCTATTATTTTCTACTCTTATTTGCCACTTTTGCCAGGTTGTAATGAAAACTGGCATGAGAGTTCTCGCACCGTGTAAATGGCCCCTAATATATGTATAGCACACTCACTTCGTCAGAAGATATGAAAATTAATTTTATAATATAGATTATTTACTTTATTGCCGTAACAGAATAATTTGGTAAGTAGTATTATTTTTATATATCAATAAAATACTAACTTATTATAATCACTAGTCAATTGGCTGAATGTTTACTCTTCATTGCTACGTCAGTGACAGACGATTTAAAAAAAAATAAACATGGCGGCGGCGGCTCGGTAGGAAGTGTTATGTCAAAATAAGTTGTATAGTTGTAATTGGTGTTTTTAATTGGGATAAACAAATATTTCTGAGTAAAAATGTCGTCAACAGAGCCACCACAGAACAAAACATGGGAATTATCCCTTTACGAGTTGCACCGGACACCTCAAGAAGTGATAACGGACGCTACCGAAATCGCGGTGTCCCCGCGAAGCTTGCACAGCGAATTGATGTGTCCAATTTGTTTGGATATGCTGAAGAAGACGATGACGACTAAAGAATGTCTCCACAGGTTCTGCTCTGATTGCATCGTGACCGCTTTGCGATCAGGCAACAAAGAATGCCCTACGTGTCGTAAGAAATTAGTTTCTAAACGTTCTCTGAGACCGGACCCTAACTTCGATTTATTGATATCGAAGATATACCCAAGCAGAGATGAATATGAAGCCCATCAAGAGCGAGTGTTGGCAAAATTGAACATGTCTCACTCGCAAGCGTCTTTAGTAAATTCAATAACAGAGGGGATCAAATTGCAATCTCAAAACAGGCCTCAGAGGTCGCGTAAAGCAGGTGCGGATGATAACAGCAGTCTGTCTAATTCTAACGGTGCTTCGGACGCTCAGAACGGGAGTAGTTCGTCGGCCCCTAAAGACGGCACTGCGCCGTCGACGGGTAACCCTACGCCCCCCGGGCAGTCGACGTCCAACCCCCCCTCTGTGAGGAGCACGCCGTCACCGGTGCCCTCCAATGTTAGCTCCATTTCAAAAAACACGAGCATCACTAAAAGAGCCAAGTCGGTCCTGACCTCAGAGCGCAGTGAGGAAAGTGAATCTAGTGATGGCAGGTGAGTCTTATTTCTAACTGACATTATACTACATCGTTCAATTTAACCAATATTATTTAGTATTAACATGTATTATCTAATTATGTCCGAAGATGGGACAAAGATATTAACACTTTCGCTACCAAGAACCCGACTGTCGGGTACACCGGTCGTAGAAGCGTAGCCGATAACATGGGTTTCCCCGTATGTAGCGAAAATGTCGTAGCGCCGCGTAGAGCCCGGTTTCGAAAGTGTTAAAAAATCAGTAGGCCCAAACTGGATCCAAATTGCCAAAGATAGGGACATGTGGAAATCGATGGAGGTCTTCACCCAAAAAGAGCTAATGCACCTGCATAATTAAGTAAAAATTAATGCAAAAAATTGTAATAATGCAATTAGAATAAAAGACTTATTTTTATTTATATAATTATGTGATTTGTTCAGCATAAGGACCTTTAGCATCACAAAATATTGATGATGATGTGATCCTGTTATCCCTCTCTATGCTATAGGGCTCTTAGAAGAATCTTATTTAACCTGTGGAGCGCCCTCCCGCCTAAATGATATATTAGTTATGGACACCACGCGTCATAGGACGCTCCACGGGTTAATTACATAATGTTAATGTAATTACATAAGTACAGTTTCTGTCATAATGTTTAGTACATTACTTATGAAACCTTTTAGCACTTGCATATTAAAACCACTTGCCACTGATTATAATGATAAACTTCCAACTTCTGTATGTGGTGCCTGCACAGTTTTTGAACTGGCTTGCTGAAATATATTTAATATAGGGGATGAATGTTGCTGTAAACAAGTCTTTAGGACAAATTATATTTTAGAATTCAAATAAAATAAAAATTGTATGCTGAGTCACCTGGTTGCAACATAAATAAAACCAATTTAGGTATAATCAAAGATATATGGTCGGAAACAAATTGATAGTTTTGACACTTCAAAAATCCTCAAAAGCCAAATCTGGTGTTTCAGGACGGAGGGAGAGAACTCCATGGACACAGAGGGGGAAGGCGAGCCCCTGAACCCCAACGAGATCGAGCTGGTCTTCAAACCGCACCCCACGGAGATGACGGAGACAACCAGCTCATGAGGGCACTACGGGATAGCTCTGTCAGATATATCAAAACTACTGCAAATGCTTCTGGTAGGTTGTATAAATTTATTGCACTTTGTGTACAGAGGTATTTTTATGTTTTCTACATCTACATCATATGTATATTTGATGGCCTGTGGCGCGATATGAACAAGCGCGGATCTAGCTTCGTGCCCAGGGGGGGGGTCACGTGGTAAAGGCCCGGGCCCCAGGGGGGGGGTCACGTGGTCTAATTGTATGGCCAACTTAGGCTCCAGGGGGGGGTCATGACCCCCATGACCCCCCCTGGATCCGCGCATGAATATGAAGCCATCCAAAATCACATTTATTACTTATTCTTTACCGATTCACATTGTTTCTTTTATCAGAGATTACTCACAGTACATCTGAATGTCTGTCAAATAACACTAGTTTAACAGGACTGGGTTCCCTCGAACGCTGTGGACGTGACGCCGCCGAGGGTAGCACGTGCGAGTTGGTCGCATCACTACATAGTATAAAACAAAGTCGCTTTCTCTGTCCCTATGTCTTAAATCTTTAAAACTACGCAACGGATTTTGATGCGGTTTTTTTAATAGATAGAGTGATTGTAGAGGAAGGTTTACATGTAGGTATAGTACCCGTGCGAAGCCGGGGGCGGGTCGCTAGTTAACTATAAATCACTCTCTTATTTACAGGGGAGCTTTCTTTTGTTCATTCTTTCATTCATTTGCACTTGGAAGTGTGCTCAAGAGCTACACGAGCTTATTCCACCGTCCCCATTCTACCATCGGACTCTTAGACGCACGGCCGGTCTCCATCCTTACTTGGTGGATATTCCACAAATCCGCACGAAGCGCTTTGCTTCTTCTTTTCTTATGCGCACTGCCAAGGAGTGAAATTCCTTGCCGGCGGCTATATTTCCGAGCTCATATAACCCGGCAACCTTCAAATCAAGAGTGAACAGTAGGCCTAGCACATGATGGCCGCGGGAGTATGTCGCCGCGAGATAGACTACCCGTCCTTATGTCATTAATACAGTTAGAAGAAGACGTGGCATCTATCTCGCGGCGACATACTCCCGCGGCCATCATGTGCTAGGCCTACAGGCATCTTCTGGGCGAGCTCACTCCATCGTAGGCCACGTCTTTGCCTTTGGCTAGTCTGTGGTCAAGAGTAAGCCCATTTATAATATTAAAAAAAAAAATCTATGCTGGTCGCTTACTCGCTTTTGGTGAGACCAGTACCTGAATCTTGACAACTGCTTGTGTTTAACACCCTAATTACCGTAAATACGATCTGACCTTGTACTACATTTTTTATTCCGTTGTTTTCAGTTGACCACCTGAGCAAGTACCTTGCGATGAGGCTCACACTGGACCTAGACGCGGAGCTCCCCGAAGCATACCGGCTGCTCAACTTCTGCATCTATGTGGCTCCAGCACCCGGGCAGTTTGTGCCACTCGCCGGCTCGCAGACGCTCCGCCAGATTAATGATAAGTTTTGGAAGGTAATTGTTAAAATTATAAAGAGAGTTGAATTGAATTTATCCATTTCCTTGCAAATTCCAAAGTCGGATTAATCCCCTCCTCATACCAAAAACCTACATAGACTGCGCTGTATTACGTACATAGACAAAGTTCTACCTCAATTTCTCACTTCAGTGACATGGCGTCTGAGTAACAGCGTTTGTGTTTGATGCGGCGTCGAAAAACGTTAACTAAAAACCGGCCAAGAGCGTGTCGGGCCACGCTCAGTGTAGGGTTCCGTAGTTTTCCGTATTTTTCTCAAAAACTACTAAACCTATCAAGTTCAAAACAATTTTCCTAGAAAGTCTTTATAAAGTTCTACTTTTGTGATTTTTTTCATATTTTTTAACCCGGCAACCTTCAAATCAAGAGTGAACAGGCATCTTCTGGGCGAGCTCACTCCATCGTAGGCCACGTCTTTGCCTTTGGCTAGTCTGTGGTCAAGAGTAAGCCCATTTATAATAAAAAAAAAAAAAAATATGGTTCAAAAGTTAGAGGGGGGGGGACGCACTTTTTTTCCCTTTAGGAGCGATTATTTCCTAAAATATAAATATTATCAAAAAATGATATTAGTAAACCCTTATTCATTTTTAAATACCTATCCAACAATATATCACACGTTGGGGTTGGAATGAAAAAAAAATCAGCCCCCACTTTACATGTAGGGGGGGTACCCTAATGAAACATTTTTGTCCATTTTTTATTTTTGCACTTTGTTAGCGTGATTGATATACATATTGGTACCAAATTTCAGCTTTCTAGTGCTAACGGTTACTGAGATTATCCGCGGACGGACGGACGGACGGACAGACAGACATGGCGAAACTATAAGGGTTCCTAGTTGACTACGGAACCCTAAAAAGGGAGAAGGTTATATAACCCATAATTTTCAAACAGTATAAATTTTTGTTGCTTGTCCTAGGGCACCCCATAGGTGCATAGAGCCTCCACAAAGTCCTTCCACACCTTTCTTGAGTATAAAGAGATGACAAAAATATGATCCGGTGAGATGAACCTCTAATTTTCTAACTGACAACTGTATCAATTAGAGATGACATAAATATCAATCTAATCAAAGAATACCAGTTTCTAAAATATTTTTTCCCCTCACTAGCTCGGAAACACGTGTTTTGTCCTTTAATACCAGCGGGTAAAAACGCATTTTATCCACTAGTGGGTAAAGTAATTTGACCTTGAATAAAGTCAAATTAACTGCTTCAAAATTGATAAAAGTAGGTGAATCTAGTAATAAAGATGATTTACCACCTGTGGAACTACTAGAAGCAGTGATAAACGCAATTTTTGCTTGTAGTTTCCTCGCTATAGTGAGGGGAAAAGTTTTGTGTTACACTCGGGTGCAAATGTATTTTACTTCTCGTGTGTTAAAAAACTCGCAAGTTCAGGATTCTATTCTCGAACCACTCGCTTCGCTCGTGGTTCAACTATATAATCCTTTCACTTGCTCGTTTTTCAATTCCACACTCGGCGTTAAAATACAACTTTGCCCCCTTGTATAACAAATAACTATTATTATGTTGATACTTTTGTACTATCGCTTTTCCTGTACTGAATAAGGGACCGGCCACATCTAAGAGACGCATGTCCTGAGGTGCGGAACGGATGTCCGCGCCACGCCGCCTGAATGTAACGTTTTTTGAATTACATTCAGGCGGCGTGGCGGAGACGTCCATTGCGCGCCCCGAGACACGCGACGCTTAAATGGGAACGCTGCCTAAGGATGTAATAATTACAACATAAGCAAAAAACCTTTTTTTTTTCAGGTAAACAAACCACTGGAGATGTATTACTCGTGGAAGAAGACCTAGAACTCCTAGAAGTGCAGGCAGCTTGAACCTAGAACCTAGTGATTTATTTTAAACAGAAATATATGTATTAAAAAACGAAATTATTCGAGAAATGGACTCTACTATTAATGTGATAAGATTTTATTAGTTATAACTTGTAGATAAACAGGTGTAATGTCTTTAGTAAGTGAAATGAAAAAACTAATTTATATAATTTGATGTCAGTCTTAAGATGTCAGTAAATTATGCATTTACAATATTTTAATAGCTATTTGTTATACAAGGGGGCAAAGTTGTATTTTAACGCCGAGTGTGGAATTGAAAAACGAGCAAGTGAAAGGATTCTATAGTTGAACCACGAGCGAAGCGAGTGGTTCGAGAATAGAATCCTGAACTTGCGAGTTTTTTAACACACGAGAAGTAAAATACATTTGCACCCGAGTGTAACACAAAACTTTTCCCCTCACTATAGCGAGGAAACTACAACGCAAAGATGCGTTTATCACTGCTTCCAGTAGTTCCACAGGTGGTAAATCATCTTTATTACTAGATTCACCTACTTTTATCAATTTTAAAGCAGTTAATTTGACTTTATTCGAGGTCAAATTACTTTACCCACTAGTGTATAAAATGCGTTTTTACCTGCTGGTATTAAAGGACAAAACACGTGTTTCCGAGCTGGTGAGGGGAAAAATTACTGATTTGATTACATTGGTAAAGGTAGGTGTCATTTTAAATAATTAAAATATTATTACGGTTAGTAATTTACTGTGCAGTATTGCAGTGTTTTAATCTCATTTTAGTTAGGTAATAAATTGAAAATAAACAAGTTATAAGTATTCGTTTGTAAATAATTTAATACTTTTCAGCTGCACCTGTATCATACCAGCAGGGCTAGCACATGATTGGCGTGAGATTATGTAGCCACGAGATAGATTACCCGTCCTTATGTTATTAATACAATTAGAAAGGACGTGTGATCTATGTCGCGGCGAGATAGTGTCGCGGCGAGATAGTGTCGCGCCAATTATGTGCTAGCCCTGCCGCATAAGACGAATCAAAATTATACAGTCATTAGGCACCGTTAAAGCGTTCGTTAAATGTTATTGTATGGGAAATTCCATAGACATCTACTGCGTGACGATTTGTCTGTCAAATGTGGTTGATGCAACTGGCCCTTATTATCAATAATAGTATGAGCAGAGTGGCTGGCGTGCATGTGTGCGACAGAATAGTACGATACAAGTGCGTAAAAAAAGAGTTCGAAACGAGTGACTCCCTTCGGTCAGGTTTTAATTTACTGCCACTCGTTTCGAACTTCCTTTTTTCGCACTTGTATCGTAATGTATGATGCATTAGGATAATTACAAAAGTATCATAAAATCACCATTGTTTCCATCCAATTTCCATCATATCAAGATTCCTCTTTCGGAATTACCAGAGCATTTCTGTACTATTTTCTATGGACCGGTAAACATTCGGGTCTACATTTTTTAACTCGCCGTTTTTTCCTAGTGACTAAAACGGTGTGAGAGACTAAAGTTATTTAATCATACATGGCATGCCATGCCATTCAACCTACAAGTTCCAACCTATTAAATAGCTGAGGACATTAGGTATTTTGTTTTTGATTACTACTTACTTAACCATAAATCAAGATGGGCTGAGAAGGTGGCTCTCACAGGTACGCACTAGGCAACTCGTCCTTGGGCAGTAGGTACAGAAGAATCGTTTTTGGTTTGTTAACATTTCAATAAACGGGCTATATGTAGAAAACTGATCCAGTATTGTTTTGACCCATATAATAACAATATATTATAATTTTTTTAACTATGTCTACGTTAAGGAAAGAGGTAATTAAAATTCACTTAAATATAATTAATAATGTATTTTCCGGTCAATTATCTAACTGCAATACCAGAATTGACAAGGCAACATGTAATTTATTAAATAGGTGCTTACTGAACTACTTAAAATTAGAAAATGTACATCATGTTTGTACTTTTATTAAAATAAATAAGCATCCCATAGGCTAAAATATACGTATCCAGCGAATATTCCTTCCATACTCTTGCTAAAAAAACAGTATCAGGGATGGCGCCAATTTTAAAAATGCATCAAAAAGCAAGGCACTGTTAATAGTGCTCAACTATTTATTTCTTAATATATTGACGTCTAAAAGCATTATATTCTCTTCTAAGTGCTTTAGTGGCTTCTACTTTCAATATTCTTAGTGCCTCATGAATCTGATCTTTGTCTTCAGAATCTCGGGCAATCGTCAGTTTCTCCATAGTCGCGAAATCGAGTTCCTCTATCCTCTCAGCTTTATCTATCAACTGGTCCACGGCTGTCAAATGAGAACGATAAGAACCACTTTCGGTATTTTCTTTGTAATTAAGTAGCCTCTCGACATTTTCCCAGAAATCTAGTGTACGCCGACCGTCCGTCATTCTCGATGTAAACATGAAATTTCTAAAGAACTTCCTGCCTTTTTCATCGTTAAGTACATTTTCTATCTTGTCCGTATACCGGTCCAAATCTGCTGTAGTTACTCCTCCGTTATCATCACAGCCACAAGCGACGAAACAATTATCCATCTTTCATTTGTCTGACATCGTGACCGCTCTCTTATCGATTTATTTTTGTATCTCGCACATCATTTTCTTCGCAATTCTATGAAGTCAATGCCGCAACTTCCACTGTTTTGTCTCACAGCAAGAACTAAATTAATTTTACATTGCTCCAAAACACTGTTATTAAATGAATCACCTTTCACAGGTAAAGTGAGGTTAACTTCAAAAATAGGTTTACATCACTCGCGTTCGCGACGGAGCGCGTAAATAAACTGCACTTGTGTGCGACCATTTTTCCTTCACGACGAAGTTCACGATTTCGAGATAACTTTATTACGCATGCGCTAGTTTGTTTAGTTTGAAAACTCGCGCTCAATTGAAGTCATAAACTCATAAATCACAACCGCGCTATCAATTTTGCTAAAATGTAGTTAGCAAATGAAGTTTCAATTAAATCTTAGTTAACATAGCGCTGGGAATGCGTGTATCAAAAACTCAAGGGTATTACGTCACGTCTCAGGTAAAAAAATGTCGTGACCTCGACAAACGAATAGCACGGTTCATTCATGTCATGGGAAATAAAAATCATCGAGGTGGGGCGAAGACAATAGGTAGCTGTAAGCGGGGCAGGCAGCCGTATGTGCCTTGGGTGTTTTGTGGATTATTTTTATTGTAATTTAAGTAAATAAATAAATATTTTATAGGATAGGACATTCTTACGCAGATTGACTGAGTCCCACGGTAAAAGGCTTGTGTCGTGGGTACTCAGGCAACGATATATACTAGAGATGGGCCGAATATTCGGTAAATATTCGGTATTCGGCATATTCGGCAAGTTTTTCAATGTTCGTATTCGGCCGAATAATTCGGTTGCATTGCCGAATATTTACCGAATAAACAAAGTAAATAACTAATGAAGATCTTACGTATTCCATTGGATATTAGATATTAAGCTCCCTATTTTAGTGGCTTCCTAAGGAACGACTAAAAAGAGATATTAGAGATAATTACCTATGCGTCAAAATATAAACACAAAGTTGGAAAAAACCGTAGTTTAAGAGTTGAGAAGAGTTCAGAATTGTTTTAACTAAGTTTTAGTTAAATCCAATAAATCTTAACTACATAGTTCTAGTAAGATATGTAACCATTATCAATCATTTAATGGTTCTAATCTAAACATCCGCTTTCTAAACATGGCGCAACCGAATATTCGGCCGAATGTTCGGTTCGGTAAGAGCTGAACCGAATGTTCGGCCGAATATTCGTATTCGGCAAAATCCATATTCGGCCCATCTCTAATATATACATAATATAAACATACATAACATACTTATATACACCGTGTTTCACTTAACACTAAAAACCTGAAAACTGTTTGTTCAGAATCGATTGAGGTATATCTTGATGGGGGTAATATTTTTTGTTTTAATTTGTATTATTAGTTATTGTTTACGTGCCCATTCTACAAATTCGTAATACAACATTGTGCATATCATATTGTTAGAGGTTGTATACCTTTTTCAGTATTTAAGGGTATTAATACTGGCTGGTTACTTGGACGATTTTTTTTCTGCTACGAAATAGACGTTGTGCGTCAGTTTAAATTTAAAGTTTATCATAAGTCATAACCAAGAATCTTATATACAATGGATAGTGCGTGCCGACCAATGAGTTGAAGCCAGGTTCATTCACCTTTACTCCTATGTTCTATCTCATTCCAACACTGTGATGTATTACCAGATAAGTTAATAAAAAAAACGTATAAAACATTCTTCAATCAAATTGACTTACTTTTCTTTGTATTATACAAAAAAAAAGTCAATCATAAACCTTATTTCTCCGGTATTTACCTCCTGCGTACTATGGGAACACTAATAATAAAAAAATATGCCCGATATGTCAGAATTGTCAAAATTCATTCACCGATTCAGAGATTTATTTTGCAAAATAAACGTTTTTCGACGATTTACTTAAGTTCTGAGCTATGTATTGCATAGTGAACCATTGTGGAAGTAAATGGAAACCGAAATCCGACGTAAAATTTCACAAGTAAGTACTTATTTTACCAAAATGTTCATAAACCTCACTGGCAATAAATTTTCTTCTATTTTGCTTGTAATCTTGGTTAGTTCTTATCATTATATTGGTTTCATTGTCTCAAATTATATCAAAATTCCCACGAATAGGTTTAGAACGATAAATATGACCTTTAAAGAAAAATAATGCTATGTGTGGTTTTACGACTAGGGTGACCAATCTTTTTTCTTGCATGGTATTTACTCTTATTGAATGGAGCTAAATCTATCAACTTGGTGCGGTTTCTATGTTCATAGTTCATATCACAGTATAATAATACCAACTTTATATAATTTATGTCTTTACAATTAACATGAATAATATTAAACTTTTCAGTGTTCCAAAAGATGAAGGAAGGAGGCAGCGTTGGCTGTCGATTGTACCGATAAAAGGAAATGTTTCAGAGCGTTCGACAATTTGCAGATTTGCACTTTAAGCCTGAAGATTATGACACAGAAAGAAATTTTAAAAATCAGTCCAGTAACGACGGATATATCGTGGCCTAAACATTAAATTGAGATACATATATACATGCGAAGAGAATTGAAATACGTACGAATTGAGAACCACCTTCCTTGAGATTTGGGGCGGCGCTTAAAAATAAAGATACTGTTTTAAAACGTCCTAGTATTTCATTATTTCCCCATTGACAAATACTTCCCTTATATTTTTGTGGCTATTCCCACTAGTTACCACCAAGTTTTTACCTGTCCTAACTACTGGGATTTCCCCACATTGTTAATTACCACACCGGGGGTTGATAGCTACTGGGATTAGTTTTCCCAGTAGTTACTACCAAAATATTATTGTGATGACCAAAACACTAAAATATATATTCCATTGCATGCTTTAATAAACACAGGTGTCAGTTAGTAAAAGACAAATACTTATGTAACTCCGTATAGACAGATAAAGTCTAAGAAAAAAACTTACCTCAAAACCATACAGAAAAAGGTACGGTGAGCTAGATGGCGATACACCTTTGATGTAGGTACGCTCAGATAGATGGCGCTAATATTAATATTTGACATTTTAACACATATCAATATCATATCAAGCTGAGAATATTGTCAAAACGGAGGTTCAAAGGTTTTAAGCCTGTGTCGAGAGATGTAATACGTCAAATTCCGCGGGATATCCCTAATGTATGCTTAATCATGGACACCCTAAAGAAAGAGATGCAAGACCGGCGTGACGTAATTCAAGGTCAAATTTTCTGGCTTCAAAGTAATGTTCGGCGTGCAACATCCATTGTATATAAGATTCTTGGTCATAACAAACTGAACTCGTACCTAATTACAACCTTGTCATTTTGAATTTTAGGTTTAAATTTGCTTACTGAGTCACCTGTCCAATTTGAAGTTTACTGTGAGACAGGTTAAAGTGCTTTACATTGCCATAGCTGTCTATTGGTAAACCTTGTGTCGTTGCAGTAACGTACACAATTAAACAGTTTGAAGGCTTATGATGGTAGCTAGCAATTATTTTATTGAATGTAGAGTTAAAAGCCGAGTAGAGCTGCACAGAATATTAAAAATTCAATTTAAACAAATAATAATCATCAGATTAAAAAATGAACATTCTAGATACGTTTAAAAAAATAAAAATCAGTTGGGGTGTCTGAGGTTTTGAGTGATACCGGAAACACGGTGTATAATTATGCATAGAAAACATCCATGACTCAGAACTAAACATTTGAAACCGGGACGTGCCGACTGCCGGTGCCGGGACCTATGTATATTATTATACTCTTTGGCTGGGACACCACGCGCTAGGCCAGACCGATCGTCAAGCTAGGAACATACTACGCGGACGTCCGTCGTAAATCGACCGCGGACGGGAATCTGGACAATGGAAATACACATAACCGTGCAAACTATCGGTCGACGGACGCGGACGTGGCCTTGAGCGCACGGACGTCCGATCGAAATCTGGCTCTCTGGATGTTTTGTTCCGTGCACACTGACAGGTCGCGGTCGCGGTCGTTTTACGACAGACGACGACGACGACGAGCTTAAAGCTAGGAACATACTACGCGGACGTCCGTCGTAAAACGACCCCGACCGCGACCTATCAGTGTGCACGGAACAAAACATCCAGAGAGCCAGATTTCGATCGGACGTCCGTGCGCTCAAGGCCACGTCCGCGTCCGTCGACCGATAGTTTGCACGGTTATGTGTATTTCCATTGTCCAGATTCCCGTCCGCGGTCGATTTACGACGGACGTCCGCGTAGTGTGTTCCTAGCTTCAATGATCGATAATGTGATTTATGTTTATGGCAATAATCGTGACTATTTTTTCAATAGTGCAACACTGATATGTGACATTTCTTTCAAAATTGCCATTTGAAAAAAATATACAATGCGCTCCGTTGTAAGTATTTTTTACTGAATAACAAAACGAAACATTCGTAAAATATGTTTGACCATATATATTACATTCACTACCATTGTTTGTTTGGTAAATAAAAACTAAATTGAATTGAACCAATTGGTTTATTGAATTAATAAAAACCTGATGATGATTCATCCACAATTTATCAAAACATGAAACTTTGAATTTCCAATATTATAAGTTGTAGACCGAAAGTAACGAAACGTTTCTGTCAAATACTGTACTTGCAGTAGCAACACAGCTCAATTCGGCCATTTTGCTGTTAACGCCGTGAACGCTATACACGTGTTCGGTAGGTTAGCGAGATTATTGCATAAATTGTTAAATTACGTTCGCAATTTTATCAGTGTTGTGCAGTACATTTTTTTTTGCGCCCCTAGGTCCACGATGGCAGTAACCAAGAAACCGGCTCCCAAAAAGACCCAGTTGCACCAGAAAACTGGCAAGAAAGGAGTCAAGGGCGGTAAAATCCGCGGAAAGGGAGCTAAGAGGAAGATCAACCTGAAGTTCACCATTGACTGCACGCACCCGGCCGAGGACAGCATTCTCGATGTAGGAAACTTCGAGAAATACCTCAAGGAACACGTCAAAGTGGAGGGCAAGACCAACAACCTGGGCAACCACGTTGTCGTCGCCAGGGACAAGACCAAGGTCGCCGTCAGCGCAGGTTAGTTTCTAATCTAGTTTTTTTTGCTAATCCGCCTTCCCAGAACTTAATTAGACAAAATATTACTTGTTATTTAGGCCACATTAAATTTTGAGGTTATCTGAAGTGCTCTACTTTGCACTGTATTTTCAACAGATATCTTGTATTTACAAGGAGAGATTATCTTATTGGTATACCTGTATCTTATTGTGCTCAAACACAACTAAATACCTGGATACAAGCAAGCTTGAAATGAGCGGTATGTGATCCTTAAACATGTGAAAATGTGACGGTTACTCTGATTGAGTGAATACCTTTTGATTTTAATCTTGCGATGCCTTTGGCTGGTCAGCCATTAACCCGGCCGTAGGAGCTTCAGAGCCCATTCTCTGTAGCTCACTGCGGCAGCCCTGCCGGCGCGTCCACGCCGCGGGGGTGGGCACCGCTCACCTCAGTAGGCCGGGGTGATCCGGTGGCAGAGTCCGGCAGGGACCCGCCGTGGGGTATATCACGGCACAGTCAATTTACAGGTCACTGAGGTGTTTCCAATATTCCAGACATTCCTTTCTCCAAGAGGTACCTTAAGTACTTGACTAAGAGGTACCTCAAGAAGAACAACCTCCGTGACTGGCTGCGTGTGGTTGCGTCAGCCCATGACTCCTACGAGCTCCGCTACTTCAACATCAATGCTGACAGCGACAATGAAGATAACGAGGACTAAGCTGTTCGGATAATAAATTAGTTATAAACTATGATTTTGTTTTATTTGAAGAATATTTCTTGTTTGCTGCTTTTTGTTTTAACTTGAGGGTTTTTTTGTGTATACTAGTGCCACTACAGTTACAAATTGGAAGTAGAAGTACTATGCTATAAACAAATATTTTATAGATGTTATATAAGTTTCTGTGTAACTTGGTCCCAGAAGTACTATGCTTCACACAGCACTAGTATTCAAAATAGGCATGATGTCAAAGTGACAAGATTTTGATTTGAAAATAGAAAAATATTTGTTTTCAATTTAAACTCGAATGACTGCGCCTATGCATGTTGTATACTAGTGTAGCGTCAAGCACTAGTACTGTTAATATTTATGAAGATTTGATTTACCTGACTTCAGTGACATGAGCTATATTATATAATATTTATGAGTATGTTAAGGGACCATCCACACTCATAAGACGCATGTCTTGCGGCGCGCAACGGACGTCTCCGCCACGCCGCCTGAATGCAATTCACTAAAAACGTCGTTACGTCCTTCCTATACAAAATGTACTGAGGACATGTACATAGTAGTTCAATGACTGAGGAGACGTTTTTTTTGAATTACATTCAGGCGGCGTGGCGGAGACGTCCGTTCCGCGCCGCGAGATACGCGACGCCTAAGTGGGGGCGCTGCCTTAGATTACAAAAAAATAGGTATGAAGAAAACTCAACAATAGTAACAATATTCTTTAATGACGATAAGTAGGTACAGTACATAATGCAAATACAATTTTATTCCTATGACATTATTTAAAATGAAAATAAGTATGGGGAATAATAATACATACTTTTTAGCATAAATATGATTTCTAAAAACTATAAATGCTCTATATTATCACTACATTAGTTTTTAACCCCCGACGCAAAAACGAAGGGGTGTTATAAGTTTGACGTGTCTGTCCGTCTGTCTGTCTGTTTGTCTGTCTGTGTGTGTGTCTGTCTGTGGCATCGTAGCTCCCGAACGGATGAACCGATTTTGATTTAGTTTTTTTGTCTGAAAGCTGAGTTAGTCGGGAGTGTTCTTAGCCATGTTTCATGAAAATCGGTCCACTATTTCACGGTCGGGGGTTTTTTCAAAATTTTATAAATAAATTACTTATTCAAAGGTAAAACAATATTGAATTGTCTTTAATTTTGTTGTTCTTACATCCTAAATAATTTTTTTTTCATATACAAGAACCTACAACAAAAAACTAAAAGTGAAGAAACGAAGTTATTATAATAACTAGAGGTACGAAAAGTAATTTCAAGTGTTTCACGGCCAAAGGTTGAGGGGCTTCCAAACGGCCCATATTTTCACTGCAATATGGACCGTTGATACCTATCTACCTGTAATGTAACTGTTAGTTGTGTTATAGCACAGAATATATAATAGTACAAGTACAGAAGGCCCACTGCTTTGATGTTCACGACATGCCGCATTTTTAAATGCCTACAAAATTCTTACAAAGAAACGAGCCGCACGTGCGCAGCGCCCGGCGATAGGGTTGCCTATGGACTAAAACGAATGAATACTCCGATAAAATGTTATACTATTATATTCAAGTCTTGGGTACTTTATAGGTATATATATATATATATATATATATATATATATATATATATATATATATATATATATATATAGTATTTAAATCAGATGGGAATAATAATGCTGAGGAGAGAGAGATATATATATATTCTTGTTTGAGTTCCAACATCACAAGCCTTATTGAAATTTTTTGGGGGAGTTAATCAGTAGTAGATCTGTTTAAAAATGTCCTATGGTATTTATTTTATTCATAATATCTATTTAAGCATTATTAGCCATTCCACACGCGGACATCCCATATGAACCTTAAAAAAAGAACTTGCGACGTAAAGTAACATTAGTAAGTGCAAAAGTGCGTCCCGTGAGAACGCGCGCCACCCCTGATTAGGCCGCGAGCTCGCGGCCGCCGGCATGTACAGTCAACCAATTTGAATCCTAGGCCACTCTAGAACCCTGTCTCATTTAAGCCGTGTTCTATTTGCCATAGGAAGTCACATTGACGTTTGCTATGGAAAGGTTCTACACTGGCCTATGATTCAAATTGGTTGACTGTACTTGTAGCGCGGCGATAGAATCGCGGAGTGAGTCGCCCCTGGTTATAGTTGAATAAATATGTGGCTGGCAACTATGGTGTATTTCTCTACTATGTGTATGTGAGTAAGAGCGACATCAACAGTTGCCGTCCACAAATTGCAGTGAATATAAATATGACCAGTTTAGAAGTCCTTTAAATTAACATTTTTTTTCACAAGACTGGCGCATAGGATATGCCTCAAATTAAATTCAATGATGGCAGATGTGCAAGGATCAAGTCAAGTATCTGTCATTAGCCGGGTGCACTCAGAGTGAGGCATGTCGCGCGGCAAACTTGCTATGACGTGCCTCAGCCGAAGCAGTGCGCAAGTTTCGAGGCAGGTTGCTCGGCCCAGTCATGTGGACCGGGCTATTAATCATTACATTGCATGTGATTAGTGTTATAACAATTACATTCCATCCTACTGCCTGTTTTTAGATTCTATCTAACCGTAAGTTAACACAAAGGCACTAGAGCTTACATTTAACACGGAGGACTCGGCTCCTTCACCACTAGTCCCGCACTGCACTAAGCTAGCCGTCGCTCTGCAGCTGGCGCAGCTGCTTGAGCACGGTGTCGAGGAGCTTCCTGCGGTCGCGCTCGTTCTTCTTCAGCACGGCGAACACGGAGGACTTGGCCTCGGCCTCCTTGAGTTTCTCGAGCAGCGCGGCCGCGTCGCGCGGGCTCACAAGGTTGTACTTATTGCTCTCCATGTTGATGTCGTGGAGGTACGACGACCAGTCCCACCCGGTTATTAGGTCGAGGAGTTGTCTGAAAACAAAGTTTTATATAATTATTGACATTATCCCATAATAGCCGGTAACACAGACCAACCCCTATAGACATCCATTACAAGACGACTCGCGGTCGCCAGCCTTCCTAGTATTTGCACTGATATAAGCGCGGGCGCTCGCCGTGCCCGATCAGTATCGACCAAGTAACAGACCCGAAAGCAGCGCGTGTTTTTCGCACTAAAAAATTGGAAAAGGGTATTTTGATGCCTTAAAGATGTCTACCTGTAGTGTGAAATGGTGTGGAAAGGTAACAAGAAGCTCAAATTTAAAAACAGACGGCATTACATTCCACAAATAAGTCATATTTATAATTTATTCAGAGCCGGCATAGGTCAACTTACATTGGCCACTTACGCGTCAGTAGAGGGACAGTCATACTTCTGTCCCTTTTCATCTGGCGCGACTGCCCGCCGTCCTTGAAACGGCCAATCACAGCGCGCTTAACACATTCCCCGCCCGCTCCTCGCACCCCAAACACTGGTGACTAATATCGCGAACAAAATATACAAGATTGCCACTCTATAGGAGGTTCTCTGTGAGCCGGTAAGAACAGAGTGAGGATTTACTCGCGAGGAAAACGGACAGTGTATAGAGATTTACTCGGAGGACGGCCGTCCGGAGTCGGTCTTTCAGAATGCTCATAGGTGCCTCGGTCGTTTGCCGCGCACCGGACGTGTTTGTTTGGTGCGTGTGGTTATTTTGTTCCGAAATACAACTAGACGGGTCCACTGAGCAGCCTCGCACGGCAAACGTCCGTCCTCGCGAAGCAACGTACTTATGCGCGCAGGTTTGCCTCACCCGAGCCCATTTGCTAGGCAAGATGGCGGCCCTCAGTCAGCTGTTGAAAATAGTGCAGTACATATTCAAAGCCGCTCGGGAGAGATTTTAATCTAAAAAAAAAAAGGAATACCAACAAGTTGTTTAGATATGGATAATGTCATTCCATATGAAGACACTAAATTTTGATTAACTTTTGCGCTGACTGATTTTAAAACAGTTTAATGGTATGTAGAGGCTCGCACTGAATGACGTCGAGGTTGAGTTAGTATAGCGCGCCGGCGGAGTTCTTGTTTGACGGCGGGGTCCAGTAGCTCCTACACTGGGTACACTGTATTACCCTACGGGCTTGCAGTTGCAATACACTGTATTCTCACCGTAAGCTAGTAAACTGCTCAAGCAGCTCCCCCTGGTCCGAGAGCCATGGTAGCTAGAGAGCTCCGGAAGATATCTACTTGACGGCGGGGTCTAGTTGCTCCGACACTGTCATGTACTGTAATAAGGCCCCACTGTATTACGGCTCAGCCACGACATTGGTCTAAGCGCGACAGCGGTGAGCGGCGGCCATACATTGGAGCGAGACACAGCGATGGGACTTTTCACTCGCACGTAATGGCTGCCGCTCACCGCTGACGCGCTTAGACCAACTTAGCTTAGGTTTGTACTAGACTGTAACGGCCCGGCCACGACATTGGTCTAAGCGCGTCAGCGGTGAGCGGCAGCCATACGTGCGAGTGAAAAGTCCCATCGCTGTGTCTCGCTTCAATGTATGGCCGCCGCTCGCCGCTGTCGCGCTTAGACCAATGTCGTGGCTGAGCTGTAATATCCTTACCGTAAGCTAGTAAACTGCTCAAGCAGCTCCCCCTCCCTAAGGCCGGGCACAGGCTCGCCGGCCGCGAACTGCTCGCACTGTATAACATCTAAGTCCAGTTGATACAGCGCTCCGGAAGAGATTTGTTTGACGGCGGGATCGAGGAGTAGGTTCCGAAGGCGGGTCGCGATGCGGTTGGTCGCTGCGCGCACCGCTGCTACTCTGTAGACGAGAGATTGTTAAGTTTAAAAGCTTTCGACAAACATGTTGCGATTTATTAATTACATACGTGAATGATTAGACCGTCATGATAAACGTTCGGTGCCACGTGTCGACTTGACTAGCAACCTGAAGTAATTCTCAATATCATCATAAGCTACCATCCACACTCATTGTCTTGCGGCGCGCAACGGACGTCTCCGCCACGCCGCCTGAATGTAATTCAAAAAACGTCTCCTCAGTACATTTTGTATAGGAAGGACGTAAAGACGCGCCCCAGGCGGCGTGGCGCGCGCGTGTTACGTCCTTCCTATACAAAATGTACTGAGGAGACGTTTTTTGAATTACATTCAGGCGGCGTGGCGCGGACGTCCGTTCCGCACCTCAGGACATGCGTCTCTTAAGTGTGGCCGGTCCCTAAGTTTAAGTCACTGTGCTAACTGAGCTTGCTCTGGCAGTTGCTCCAAATACTTATGTCAGTGCCGCGGACAGATATCATCAGCTCTACAAATTGTTGTACTAACCTAGCCCGCTCGGGTAGTTGTTCCAAAGAAGTCAGCACCCCGGACAGATAACTCAGCATATCCGTCACAAAAGCAGAGGCCTGTCCGGTCGGTTCGACCAGTAACCAGTCGTAGTTCTCGAGGTCGAGAAACTCGTCGACTTTCTTCTCGAGGTTGTCGCAGATTTGCTTCTCTGCGTCGTCGCGGGCCGCTTGGAACATGCTGCCTGCAGCCTGTGACAAAAAAAATGTGGCATTCATGATGCAACGTTCACAAGCACTGAATGTAGGAGATCTGCGCTAGCTTTCAAACAATATTGTGGAACATGATATGGATGTTCTCTTAGTATGGAGATCGTCACTTCGCTTCAAATCACAGTGTAGTTCATTGTTTTAAGAAATCTGTGTAGCACTGGAAAAGAAAAAACCGGGTAGACTTTCCACTTAAATTAGTTTTGTAGATGTATGCAAAATTAATAACTTACTTGTGTGGTGACCAGCTCTGAACCGGTGATGTTGCTAATAAACTCGTAGAGGCATATGGTCGCGTCCTCCAGGTAGTGGGTGTCCACGATTATCTAAAAATAAAATTACGATTAAGTAGAATAAAATAATCGTAAAAACTATATTATTATTGATAATGTATCTGAATCAGTTGCGTCCGCTCAACAACAAAGAGGCTGAAAGAACGAATGCTGAACAGTAGCGAGCGAGATGCGTCAATGTTAGCGGATGCCTAATCAGTACACAGCAGTAACGAGGCAAAATTACTTGCCGCGGCCACTCATCGGCTTCCACCAAGACCGAGGCCGGCAGAATGTTGATACGTATATGAACTACTAGCTTTTGCCCGCGGCTTCGCTCGCGTTAGAAAGAGACAAAAAGTAGCCTATGTTACTCTCCATCCCTTCAACTATCTCCACTTCAAAAATCACGTCAATTCGTCGCTCCGTTTAGCCGTGAAAGACGGACAAACAAACGGACACACACTTTCCCATTTATAATATTAGTATGGATAGTAACTAGTAGTACCTGGACAAGTTGCGGTAAAGGATGTCTGAACAGCGCTGACAGGCAGCCAGTAAAAGATCTGCTGAGCAGTAGTGAGGTCGAGTACTTGAGCCAGGCGTATATGAACTACAAATGCGGCATGTACATACACCAGATAATATTTAAAAAGCGCTGACAGACATCCCGTATGCCTCGGTGAAGCCAGCTTAGAACTCGAGCCACGTGTACAATTCGAGGCGGTAACTAAAGCAGTAGATAGTAACTGGACAAGTTGCATCAGCGGTAGCGGATGTCTAAACAGCGCTGACAGACATCTAGTAAAGGATCTGCTGAGCAGTAGTGAGGCCGAATGTTTCGACGCGTTGGCTTGCAACCAGGCCGAGGCCGGCGGAGTACCTGAGCCACGCGTAGATGTACTACAGTAGATAGTAACAAGTACCTGGACAAGTTGCATCAGCGGCAGTGGGTGGCGGAACAGCGCCGACAGGCAGCCGGTGAAGGAGCGGCTGAGCAACAGCGAGGCGGAGTGCCTGGCGGCGGCGGCGCGGCGCGCGGCGGCCAGCCCGAGCCCGGCCGAGTACTTGAGCCACGCGTAGATGAACTCCTTCACCTGCACGTACACGCCGGGGACTATGGACGAGAACGGGAACCTGGAAACGATGTACGATTTTAATTTTAAATCTGCCAGTTGGGACCTATAGGGATGACGACTACATAAAAAAATGACATTCCGTTTAGTCCGTCGGTTAGGTCGTCCAAAAATACTGAACACATATTTTTCACTACTTCTAATGAATGAAAAAATACAAAGATATAAAGGATCAAAGTTCCGGAGTGGGGGCATGTGACGTCACTTCTAAGTAAAAATTGTACCTAGGCGTGACGTCACGCGAAACTTCAACGCACTGTACCGTCGTCATTATTCGTTTACGAGAAAAAAGAAAAAATACGTGTCTAAAATTCTTTGATAATGTAACTGACGGACTAATTAGTTTTTTTAGTCGTCTCGCCTCTTCTAAACACATCTTTCGACACAAATGCATTCAGATTTTGTTCTAAAGAAAAAAGATAACGACGAATATGTGAGATTTGACAGAGATCAGTTATAGTAAACGTCAGTTTCCTCATTATCCTCACGGAATATAGATGAATGTTGAAAGAACATGTTTGTATATGCTAAACAAATGTAATAATAGCGTAAGTGCTTACTTTCTGGGGAAACCTTGAGCTTCCAATTCTTCTCCATCGTAGGGAAATGTGTCCATTACACCGTCGTATTGCTCTTGATTGGCCACCTAAAAAGAAATATTTTTTTTTAACATTTTCCTTTATAATTCTTATTTTCTCCACTACAAAAAAATTATAAAAAATAATTTTGATATATAAAATTTGAGTTCTTCCTAACAATACCCCACTTGACCTAGTAACTCAAGTTTAATTTACAGTTGGGCATTTTGGCAATTTTCTATAATTTATGTTAATTAAAAAAATACCTTCAATTTGTGGAGGTTAACAATGTTCATAACTATTCCAATTTCATACCGATAGCATAAGTAGTTCTCGAGATATTAAGTAATGTGACAGACTGACAGACAGACGGACGGACCGAGCGGCACCATAAGGGTTCCTTTTGTACCTTTTTGGTACGGAACCCTAAAAATGGTGACTATATTGTATAGAAACTTTCACAATGGAAACGGACCTCAGGCTAACAAATTGTTATGGAACAAATAACTGTACACGTACCTCAATCGGCAGGAAAGTGGCGTTGTCCAGAATGTCTCTAAACACGACCACCCATCTCTGCATCAGCACCTCTGTGTAGTGTTCTGCCATTTCTTGGAGCAGAAGCGGTAACGGATCCGCGGGCAGTCCGTAGCATCTACAAAACAACAGGTTGCTAATTATACCACTACATTCTCACGTTACAACCGAAAATTGTCGGTAGACATCAGTGGCGGGGCGTGAAAATTTTCGTTGGTAAAGCCGGAGAGGGTTTTTGGAATATGTTTTGTATGGATTTCTACAGATACTAGAGAATTTTAGGGAACCCGTTGGGAATCGAGATGTATTGACGCTCCGCCACTGGTAGACATAGACATTAAATAAATAAGAGTTCAGAATTACATTACAGCAGCCATACTCAAAGTGTGCTCCGCGGATCCCTAGGGCTCCGCAAAGCCTCTCTGAGGGCTCCGTGTGAATTTTGGGTACCTGATATGCAACTTCAACTCTCTTCCAGGAAACCAAATATTCACCAATTGTTAAAAAAAAAAACAATTTCAGGTTTCAGGTAATACCTCACATTAGAATCTAATGATTAGATTTTACTAATAGGATTACTTATTAAAATAAAGATAGCGACTATTTTTTTTATTTCATTAAAGGGTTCCGTCAGGTATTTTGCTTTCTAAAAGGGTTCCATGGGAAAATAAGTTTGAGAACCGCTGCATTACAGAATGAAATCTTAACACATTCACAACCGGACAAAAAAAGGAGCACTTTAAAAAAAAATATAGATGGGCTTACTCTTGGCACACCTCGGACACTGGCGATCAAATATTATATGAAAGAGGAGCGATCCTAGCACACAGTCTAAACTCGTGTAGGTGAACGCGTACTATGCTTGTATGAGTGAAATATGACAGGTCGACTGTTCGCGTTTTTGACAGGAGGTAACTATGAGGTAACCTAGAGCCGCCCACCCCGGCACTTTCAGCGGGGAGCAGGAGTGGCCATAGGTACTGTATACAATAGTACTCTTTATTATACTGTGCTCTTGGCCACAGACTAGCCAAAGGCAAAGACGTGGCCTACGATGGAGTGAGCTCGCCCAGAAGATGTCTGTTCTGTTCACCCTTGATATAAAGGTTGCCGGGTCTCAAATGTTATAGCTACAACCGCCCGCTTGTATGGCGACAACGGCGCTTGTATCTGTATGCGTTGTCCGGTATCTGAGCAAAATTCACCAGGCGGGTTCTTGGTTGCAAAAATATTAAGTTTCTCAGCTTGAAATACTTGAAGGCTGGATTTTGAGAAAATAGTACATTACGATACAAGTGCGTAAAAAGGAAGTTCAAAACGAGTGGCGATAAATTAAAACACGACCGAAGGGAGTGTTTTAAATCGACACGAGTTACGAATTTCCTTTTCGCACGTGTATCGTACGACGTTTTTCAGTACAGATGGCCCTCCGAAGTTTCGACCTGGCATATAATGAACCACTTCTCGCACTAGTGCGTAAAAAAAACACCATCTGTACTGATAATTACAATACAATACACTTTATTGCACAACCTCAGAAATGTACAATTCGTCATCACCCTCCTTGCGTTATCCCGGCATTTGCCACGGCTCATGGGAGCCTGGGGTCCGCTTTGACAACTTATCCCAAGATTTGGCGCAGACACTAGTTTTTACGAAAGCGACTGACTGACCTTCCAACCCGAAGGGTAACTAGGCCTTATTGGAATTAGTCCGCTTTCCTCACCTTCGCTTTCCGGTTTCCTCAGAAAAAGTCATTGGTACGAGCCGGGTTCGAACCCGCGACCTCCGGATCGAAAGTCGCACGCTCTTACCGCTAGGCCACCAGCGCTTCAGAAATGTACAATTCATAGTAAACAAAAAAAACTTAAATATGTATGTACCAAGTTTATAAGTAGCATATCTGACCACCAGTACTACTACTTTTACCTTACTGTACCTACCAGATGAAACTGAGACAATTTAACTTACTTGAGTGTATTGATGAACAGCACTATCTGATGCTTGATGCTCAACATGAGCGTCGGATCACCGACATACTCCATGTGTCTAGTAGCCAGTCCTGAAATACGAGATATATCCTGAGATGAGACCGTTTCGGAACACTTTCCCCTTTTGTCTTATTGATTGTATAATTTTCTTTTTCGTGCGTGTTTGCGAATAAATTAGTTCTATTCTAATATGTAACTTTAACCTTTGTGAGTGGATGTGCGCTTGGTACTCACGCATTCATATAAACAGGTTTGCTAAATATCATGCTAGATGGCGCTGACCGAAGAACGGCTATATGGAACGGCTGATAATAGTTATTTGTTATACAAGGGTGCAAAGTTGTATTTTAACGCCGTGTGGAATTATTTAACGACACGACACGAGAAGTAAAATTCATTTGCACCCGAGTGTAACACAAAACTTTTCCCCTCACTATAGCGAGGAAAGTACAACGCAAAAAACGCATTTATCACTGCTTCCAGTAGTTCCACAGGTGGTAAAACATCGTCGTCACTAGATTGACTAACTTTTATCAATTTTAGAGCAGAAAAAATTACTATATTCAAGGTCCAATTACTTTAATTCAAGATCCAATTACTTTATCCACTAGTGGATAAAATGCGTTTTTGCCCGCTGGTATTAAAGGACAAAACACGTGTTTCCGAGCTAGTGCGGGGAAAACTAGGTTCCATATGTTTTACCTTGGAAACCAGCCCAGCCCTGTGCTGAGTAGATGCTCCTCCAATATGAAGAACCCCAGTACCGCGTTAAGGTTGCTTTTGACGCTTTGTATGTTGTCGAGATGGATGCCAAACGCGCTTGCTACTCACGTAGCTCAGCCCATAATTTGATCCCAGCGTTCACGTTAGTTTCATGTAAACAGGTTTGCCAAATGTCCTGCTAGATGGCGCTGTCTCGAGAACGGCGATTTGTACATCGCGCTAACGAAAATTTTATTGTTATGTAAATAGCTGGGATTATTTGGATACCTTGGAAACCAGCCCAGCCCCAGTGCTCAGTAGATGCTCTTCCAATATGAAGAAGCCCAGTACTGCGTTGAGGTAGTTCTTGACGCTTTGTATGTTGTCGTGCAGGTTGCCCGAAGGGATCAGCACCAAACGCGCCTGCTGCTTCCGCTGCGCTCTGTCGACATTTTCCAATCGTAAGTATACGAAGAATAGTACATTGTACAACAAGGGGAGGAAAAATCAATCAAACAATCACACTTGCAATGTAAAAAAAGTTCGGTACAAGAAATTTCATTATTCCCTTGGGAGAACAATTTCTCTATAACTCACGCTCCGCTTGCGTGCAATAGCACATTTAAAGTGCGGGTGTGATGAAAAATATGTTGCATATTAAAAAATAACTACATAATTATTGTAATTTGTTGTTATGAAGTAACAACCTACATATGAAAATATTAATTATGTCGTATAAATTCAATTTATATCTGTATATCAATGTATAGTCACGTTCAGGTTGTTGTCAGTTGCCATCTATTGTTAACAGGTGTTAAACGCAGGCTTTCATTTTATAAATATTACCTTTTAGGGCTGGTTTTTCAATCGCTAGATAAATAATATCTGTCAGATAAATGTTAGCTGTCATTGTCATTTATACGTGTGATGAAAAGGATAGTGATAACTTTATCTGGTAGATATATTTATAATACGCCGTACTGACACCGGACCACAGGTCACGTCTATTTCTATTCTACAACCTTCTAAATTAACACGTTCAGGGACGCTTAGTGACGTCATCTGTCATAGACCAAAGGAAACAAATGACTACGCGTATGCTATACCATACGTGTCCACCAAGCACGTATTTATAGAAAGTCTAAGGGGGGGGTCCGGGTCATGAACTCAACCGGATAAAAAAAGGTCTCGAAAGGACTCGAATTAATAATGATGCAAAATAAAAGACACTACTTCGTTATAAAACTATATTTTCCCCTCACTAGCTCGGAAACACGTGTTTTGTCCTTTAATACCAGCGGGTAAAAACGCATTTTATCCACTAGTGGGTAAAGTAAGTTAACATTGAATAAAGTCAAATTAACTGCTTTAAAATTGATAAAAGCAGGTGAATCTAGTAATAAAGATGATTTACCACCTGTGGAACTACCTGGAAGCAGTGATAAACGCATTTTTTGCGTTGTAGTTTCCTCGCTATTAGTGAGGGGAAAAGTTTTGTGTTACACTCGGGTGCAAATGTATTTTACTTCTCGTGTGTTAAAAACTCGCAATTTCAGGATTCTATTCTCGAACCACTGGCTCCGCTCGTGGTTCAACTATAGAATCCTTTCACTTGCTCGTTTTTCAATTTCACACTCGGCGTTAAAATACAACTTTGCCCCCCTTGTATAACAAATAACTATTAATCGTTTTCTTCTTAAAATTAGTTGATTGACAATATCATTAGCGTCTATTATAACGGCAGCTATTTCCCTATGGATAGACATAAGGGCTAGCCCCGTGAGGCGCTCTTGTTCCGTCCTATTACGCAAAAATGTTTTTAACCTTTTTAAGGTTGAAAAACTTCTTTCAGCAGTTGCTGTTGATACTGGCCACTTTGCCAGTATCAATAGCAACTTTCTGATCCAAGGAAAGAAATTTAGATCACACTGGTCGATGGCCCCAATAGCAGGTCTAGGTTTTTTTCAGGCTCCACGGTTGACAAATGACTCGGATCTACCTCGGATATCAAATTTTCCAAGAAAGCATATTATACGTTTCGCCGGTAGTATATCTCCGCAGTTTCCCCTGGAACATTATTGCGATGGGTTTGGCGACCAGTTGTACGAGGTGCCACTAGTTCACCGCTAGGGCATACATTTTCGGCGCCCTTGGGAAGAAGATTCACATCGTAGGAAATTAAATCGCGAGAGTAGCGAGCGCGAAATTTTTTTTCATAGTAATGCCGTAATTTGAAGATTAACTCAAAACAAAATTTATGGATTTCGTCAGACAGAGTGCGAAAGGGACAAATGGTTGAACTTTCGTAGTCGCACCCTAGTATAGTTACGTGTGGCTGAACGTGAATATCATATGTCCATAAAATAACAAACAAAATGGGGCACTATAGTGGCCAAGTCAGGAAAGCAGATTCGGAATTTGTCCTAACTAAAAGAGCAAATAATTATAAATAGTAAGCGCGATTTTTTTCTATTGACTCGATTAATTAAGACAACCCGCCAGCGGCGAATCCGCGAACTTTCAAGCTTTTATCGTCTGCACTCTGCAGAGCTGCGGTCTTTGTCATATTTTGGGGTATTTTGATTTCACAAGGCGCCTATGTTCCCGATTTTTAGGCCTTATATTTCGCCATCACTTTTATTTTTATAATAATGCTTAAGAGTTAATTAAAAGATTAACTGCGGACTCGGTCGTCACCGTCGGGACGCCCATTTCGGTATTTTGCCACTAAGTGATCTGAGTGCTTTGAAATTCGCTCACCATCTGCTGCGACCACAGACCAAAACAACAAGACGGCCCTTACAGGGCGACTCGCGGTCACCACGCATACGAAAAATAAGGTTTATATAAGTATGAACGCGCGCGACACCGGTCAGTAGCGCCCAAGCTTACGACCCGCTAACAGTCCCTATGTCCGTTCGAAAAAAAATCAAAAAGAATCAAATTATGTTTCTAAAATGGTGTCCTGTAGCATAAAGTGGTGTGGCAAATCAACAAACAATTCAACATATAAAAAAGATGGAATAACATTCCACAGGTAAGTCAAATTCATTATTTTGTTGAATATTGTTTATTATCCGCGGAGTTCATTGTATACTGGGTAATATGGTTGTACTGGGCGGCGCCGAAGTATGCCCATCCCTTTTCGTCAAGTTAGGAATGCGATATGCTATCCCTTTTACGTAAACGACTAGGGATGGGGGCCATGTTTGTTTATGTCTGTTGCGGGAACTTCGTGCTGCCGTTCGTACCATATGGTACCATTTAATGAAATATAAAAGAGAGGTGATTTGTAATTGAGAATAATTATCTAGAAACTGTAGTTTTATTTAGTTGCTTGATTAGTTTAGAATAATTGGTATTCATTAGTAAGTAGAAATGCATAGTTTAGTTATTAGTTAGTAGAAGGATTGTTTTTGAGGTACTATCACAATAATTACTTAATACGAAATATTAGCAGTTATTCAAAGTAGGAAAAGACCATGAATGTGACATTCTCCTTAACAAACGTCCATGGGATACGATTGCCACCAACGTTTCACCTTTGACCTGATGATGAACTTGGAAAAAGTGCGACGGAACTCAGAGTTGGTTTGTGTACGGCATATGTTGTGTGGGTTTTTTAGAAACCTCTAGGTGAGCAGTTAGGTCTCCGGTCATGTAGACTTGTAGGAAGAATATTAAATCACGAAATAACTATAAATAAGTTTGAAAAACTGCATGTAGTATTTTATTTGTTGCAAAACAAATTCGCCACGGTACCGGTACCGGTACCATTGTCTATAATAAACATGTCCCATCCTTACGGCTACGCGTGAAGGTGCGCCATTATTTGAAACGACCAATGGCAGCACCGTGCGCTCCCGCCTCGCCCCGCAAGGTTTGGTGATTTGCGTCTCGAACAATATTGCTTCCAATAGGCTTCTATGGGGGTGTTCTGTGGCTGCGACTCACAAACTTGCGCCTGCCTGAGACGTTTTGCGTCTTTGGCTTTATGAGGAACTCCGCTTTGGACTATCGGGTAGACTCATATTTTTGCATTTGGATAGCGACGTAACTTTGCCGTTCGCCGCACAATGTGGTTCGTCAAGGGCTAGAATCCTCCTTTTACGGCGCCCCAGCAACAGCGCCCTTATGAATGGCAATATGGCAATATTTCCACTTAATCTGAATTACAAATCTAGATTTTCAATAGGTGGATTAATTTCCGAATCCTCTCGCCATTTTGTGATATGTGCGCGCCTACGCAACGTATAATTTTTTGTATGGATTTTTCCACATTCTCGATTTTGGCGCCACCTTACCATGTGGCGCCTAGAGCGGCCGCTCCACTCGCTCTACCCTTAATTCGGCCCTGCCTAAGGGGGGGGTTTGAACCCCCTGAACCCCCCCCCTTATATACGTCCTTGGTGTCCACGAATGTGTTCAGATTGACCATTTAAACCACTATGCCGGTGACACAAGGTCTGTGATCAAAATAATCGAACTCCTATCCACTGACACGTACGTGTGTTTAAACAAGTTTACTGGCCTATGTCGGCCGCACAGCAGGCATGCAAGCATGGTCGCGCGATAAGTAATAAAACATCTGGTCGTCCCTATCGCACTATATATTTAGGAGGGACGGTCAGATGTTTTATCATTTATCGCGCGACCACACTTGCTTGGCAGATGTGTTTAAAAACTTCATATCCCTATACCGCTGGCATAGGAATAAAAAATTGACTTATGCCAGTGGCATAGGAATGAGAATTTAGTAATATCTACCGGCATAGTGTAGGCATTTTAGTAGTAAAACAGTGCCGGGGAGAAACGCTTGGAATAAAATAATACAAAAATGAAAGTTTTTAAATATCACTGGCTATTAAAAATATTGCATAACATCATCCCCATACAAAAATAGCTCGTACAAAATAAATCGAAATAATTATGATCCTCGCCAAATTACACATGAAACTTAATCCCATATTTTTCTCCGTATTTGTTGGAACGACTAGCACATGATATTACAAAACAGTACGGCATATTCTTTTTGTAAACATATATTCTAAATATGCCGTACTACAACTGTTCCGACTGGCCGCCATTAGCGCACTGACAAGCTCCGTGGCACAATATTGAGGCCCCGCCTACCATGGCACAATATTCGTGGGGTCATTTTTGAGAGCTCTTTAGACATCTAGGTATATTAACAATCGCTGCCTACGGGTATTTCATCACAGTGACATTGTTAGTCAGCATCAATATTTCCTTGTTGAACAGGCAATGAACAACGAAATGTTACTTTCAGGCGACAATTGTCACTTTTGTCAAATAGGCCACAGTAATACTGACCTGTAATACTGTATGAAGTCGTTCTTGGCTCCCAATACTCCGTGGATGTGCAGACAGCGGTGCAGCGGACTGAAGTCCACCAGTTCATGCGGACACTGCGCTCCCAGGTTCTCTCGGGCGATTCCCAGGAGGGCCATGTCTGTAAGTACCAATCAGAGTCAGATCAAACTAAATGTGCGTTTTGATAGCCTCACCTGTGCCAAAGAGGATAGAGTATTTAAAGAGAGTTACTGTCAAAGTAAAATGTGTAATCACAGTGCATAGACTGCCATCTCTCGTCACAGGCTTAAAACTTTTGAACCTCTGTTTTGACAATTTGGCCCATATTCTTAGCTTGATATGTTTTAAAATGACAAATATTAATATTAGCGCCATCTAGCCGAGCGTACCCCAAAGGTGTATCGCCATCTAGCTTACCGTACCTTTTTCTGTATGGGTTTGGGGTACGTTTTTTTCTTAGACTTTATCTGTCTATACGAAGTTATATAGGTCTTTGCCTGTGCAAAGGATGTTTTCTATGTATATAAGTATATATTTATCTATTTAAGTATGTATATCGTCGCTTAGCACCCATAATACAAGCTTTGCTTAGTTTGGGGCTAAGTTGATCTGTGTAAGGTGTCCCCAATATTTATTTATATAGTATATCACTTGAAGCAATAGGTCAAATAACGTGTTTTATGCTCTAATTTTCATTTTGATTAAGCCCTCACAATATTACGTAGGTATATATAAATAACAAACATGAAATCAAGTTTCTAATTTACCTTTCTTAGTTTTTACAATAGTGGCCAAGCTTCTTCCCAGCATGTCTTGAGTTTGCTTCAACGCCATTGCACCTACCTATAAAATATTGATAACATTACGTCATAAAATAAATGATTACATGCAGAGAGGTTTCACTCTAGCTGATATTCCAAGTATTCCAACTTAAAGCATAGTTAATTTAGAATTGGTACGCGATGGGAGGAATAATAATAATAATAATAAGCCCCCAGGGCAGCTTGTGGCGAGCTGAATGGGAAGTGGCGTCCCTTGGGTCCCATGCCCCCGAGAGTCGGTCAGGCCCCTCCCTCCGGCTTGCCTTCACTGGCCGGCCGGAGTGAACACTGAGCAGGGGCCGCAGGACTCTCACCTCTGGCTTGCCTTAACCGGCCGTCCAGAGTGGGGTGCCAGAGCTATATGCTTGCAGGGTGGAAGTGAAATATGCATAAGACGCGAGTTGGCACAGTGGCTGTTTCGTACAGACTGGGTAGAAAGCGGCGCACACCTCTCCACACCCTGAGCCACTCACGCTATGTTGTCCCCTTGTCGCTCCGTGCGAGGAATTTAATTTTTAAATGTAATTACATACAACAAAAAGATCAAAAAGTAAACAATATTTTTTATTGCAGAATATAAAAGATCGTTTATTAATTTATAGCGTGTCACATATCTTTCAATCATTCAGTATGTTTATGCACAAAATTACGGACTTTTCTGAAAATAGTATTCATCATCCTCTGAACAAGATTTTCATCCATCTTTTTTGTCTGTTGATTCCGTGTGGACCGCAAGGAGTGGATATTTTGAATTATTTTGCCACTATTATTTAATTGTCCTTTAATGAAATAATGATTTGGGCAATAATTATTGCCTAGTAGTTTTCTGGAAATTCAACAATTTAGCAATCATTGACCCAGACCAAGGGGATTTTTCACGTATTTGTTCACAGTGCATTTTCGCCGGTCAACGTCCATCATCAATAACTTACAAACGCAAAAAGTTAGATCAACCAAATTTCTAATATAGAGTTATCAACGTATTAAAATTAAGATGTGATTATCAGTTATTTTTAATTTTTAAATATATTTTTTTTATTCGTCGCTAAACGCGTGCCAATACTATGTTAACTATGCTTTAGACACTTGTCCCACCGCGAGCTAGTAAGCTATGAGCTATCGCCTATAGAAACGAACAAAAGATGAGCACTCCCATGCAAATAATAAGATATTGATAGCTCACCGCTGGGCGAGTAACTATTAACATCAGACAGTCGAAGATGATGATCAAAGGCATGGACCAAAGAAGAACCAGGTATCTGCTGAATCTAGGTAAGAGCAGTCTGAGAATGTTGACAGGTATAATTACTAGGCACAACACTCTCAATAGACACCTCAAGGTAATAGGAATAAGAGATGACGAATCCTGTCCACACTGTGGTATGGAGGAAACAAGCCTACATTTGTTAGCGAAATGTAGTATGTATGCGGCACCGCGATACAATACATTTGGTAGAGATAGACTAAAAGCAGAAGAACTCAAGGATGTCGAACTAAAAGATGTCCTTTTGTTCTGCAGGAAAACAAGAAGATTTGAAGAAGGAAGTGTGGGAATGCTGCCGGAACAGTAACCTGCAGCTCCAACTCCAGGGAATTGGGCTGAATGAACACAGCAAGTGATCGACAGCCCGCCTGCCTCCGGCCGGGCGTCCCTACACTACATCTACAACTATTAACATCGCCGTGTCTCTTTTATTTACGCGTGAGTGATTATAGTTTGTTGGTTTTTATAGTCGCGGTGGGACCAGTGCCTCATCTAGTTATTTTAGTCGTTCATTTTGGCACATGGCCTAATGTTAATAGTACCTTAATAGTATTTGCTCTACCATTTGTGGTGGTTATACCCAGCGGAGGGTTATAATTGAACTAAAACTAATAATCATATTACCTGTGGACTGAGCCGTCGTATATTCTCCAGGAAGCCTCTCAGGTCAGCCATGGAGGCGTCCCGTATGGCTTGCCGGAGCCGCGGGATGTCGGACGCGATCTGACCACACCACTTGTACGGTCCCACGCGCGGGAGGAGGACGTGCTCTAGTTGCTCCAGTGTTTTCAGGGCTGGGTAGTATCTGAAGCACAATAACAAATTATTAAATAAATAAATATTGGGGACACCTTACACAGATCAACTTAGCCCCAAACTAAGCAAAGCTTGTACTATGGGTGCTAAGCGACGACATACATAAACTTATATACATAGAAAACATCCATGACTCAGGAACAAATATCTGTGCTCATCACACAAATAAATGCCCTTACCAGGATTCGAACCCAGGACCGCGGCTTAGCAGGCGGGGTCACACAACCAACTGAGCCAGACCGGTCGTCAAATAGATGTAGCAGGGTACAAAAGTAAATAGTTGAAGAAGGTACATAGACTAGGTTCTCTAGGTACTATCAGCTGCAAAAGTTATGAATGAATTCATTGATAAATTCGCCATGCACTTTTGCAGCTGATAGTACTTTGAAATTTTTTCTGAAGTTTAGTTTCATTGCTTTGTCACAGACACAGACTGAGACATATTGTTTATCAACTGAGCCAACTTTTTTTTTTTTTTGAAATCTGAGACATATTGTTTATCAACTTGAGTGTTGTGAGAACCCCTTGAAGAACCCCAACGTAAGGGAAACACCTGAACGTTTTGGGCAAAAACGAATGACAATGAAAACACAAAGGAGTTGTCAGTCTTTAGCACACATCGTCAAGAACATATAAGCACTATCAGCAAGGGAGACAGCATTTTGCATAGCTGCTGTGAAATCCAATTTGGGATCGGAAAACACAACCACAAGGCAGATGTAAAGTGCCCATGTGTCATGTTGACTCTTGCACTATTCAGTATTTTAACCAGCAATATTTGCTACGTTTAAGCACTTTAAATCATTGTTTTGTATATGATATCAAGTCAAACCATACCTCTTTGCTTCAACCTGTGTCTTCAATTTGGAGTAAGTTGTAAGCAGCGGGAGGCAGAGTTCCATCTTCTCAATAGTGGCTGCAATGTTCAGCTCTACTCGCCGAGCCCTGATCAACTCCTCGGCCCGAGAACAGAGGCCTGAAAATTTAGTCAAACTTGAAACACACATTGAGCACTTTAGGTTGAAGTTTAGTATTCCTGATATTCTTAAAAATATCACATTTATAAGGTGCAAGAACTTGCATGTGATTTAAATTACATTTTGTACCCGACTCTCTTTGTTCTTGGCATGGTAGGTTACACGAAACTGGAAGTGAGGCGAAATCTGTCATTGGCGACATATGTGTTCAAAGTTTGGCGGGGGATCGTGCACAATCCGGAAGTGCTGGGGGAGTTAGGACTGGTGGTGCCGCGCGCGCGCGGGCCGTGCCGCCGCGCTCCGCGCATGCTGGCGCGCCCGAGCGCGCGCACTAATTTGCAATTGCCGTTGGTCGCGGCAATTAATATTTTAAACAAGATCTCGGTTGAAATAGATCTCTTCAGCTGTACTCTTACTAAGTTCACAGAGGCCACTTACAAACATTTGTGTAATTTAAATAAATGAAATTATATTTGCTAAATAGTGTATATATCCTTTATTCGGTTAAGGACAGATTCTGGTTTGGACAGATTCTGGTTACGGCAGATTCTTTTTAGGACAGATTCGTGTTTGGGCAGAAATTGGGCAGTCGCGACCAAAAACTTTAAGTCGATCAGTAGGCCTAGCACATGATGGCCGCGGGAGTATGTCGCCGCGAGATAGATGCCACGTCTTCTTCTAACTGTATTAATGACATAAGGACGGGTAGTCTATCTCGCGGCGACATACTCCCGCGGCCATCATGTGCTAGGCCTACAGAACAATCACATTATGCAATTTTTTTTTTTCATTTTCGTACAAATTGTATGGGGAAAGTTTTCTTCAATTTGTGGATTTTCTAACCGGAATTTTTTTTTTGGTTCCATACTAGCTTGATCCTGGATGGAAATAGGATCGAATGGCATAAAAAAAAGTTTGTCACAAATTATGTTTTTCTCGCACCCTGTATGTTTTTTCCAAAATCTGTTAGGCACTGGTCCCACCGCGAGCTAGTAAACTATGAGCTATCGGCTATTTCAAGGGACAAAAGATAAGATAATCGCTTCCGTGAATATAAAAGTGACAGATGTCATAGCTGGGCGATGAACTATAGTAGCCCGGCTATGATATCTCTGTCACTTTTATATTCACGGGAGTGATTATCTTTTGTCTTTTGAAATAGCCGACAGCTCATAGTTTACTAGCTCGCGTTGGGACCAGTGCCTAAGGCACTGGTCCCACCGCGAGCTAGTAAGCTATGAGCTATTGGCTATAAAAAACGAACAAAAGATAAGCACTCCCGTGTAAATAAAAGAGACACGGCGATATTGATAGCTGACCGCTGGGCGAGTAACTATAAACATCGCTGTGTCTCTTTTATTTACACGGGACCGGGAGTGATTATCTTCTGTACGTTTTTATAGCCGATAGCTCATAGTTTACTAGCTCGCGGTGGGGCCAGTGCCTAAACGCCAAACTTCATTCATTTGAAATCGGTTGATGGTCTCCTGAGACCATTTTCGCGTAGCAACACGGGATCTAGTACCTGCCCTCACTGACCCATTTGGATTTTATGTAGAAATTGTTGGTATACTCTGACCAGCCAAAGCTGCAGTAGATTTTTTTTTAATTTATGTGCGTCCTAGTTTTTCATTAAAAAAAATCTCGATTCCGAGCTCTCGCTGATTTATTTATACCTATGTGTGCTTACCATGACTTGTATTCGATTGCGACTCTGGCACACACTGGTGGGAGCAAGACGAGCATACTTTCGATTGCCAGAGTCGTAATCGAATACAACTCATGGTAAGCTCACTATACACATGAAATAACAATACATTCTTTTTTTTTGGGCAGTCCTGTAAAAAGTTCTATTAGGGTTCTAGACACTTTTTTCGATGATTGTATTTCTGCCCAAACAAGAATCTGCCATAAAAAGAATCTGCCGTAACCAGAATCTGCCCAAACCAGAATCTGTCCTTAACCGAATAAAGGGTATATATTAATGGTAGATTTGATATTCCTATTTTAGAAAGAAATTTGTTTTATTTTAGTAACTTATTTTATATTGAATTTGACATTGAATTTTGTGATAATGATAAGTAATGAATAATAATGTATTTTTAGTGTTAAGACCCCTTATTCCTTAGAGCGCTCATCAATTTCACGAAACGGCCATCGATAGATGGCGTTGGCGCTCGGTACGCGAGCACCGGCAACTCAACGCGCGTTTCAACGCAGACACGAATAATCTTGATAGTTTTGAATTAAATTGCTAATAACATAATTTTCAATTTTATATGGGGACTCTTTATTTAATTTCATATTCATGGTATGGTTGTAGTAAATAAGGTATATGAATGTAGTAAAAGTATAGTATTAGTCTACATGTACATATATAAATTCAGGTTTCCTAATTGATTGATTCAACAACCAACACCGCTGAGCCGAAACTACGAAAGCTAGAAAGTCGAAATTTGTATAGATTGCATTAACAAAATTTCGAAGAGATAAGAATCGATTATGAAAATTTACACCCCTAGTAGAGGGAAAAAGGGGGTGAAAGTTTGTAGCGGGATCAATTTGTTTTTTTTTTATTAGGAAAATTTTAGTTAGGAACTTGAAATTAGAGAATAGTTTAATAGTGATTTCTGTTTTTTAGGGTTCCGTAGTCAACTAGGAACTCTTATAGTTTCGCCATGTCTGTCTGTCCATCCGTCCGTCCGTCCGTCCGTCCGTCCGTCCGTCCGTCCGCGGATAATCTCAGTAGCCGTAAGCACTAGAAAGCTGAAATTTAGTAACAATATGTATATCAATCACGTCAACAAAGTGCAAAAATAAAAAATGGAAAAAAATGTTTTATTAGGGTACCCCCCCCCCTACATGTAAAGTGGGGGCTGATTTTTTTTTTCATTCCAACCCCAACGTGTGATATATTTTTGGATAGGTATTTAAAAATGAATAAGGGTTTACAGAGAGTTTTGAATGATTCACGGTTATTTTCATTAGACTTATATTGACTGGGATATAGACCGTGATTACCTTTTTGATTTTTGTCGAGCTCCCGATATTTCGACGCAGTTGCATGCATCATGATCACGGAAAACTGACGAAGGCGGGTGGATGTTAAAGTTGTATAGACAGCGCGCGCGATCTACCCTCCTTCGCGCGCGTCGGCTGCGTTCACTTTCAGCGTTACCACTGGTCGCGTTCACACTCGATGGTCTGTCCAAACACACTACACTCACAGTGTCACTACGTTTGTTCAATTCTGACTTCACCGGTTTTTTACACAAACAAATCACTGGATTCCATACATTAGATAGTTTGAAGCCATCCTCACGATTGAAATTTTTATATTTGTGAATCTCAATGGCTTCTCTGAATGGCTTCTTTGGCCGGTGAAGTCAGAATTGAACAAACGTAGTGACACTGTGAGTGTAGTGTGTTTGGACAGACCATCGAGTGTGAACGCGACCAGTGGTAACGCTGAAAGTGAACGCAGCAAACGCGCGCGAAGGAGGGTAGATCGCGCGCTGTCTATACAACTTTAACATCCACCCGCCTTCGTCAGTTTTCCGTGATCATGATGCATGCAACTGCGTCGAAATATCGGGAGCTCGACAAAAATCAAAAAGGTAATCACGGTCTATATCCCGGTCAATATAAGTCTAAGGGTTTACTAAGATAGTTTTTTGATAATATTAATATTTTCGGAAATTATCACAGTTATAGTGACTTTCATATTTTTATAAGAACAGCATGCACTTACGTCCAGAACAGTGACATTTGGTGCATTGGAACTGCTCATGATGTGTCACTTTTTAACCGTCGCCTCAAATCTGAGAGATTTGAGGCGAGGTTCTCAATTCGTCTGTATGTTTATTTATTTTTTTAATTTTTTTATCTTTGTTCCTCGATATCTCCGTTGTTACTGGACCGATTAAAAAAAAAATATTGAATGTATATGAATACAGATAAAAAAAAGTAGTAGATAAAAAAAAATATCTGTCCCCTCTTTACATGTAGGGGTACCCTAATAAAACATTTATTATTATTAACGACCTTCCACATATTTATAATGAGCCCAAACATGATGGGGTTATGATGAGGAGAATAGCAGTTCTGTTGACCACCTCCTGACTCCATCATGAGAACTTGGACCTCGTCTAGTTCGATGGTGCTCGTCAGCCCAAATCTAATGAGCCCGAACATGATGGGATTATGATGAGGAGAATAGCAGTTCTGTTGGCCACCTCCTGACTCCATCATGAGACCCTGGACCTAATCTAGTTCGATAGTGCTCGTCAGCCCAAATCTAATGAGCCCAAACATGATGGGGTTATGATGAGGAGAATAGCAGTTCTGTTGGCCACCTCCTGACCCCGTCATGAGACCTTGGACCTCATCTAGTTCGATGGTGCTCGTCAGCCCAAATCTAATGAGCCCAAACATGATGGGGTTATGATGAGGAGAATAGCAGTTCTGTTGACCACCTCCTGACTCCATCATGAGACCTTGGACCTCATCTAGATCGATGGTGCTCATCAGCCCAAATCTAATGAGCCCAAACATGGTGGAGTTATGATAAGTAGAATAGCAGTTCTGTTGAACATCTCCTGCCTGACTCCATCATCATGAGAACCAGAACCTCATCCTGGTCCCAAAATATAATAATAATTCAAACTCTCAACAAACTTCACGTATAACTTAAAATCCAAAATCATATGAAAAGCATGTCGAATGCTAAAATTGCATAAGGTGTAAAAAGGATCAAGATTTGTTTAGTCGCAGTTTACGGCACTTCTCGGAACTATCGCGCTGCTTACGAAAGCTAGGTGCGCCGGACGATCAAACGCAGGTCCGTTGTCTTCGAGCGCTCTGCGCAGACTGAGCGGGCTCGCGTTAGCACAGTGTCTTTTATTCGAATTTTAGGTGTTTTAAAAACATATCTATCGACAGAAAGGTATGTCTTATATGTATGATTTTTTTTTTATAGGTCAATAAGAAGTCCTAGTTTAGGATAATATTATTTAAGAGTTACAAAAAATGCAGGAATTGCAGGAAAAATACATAATGTAAACCTCTTTTTATCGAAAAAATGGGGAGGATACGGAAGGTTATTTATCCACCATTTCAAGTAAATCTTAAATTTTAGTATTTTACCTCTAAGTCACAAGATGGTATGCCCCCTAGGCAAACGTCGCAGCGGCAGACCATACACAAGACGGGACAAAGACATTAAAAAATCAGTAGGCCCAAACTGGATCCAAATTGCCCAAGATAGGGACATGTGGAAATCGATGGTGGAGGCCTTCACCCAAAAAGGGTCTAATGCACCAGCATAATTAAACAAAAATCAATATAAAAAAAATGTAATACCTACTTGCAATTAGAATAAAAGACTTTTTTATTTTTCCCCTCACTAGCTCGGAAACACGTGTTTTGTCCTTTAATACCAGCGGGTAAAAACGCATTTTATCCACTAGTGGGTAAAGTAATTTGACCTTGAATAAAGTCAAATTGACTGCTTTAAAATTGATAAAAGTAGGTTAATCTAGTAATAAAGATAATTTACCTCCTGTGGAACTACTGGAAGCAGTGATAAACGCATTTTTTGCGTTGTAGTTTCCTCGCTATAGTGAGGGGAAAAGTTTTGTGTTACACTCGGGTGCAAATGTATTTTACTTCTCGTGTGTTAAAAAACTCGCAAGTTCAGGTACTTGCTCGTTTTTCAATTCCACACTCGGCGTTAAAATACAACTTTGCCCCCTTGTATAACAAATAACTATTATTTTATTTTATTTATTTAACCTCTCATATGCTTAGGCTGCATAATATGTAGATCTGCTCCATAGAAAACATAAACATCCAACATAGAAAACATGACTCAGGAACAAATATATGTGACTAACATAGCTTGTGTACTTGTGTACCCTTAGTAGTCCTTACCTTCAGTAGTCTCCTTAACATTGGCATCCACATTAGATATCTCTCCATGGAGCTCCTCTGCATGTGACCGGACTTGGAGCAACTCACGGATGGAGTCAATGAAGCCCTACAAATTAATCATTATAACTTTTATTAAGTACTGCAACTGCAATGTCACATTTGAGTCAGACACACTTGAGTAGTTTCATATGCTCTGCCTACCCCTGTATGGGATACACGACGACAACAACTTAACATACAAAATGGTTTTTGTTTTAGGTTTACCCAGCACCTTTACACCACAAAAATTTTCTGAACATTCTTATCGTGCGTTGTATGTCTAACGTCGTCATTGGCAAAATCCCTCCTGCCAAAAGAGGGGAAAGCCATAAAAAAAAAAAAAAAGCTAAATAAATAAAGCACGTAACATCTGCAGAGTTATTGCATCCCTACATATATGTGGCTTAGTAACAGAGAAGTGTTCTTAATATTATGCTTGATTTTGTCACTCCTGAGAAACCCTTATCTTCTGTCAATGAAAAGACAAATGTTGTAAATGTTGTAATTATGTAACTTATTTTTTAGGGTTCCGGATGCTTATATATGTCTGTCTGTCCATCTTCAGATAATCTCAGTAAGTAGCACTAGAAAGCTGAAATTTGGTACCAATATGTCACGCCAACAAAGTGAAATAAAAAAAAATAAATTTTAGACTGTCTGATAGGTATTTAAAAATGAATAAGGGTTTAGAAATAATCGCTCCTAAAGGAAAAAAAGTGCGTCCCCCCCTAACTTTTGAACCATATGTTTAAAAAATGTGCTCTTTATAAAGCTTTCTAGGAAAATTGTTTTGAACTTGATAGGTTATAGTTTTTCGAAAAAAACTTGCAGAATGCGGTTTTTTTTTTAGCAGAATGCTTCATACAAACTTCCACCTCTCATTTCAGGGAAGTGGGGAGTTAGAAAGAGACAAAAACTAGCCTATGTCACTCTCTAGCCCTTCCACTATCTCCACTTTAAAAACCACGTCAATTCTTTGCTCCGTTTTGCCGTGAAAAACGGACAAATAAACAGACACACACACTTTCCCATTTATATATTAGTATGGATGGATTTGGATATAGATTTTAATATTTTCAAATACTTTACAAAGCAATCGTGACTTCTACTCAATGATCATGCATCATGCATTGAAAATAGACCTCTTTTTATTTCGGAAATTAGCTCAACCTTAATACGACTCACAACAGTTTCAATTGGAATTGGTGTCATAAATTAGCTTCATTTAAACTGAAATACCTGGTAGTGGAAGTTGCACAGTTTCTCGATCTCTTTGTCATGCTGTTTGATGCGCTCATCTAGTTGCTGTACGAACGCTTCGTGACCGTCACCTTCATACACCGACCGGAACGCCGGACCCCAATAGTCGTCTATGCCTTCGATCTCCTGCATAATTCATAGAAAACAAGGATAAGAAAGACATAAGGGATAATCTATAATGCATACATTTCAATTAAAAGTAGACTCAAATTAGCAAGAAAAATCATTTAACGAAGTGGGTGTATACCTGAATAGTAGCACTCGTCATTTTGGACCGGTGTTTGTTATTAAAACTGATGTTAATATAAAGAACTGCAGTTCATTTCCGATAACATTTCAAGAAAGATTTGTTATTCTGTATATAAACGGGATTTTCTCATATTTATCACACAAAAAACAAGAAACGTAACAACGAAATCACTGAAAAAATGTTGACATTGACTTTGACAATGACAAATAAGAAACGTTTTTAAAAATTCCTTAAATTATCAATGGCTTGCAATCAATTTTGCAAAAACAATCTTCGTAAAAGAACTTTTTTTTTATCAGAATCATAGCGGTACTAAACTGAAGACCTTATTTAGATTTTTCTTTATAGAATTTTATTTGTTTACGTATTGTGTAATTTGAGTGTGATCTTGGTGTGATCCGAGTATTTTAAAATTTGTAAAAACACCTCAAGCTTTTTAACGTACGTTCAAAAACTTCCACAGGCTTAGTTCTACTCGTCATTTATAAATTAAGTATTTATGAATAGAATACGATTGCTTCTTACATAAAACTACAAACATAAGCTTTATTTTAGGTTTACCTCTAATAAATAATATTGTTTGAATCAAATGAAGTCAAAATAGAGCTTAAACATTGTTAACCTTAATACTATATTCCGAACGGCATCATAATGATGTCATGATAAATTTTCTTTTCCCCAAAATACTGTTTATTTTCATACCAGCCCTATACCTTCCCTGAAGTTTCTTTTACAAAAGAAAACTCTGTAAACTTCTCTCATAAAAAGAATGAAAAAAGCTGGAGATTGAATTTCATTCGAGAGCCCTGCTAGAGTCATCTCGGAGTAAAAAGTATTTTATTACACAATTCATAATTATGCTATTTGTAAATTGCCTATGATACTCTGTTCATCATTAGATAAACTGTATGTAATATTATCACCCAATTATCAGCAAAAATTTTTGTGCTGACAACCCAGACAGGGCTATCTGCCAAATTCTACCGACTGAACTGCCAATTCGGCTGAAGCCCTTGTGCGGTACGTGTTGTATAGTAGAACTGCATATTGCAGTCGAAAAACGGCTGGATATCTGGATCAATCCATGTTGCCGTAATTGATTTTTTTAACAAGTCTTATATTTTTTTGTCATTGGTGTTCTGAAGTCCGCAACCATGGCTCACTGTATGAGAGTTTTGCATGGCCAGGTAAGTCCTTCAAATTCCTAAATATTCCATGCTACTTCAATTAATATAAATCCAAAATAGTGTATTACTATCGGTTTTAATGCAACTGCTATGTTTACATCTTTATCAATGTTGATTGAGAAATAGAATTCTGTATGTCGCATATCTGAATGGATAGGTCAGGTCACGCAAAATAAAGTTAACGAGAGGTCACCCGGGGTTATTGGTAGTAATCGTAGACCGGATTTTCTTATTCGAGGTGTTATTCACGATTATATTGCATGTGAACTAGTTTTTTTACGTAATTTTATATATTTTGAATATTTTTTTTTCAGGGTGGTAGGACTAGAACAGTTCTCTTGGAGATCCAGCAGAGATGCTTCAGCGTATCCCCCCTCACGGCCGCGGCTGCACAGGTAAGAAAAACCACCAAAATACCCGTTTTATCACAGTTTTCTTTCAAAAAAAGACAGTGTTATGTAACCATCAGTGACCTGGAAATGTTGTTTTTTATGTGGTTATGTGTTGTTTTAATGAGTGTGATGGTGTTTTAGGTCGCGATGTCGAAGCTAGACAAGGCTCCACTGCCGTACTCGAAATTGTCCCAAAATTTGGAGATTGTCAAGAAGAGGTTAGGTCGCGACATGACCATGTCCGAGAAGGTGCTGTACTCCCATCTTGATGACCCCAAGGGCCAGGTGAGTTCACTCTTATTTATCATTTTTGGGATAAATTTGTACCACTGAAAATACTTGAGCATAAGTTGCTAAGACATTGTGATGTGATAAGTGCTGATAAAGTTATATGTAAACAAATTTTGCATTTGATTTGTTTGTATATGTATGTCGAAAATTTTGAAATGCTTAAATACACTTTACTGAACCTTCATGGTGAAATTTACTTATGTTTTTATTTTATATTAAGCAGATCTAAGAACACATAAATGATATTACTTTTTTATATTAACAGTCATTTAATGGATGATAAACTATGAATACTTTATCTAGTGTTACAATACCTCCAGTTAAACCAGTTTGATCCAAGAAATGATAATGCAAAACTGCTGAAATAGTGGAGTAAAAGTAAGGTACCCTGGACATAATTCAATAACTCGTCCTTTTTGATATTTTATTGGGTATTATTATTAAGCATCAAATAGTAATTATGTACATAGATAAAAAAAAATACGATCGTATTCATATCTTATAAAAATCATGAGATAAAGTACATTATCCCACTTTTCGCTAACAGCAAAATAGTTAACCGAAAACTTTGTTAGATTAACTTTGTGGTGCACTCAGGTGCGATCAGTTATTAGCGATATTACACAGAAAATAAATCTGATTGTGTACTTTTTTTTACCGCTTTCATTTAATGTGAATATCTAGGTAGGTAAAAATGGTGACCATGATATATATATCAATTTGCATTGTATTAAGTATATATAGACATTTAACACCGATCTTAAACATATATTTTTAACGCTTAAATAAACATGAATTTCTCAGTAGGTATAAATTGTAACTGAGATTTTTTTGCTTAAGACCAGGTTTTTGTGTACTATAATCATGATTTTATCAAAATTAATACTGTGAAGGTCGCGCTTAAGAAACTGTAAATGTCAGTAATTTAAAAGGGTGCAAAGTTGTCGTAGAGCGGCTGTCGCGGGGCGGGGGGAGCGCGCGGGGGGCCGGGGGAGCGCGCGGGGCGCGGGCCTGGGAGAGCGCGCCGCGCACCGGCCGCGTCACCGCGGCGGATCGGTTAATAGGACCTGGTTAGGGACGTAAGGTACCGGCCACACCAGAGCGTCGCGTGTCTCGGGGCGCGCAACGGACGTCCGCGCCACGCCACCTGAATGTAATTCAAAAATCGTCTCCTCAGTACATTTTGTATAGGAAGGACGTAAGACGCGCCCCAGGCGGCGTGGCGCGCGCCGCGCCGCCTGGGGGCGCGTCTTACGTCTAAAATAAACACAACGGACGTGGCGTGGCGCGGGCGTGGCGAGGACGAGGCGCGGACGGGGCGCGGACGCAATCTAAATTACACACAAGAGGTGAAAACACGGCTCGATGCGTCATTATACAGGCTGATTTCGTTGCGGAAACGTCTTCCTCGTCCGATGATGAAGATGCGTTTGCCTTGCTGCAAATTCTCAATATGCAGAGGCACAGGAGATATTGGGTTCACCCTATGCGAAAATTATCCGAACATTACAGATATTTCGAAACCATGGAAAAGTTGCATGAATATCCGGATCTTTTTCGTACAGTTTATAAAATGTCAAATAAAAATGCAAATAATAAACATTTGAATTCAGATTTCTTATCCCTCATGCCTGTTTGCCCCACCCAACCATACCCAGGCTGGCCCCGACTCCAAAAATAATTGATTTGTTTATAATTTGGATGTTTAGATTATTGCAATACGATAAGAAATCTGAATTCAAAGGTTTATTATTTTTTGCGTTTTAGTTTCTCCGTGTTTTGTAACGCGCTTATTTTTGAAGGCGGTTTTATATTAAAGAAAAATTTATTTATTTATTGATTTTAGTGGTTCCTATTGATATTATATACGTACAGTAGTGAAAGAATTATCCTTTAACTCCTAACCATTGAGGAGTTGACCTTCCATCATCAGCTCAGCGACATTAAAATTTTTACCATCAATCGTAAATATTGGTGTACCTATTAAAAATACACTAAAAACATTACATGTGCCTATAACATTTGAAGAGTTCCCTCGATTTCTCCAAGATCCCATCATCAGACCCCGACTTGGTGCCAATAGGACCATCTCGGGGTTATACCCGTTCGATTAAAAAAAATAATTTGAAAATCGGTCCACGATTCTCGGAGATATCGAATAACATGCATACAAAAAAAACCGGCCAAGAGCGTGTCGGTCCACGCTCAGTGTAGGGTTCCGTAGTTTTCCGTATTTTTCTCAAAACAATTTTCCTAGAAAGTCTTTATAAAGTTCTACTTTTTTTATCTTTTTTCATATTTTTTTAAACATAAGGTTCAAAATATAGAGGGGGGGGGGACGCACTCTTTTTTCCTTTAGGAGCGATTATTTCCGAAAATATTAATATGATCAAAAACCGGCCAAGAGCGTGTCGGGCCACGCTCAGTGTAGGGTTCCGTAGTTTTCAGTATTTTTCTCAAAAACTACTGAACCTATCAAGTTCAAAACAATTTTCCTAGAAAGTCTTTATAAAGTTCTACTTTTGTGATTTTTTCATATTTTTTAAACATATGGTTCAAAAGTTAGAGGGGGGGGACGCACTTTTTTTTCTTTAGGAGCGATTATTTCCGAAAATATTAATATTATCAAAAAACGATCTTAGTAAACCCTTATTCATTTTTAAATACCTATCCAACAATATATCACATGTCGGGGTTAGAATGAAAAAAAATATCAGCCCCCACTTTACATGTAGGGGGGTACCCTAATAAAACATTTTTTTCCATTTTTTATTTTTGCACTTTGTTGGCGTGATTGATATACATATTGGTACCAAATTTCAGCTTTCTAGTGCTAACGGTTACTGAGATTATACGCGGACGGACGGACGGACGGACGGACGGACGGACGGATGGACAGACAGACATGGCGAAACTATAAGGGTTCCTAGTTGACTACGGAACCCTAAAAACGATCTTAGTAAAAGTAAACCCTTATTCAGTATACCCACTAAGCTAAAGCTAAGACAACACCGTATTTTATTCGCTCCGTCGTTTTTAAATGTAAAATAATGTAAACAACCAGTTTTTTCATTAAAAAATCATACGAATTTATAGTGTGTGAAGTGATCTATTTAATGCTTTTTACACTGCACAAAACGGACCTATAATCAGTGAGTAATTAGAATATTTCTAAAAACGAATTACTCGGCTAGCGCGCGAGTTATCAGTAGCGTACCCGCTTTGTTCCGCAGAATTTTTGCGCGCTTTACCTAAAAGCGCTTGCAGCGCTGCACGCCGGACGAATTAAAGCGACTCAATAAAATGCCGTATTTTTGTGGTGGCTGTAAAGAAGAAATAAAGCGACTGCGTGTAGCTTGTCCTAAATGCAAAAACAGCTTTCATCAATCGTGTGTAGGATACAAAGGACCGCTAACTCTACCTGCGAGTAAAATTTCAGCCGACTGGCTCTGTCCTGATTGCACCATAAAAATTCCTCGCGTAGGCGACAACTCTAGCACCCCGACACGAGGGTCGGCGTCTGATACCAACGCTACTAACCCGCTGATGAGCGAGACGAACACAGAAACGTACATTAACTCAGAGATCGAGAACGAGGAATCGTCTGTGAACCCCGAGGCCCGGAGTACCGTTTATCTCGACGAAAAGGTTACTAGTGCAATCCGGCTCGAAATAAGAAACGCTCTGAAGACTGAAGTTTCCATTTTGATCAGAGGCATCCTGAAAGCTGAACTGGCGCCAATTCGTCAGGACTTGAACGAGCTAAAGCAATCAGTAGACTTTAATGGCAACAGGCAAGACGAGTTTGAAAAATCTCTGAACTCGCTAAACTTGAATGTTAAAACAATAGACTCTACTGTCAGTCGAATTCAGCCTACAATTCTGAACCTCGAGGAGCGCGTCAACGACCTTGAACAGCAGCTGCGCGAATCAAATTTGGAGTTTCACGGAATAACCGAGTACAATAACGAAAAATTAAGCAACGTGATTTTAAGGGTAGCTGAAACAGTTTCATATCCGCTTTCTGAACCGGACATTGTTCACTGTACTCGTGTAGCAAAACTGAACCGGGAGAGCAAGCAGCCGCGCACAGTGATATTAAAACTAAAAAACCGACTTAGCCGAGACGGGTTCTACTCGGCTGTTTCAAGGTTCAACAAGGCCCACCCTTCGGAAAAGTTAAACACATCCCACCTTGGGCTGGCTGGGGAGAGGTCCCCAGTATATGTGTCGGAGCATCTGTCTCCAGCAAATAAGAGATTGCACGCAGCAACTCGCATTAAATGTAAAGAGGCCCAATATAAATTTGTGTGGGTACGAAACGCCAGAATTTACGTCAGGAAAGACGAATCATCGCCGCCAATAGTCATTAAACACTTGTCAAATCTAGACTCGCTATAAACTTAAGTTAATATTTATTTTATAGGTATTAGGTATAATATATTTGTATCTTCTCTTTCATTCATTAAACTGGCTTTATCTGTGTACTATCAGAACGTACGTGGACTTAGAACGAAATGTTTGGATCTGTATAATTCTGTTTTAATAAATAACTATGATGTAATATGTTTAACTGAGACTTGGTTGGATAACTCTATTAACTCTAGTGAATTGTTTGATAACAGATATGTGGTATATCGTCGAGACCGTTGTGCTGATTTTAAAAATAACTTCTCGAAGGGACATGGTGGGGGAGTTCTTATGGCGGTATCCACTAAATTTGCTTCTGAACTTAAACAACAATGGCAAACATCAATAGAGGATTTGTGGGTTACAGTTAACAATAATGGTATGAAGGTAAACATTTGTGTAGCATATCTTCCATCTTACATCCCTCTTGACCTGTTTGAAAACTTCCTGAACAACTGCGAAAAGAATATGATCGCATCTCATAATAATTCTAAGACAATTGTATTAGGAGATTTTAATTTACCGAGTATAGCATGGCTCGATGGTTCTATTGATAATGTTAATATACATCTAACAAATGATCCGAAGTGTCTGGCATTGAGGGATTTTATGGCAGCAACTGAACTGGTTCAAATTAACACTTTAAAAAACATGAATAATCGTATTCTTGATCTGGCTCTTGTTAACTTGGATATCGATATCAGAGTCAGTCAGACAAACCCCCTAAGTCGTATTGATTCTCATCATCCGCCTTTCGAAATGGTTTTTCCGGTCTTACAGCAACGCACACTTAAGGCAAATGCGTCAAACCCTCGGTATCTGTTTCGCAAAGCTGACTTTACTAAATGCTTGAAGGATCTAAATAGCATCGATTGGGATAGCCATTCGAATTTAAGCTGTGACAATTTCTTGCAGTTACTTTATAATACTATATGGTCAACCATAGAGAATAATGTTCCCAAGGCCAGGACTCGTAATGCACGGTATCCAGATTGGTTTACAAAAGATCTGGTGAGACTGTTTAAAGAAAAAAATAGGTTGCATAAAAAGTATACGAAATATAAAAATCCAAGAGACTATGATGCATTTTCTGTACTGAGACAACGAGCTAAGGTGCTAGTCACTGTCTGTTTTAATTCGTACATATCACGGCTGGAGAATGATTTGAATAATAATATAAAAGCCTTTTGGCGCTACACTAAATCAAAAAGGCTACTAACCAAATCCCTCGACGTCTTGTCTATAACGGAACCGCTGCAGAGAATGGTGAAGACATTGCCAACTTATTTGCTAACTACTTCTCCTCTGTTTACACAACCACGGACAACCCCTATTACGAACCTGATTTTCCAGAGAGTAATTATTGCATATGCACAATTATATTAACTGAGGGGAGGTCCTAAACAGGCTAAAATCCTTAAACCCCGATAAAGGTGCCGGACCTGATGGATTGCCTGCTATGTTCATACGGTCATGTGCCGCAGCATTAGCAAAACCATTGTGTATTGTCTTCCGTAAATCACTGGAGGAAGGATCGTTTCCCGACCTCTGGAAACTGACGAAAATCGCTCCTATACACAAAAGTGGGGACAAAAGCAAAGTATCGAATTATCGACCTATCAGCATATTAAATTGCTTCGCCAAAGTATTTGAAGGCATTGTCTTCACTCAGGTTTATAATCACTTTGTTCACTTGCTTAGCCCTCGCCAACACGGGTTTGTAAAGAAGCGATCAACGTCAACTAACCTTCTTTCCTATGTCCAAGAGTTGTGTTTGTCCTTTCAAACTAAGAATCAAGTCGATTCCATCTATACGGACTTCGCTAAAGCGTTCGACAGAGTAAACCATAACATACTGTTAAAGAAATTGAATCATATTGGTATCCATGGAAATTTATTGCGCTGGTTTGAATCCTATCTCTATCGACGTTCCCAAATAGTTTGTATTTATGGTTATGACTCCGTTCCATTTATTGCTGAATCTGGCGTGCCGCAGGGTTCTAATTTGGGCCCCTTGTTATTTGTCATTTTCGTGAATGATCTTCTTAAGCGGGTTAAATCACAATGCCTTGCATACGCAGATGATATAAAAATCTTTAAAGTAATCAATACGAAAAATGATTGCCTTAGCCTCCAGGAAGATATTGACCTGATCTTTGATTGGTGTAATAGTAACCTTATGTTTTTAAATATTGACAAATGTCAATCAATCACATTCACTAGAAATAAGAACTTGATTAATCACGATTATAATATAAACGGCAAACGATTAGTAAGGGTTTGTTCCATCAGAGATCTTGGAGTATTATTGGATAGTCAATTGTCGTTTCGCGGTCATTATGAGCATATGGTGTCGAAATGTAATCGCATGCTGGGATTTATTAAGCGAACTGCAAAGCCTTTCAAAGTGTCAAATAGCTTAATGATTCTTTACTGTGCATTAGTACGAACTACGCTTGAATACTGTTCTTCAGTTTGGAAACCAATTTATAAGACACACTCTGATAGATTGGAATCAATACAGGCGAAATTCTTACGATATCTTTCTATTAAAAATAAAACACGACAAGCGCTTCCTGAATATATTGATAGACTCTCAGCTTATAATATACAATCCCTAGCCTCCCGACGGGATGTTGTCGATCTGGTTACTCTATATAAAATCGTGCATGGCGGTCTCGACAGTAACCTCATGGATTATGTCCATTTTAGAGCCAACAATAAGAGAACACGAAATCTAGAAATGTTTGCCTTGCCCATGGTAGCTAATAATAATATATCTAACAATGCGCCTATCCTTAGAATGTGTCGTTTGTACAATGACTTAGATATGGACATTGATATTTTGAATAGTTCTTTGACTAAGTTCAAAAATGTTTTATTATCCCGAAATTTACAAGTAAGTGATTAACATTTGATTGTATTTTTTGTTTTAAACTCAACTATTGTCGACCTTTTCATTTGTGAAAAATGTATTTAGCGCTAAAATGTTTTTTTATTATAATGCTGTGTACAATTGTAATCGTAATGTAAGTAATATGTAAGTTGCTAATGTAAGGAATAATTTACAATGTTGTTTGCCTGCATTATGTTATTGTACCTATTCATAAAAATAAAATAAATAAAATAAAATAAAATTCATTTTTAAATACCTATCCAACAATATATCATACGTTGGGGTTGGAATGAAAAAAAAAATCAGCCCCCACTTTACATGTAGGGGGGGTACCCTAATAAAACATTTTTTTCCATTTTTTATTTTTGCACTTTGTTGGCGTGATTGATACATTGGTACCAAATTTCAGCTTTCTAGTGCTTACGGTTACTGAGATTATCCGCGGACGGACGGATAGACAGACAGACAGGGGGAAACTATAAGGATTCCTAGTTGACTACGGAACCCTAAAAAACATTCAGTCGAATTGAGAACCTCCTACTTTTTTTGAAGTCGGTTAAAAAAACCATCCTTTATTGCCGGCCGGCAAACGGCTAACCGATTGAAACAGAAACATAAATGAAAAGAGAGGGCGAACGGCGACACCTGCGTGTCGGCGATTTCAAAGGTAAGCGCACGTGCACCCGATCTCGCTACCTACGCCCAGGTGCGGGCGCGGCTTTCGACCTTCGCGCCGTGCAATAGAATTTAATGTCGGCTGCTCGTGTGCGGTCTGTTTGTTTTATAGAGTGGCGGCATTTTCAACATCAAAGGGTGAGCCTTTTTTGTGCAAAATTCTGTTATATCAATAACTTCTCACGTCACTAGATTATCGACTTTGAATGTCGAGTATATTTATAGTATCATCACTTTATTTCAGTGTACGAATTTCGTATGTGTTAAAAATCATTGTTCTAGCTTCATAAACCAGGGAGGAAATAATGGAGAGCGTTTATATGTCTTGTTTTGCCTTAATTCAATATCATCACATATTTTTGTTGCTGATAAAATAATACATCCTATATATCAAGGCCTTGTAGCTCGGCGAAAGAATCGTGATCGCGGAGTGCGCCGGCACTGATTATAATTATTTTGTCCAGTTATTATAATAACCTATACAAAAAGTACCGATAGAATAGGTATTCTAATCTATATCTGCATAGAACTATTTAAAACAAACCACAAAAGTTCATAGTTGATCGTTATTGGTACAGTCAGCAACTCAGCTGTGAATACAGATAAAGTGCCAAATATATGTATACACACACCTTAATGTACCAAGTACCAACACTTGTACAGGAAATAAAATACTCTATACATATTTTTGGCACTTTGTCTTGCCAGCTGTGTTGTTGACTGTACACGATCTAAAAAGGAGCCGAACGGTTATTATAATTACGCGGTGACTTGCGTAGTCGGCGGCCGCGCGATACATAGTGCTGTCTCTGTTCAGGCCCCGTAGCCGAATGCCATTTCTCCGACGCGAAACGAAAACGAAACGCAGTCTGGCTCTGTTGCGCCAATACGCAAGAGCGATAGAGATAGATAGCGTTTCGTTTCGTGAGCGTTTGTGCCATTCGGCTACGCACCCTGTTCTCACTACCACGAATTTGAAGAACAATATTGCTGTCTCTCTCAATCTTTAGGCGTCATTCATATATTACGTCATACTAAATGTGACAATCCATGTTAAAGGATTAAAAAGCGTGACATTGGGGGGTCCAAATAGTAGTCCATAAACCACGTCTTTGACCAACGTGAGTGATATCTCTGTCACTCTTTACGTCTTTACTAACAGAAATTTAAATAACAATAGTGCTATCTCTGTCACTCTTTACTAACAGAAATTTAAATAACAAAAATGCTATCTCTGTCACTCTTTACTACCAGGAACTTAAATTATTATAGTGCTATCTCTGTCACTCTTTACTATCAGGAACTTAAATTGTTATAGTGCTATCTCTGTCACTCTTTACTACCAGGACCTTAAATTATTATAGTGCTATCTCTGTCACTCTTTACTGTGTGCGGGAAGTGCACATACCACGAGTTTGACTAACATGAGTGCTATCTCTATCACTCTTTACTACCAGGAACTTTAATTATGATAGTGCTATCTCTGTCACTCTTTACTACCAGGAACATAAATTTTATTATTACAGTGCTATCTCTGTCACTCTTTACTACCAGGAACTTAAATGATTATAGTGCTATCTGTCACTCTTTACTGTGTGCGGGAAGTGCACATACCACGAGTTTGACTAACATGAGTGCTATCTCTGTCACTCTTTACTACCAGGAACTTAAATGATTATAGTGCCATCTCTGTCACTCTTTACTTCTAGGAACTTAAATATTTTTTTCGGTTTCGGTTTTGGTCTTGGTTTCGGTGTCGGTTTTGGTGTAGGTTTCGGTGTCGGTTTCGGTTTCGATTTCGGTTTTCGTTTCCATTCCCGTTTCGGTTTCCGTTTTCGTTTTCAGTTTTGTTTTTGTTTAAACTAACAGAACTAAAACTAAAACCAAAACCAAAACCAAACCAGAAACGGGAAACCGAACACGGGAAACCGGATATCGGATACCGTATATCGGATACTGGTTACCGGTTACTGTCTACTGTTTACCGGATACCGGTTACCGTCTACCGGTTACCGGTCACCGTTTACCGGATACCGGTTAACGGTCATTGGTTACTGGTTACCGGTTACCGGTCACCGAATACCGGAGACCTGTCACCGGTTAACGGTTACCGGATACCGGTTACCGGATACCGGTTACCGGATACCGATTACCGGATACCGGTTACCGGATACCGGATACCGGATACCGGATACCGGATACCGGATACAGGATACAGGATACAGGATACCGGATACCGGTTACCGGTTACCGGGTACCAGATACCAGAAACCAGGTTTTGATTTCTGGTTTCTCATGTTACAACGTGTATAGATTAGTCGATACCAAGTCGGACACTTCCGATTAGGCGATTTCGGCTCGCATTGTTACGCAGCATTCGAGTGTTGAGTTTCTCACACATGAGGCCCCCTAATAAAATTTGTACCACTCATATTATTGATTTGACTCTCGCAACACAAACACCTCATGCCCACACAAATACACACAAAAAAAAATCATTCACAAACTTCAAATCATTCAAAAACTCAACAGTCACACGCGCTCCTCGCGGTCCTCTAAGAACTCCCTCGCGAGAGTCGACACTTCATAATTTTTAAGAAAAAAAACCGTCGCCTTTCGGGTTCTGGTGAAAGCTACTTGCGAATGTTGGATTATGTAGAAATGTGTAAGTATTTTTTAAAACTGCTTTTAATGCTTTAATTATTAGATGGAAACACAAATGAATATACGTATAACGTTAAGGTTTGAGGAGTTTCCTCAATTCCTCATGAATCCGATTATATTATAAGAAATCGAAGCTTGACAAACTTTGACTTCAAAACATATGCTTAACAAACATAACTAAATAAATGTCACTTTTCTGAACTTAAATGCTTACAAAAATACCAAAGTCACTATGAGTGTGCCGTTCAGGTTTGAGGAGTTTGGTTCTGGCCATCATCAGCAGTTCCACTGCACCAAATGTCACTGTTCTGGACGAAAGTGCATGCTGTTCTTATAAAAATACCAAAGTCACTATAAGTATGCCGTTCAGATTTGAGGAGTTCGGTTCTGACCATCATCAGAAATTCCACTGCACCAAATGTCACTGTTCTGGATGAAAGTGCATGCTGTTCTTATAAAAATGGCAAAGTCACTATAAGCGTGCCGTTCAGATTTGAGGAGTTTGGTTCTGGCCATCATCAGCAGTTCCACTGCACCAAATGTCACTGTTCTGAACGAAAGTGCATGATGTTCTTATAAAAATACCAAAGTCACTATAAGCGTGCCGTTCAGATTTGAGGAGTTCGGTTCTGACCATCATCAGAAATTTCACTGCACCAAATGTCACTGCTCTGGACGAAAGTGCATGCTGTTCTTATAAAAATGGCAAAGTCACTATAAGCGTGCCGTTCAGATTTGAGGAGTTTGGTTCTGGCCATCATCAGCAGTTCCACTGCACCAAATGTCACTGTTCTGGACGAAAGTGCATGCTGTTCTTATAAAAATACCAAAGTCACTATAAGCGTGCCGTTCAGATTTGAGGAGTTCGGTTCTGACCATCATCAGAAATTCCACTGCACCAAATGTCACTGTTCTGTACGAAAGTGCATGCTGTTCGTATAAAAATACCCAAGTCACTATAAGCGTGCCGTTCAGATTTGAAGAGTTCCGTTCTGGCCATCATCAGCAGTTCCACTGCACCAAATGTCACTGTTCCATACCTAAATGCATGCTGTTCCTTTATTAACACAAAAATCACCATATGTATGCCTTTCAGATTTGAGGAGTTCCCTCGATTTCTCCAGGATCCCATCATCAGAACTGGGTTCTGAGAAAAATGGGACCAATCTGTATGTATATACATTCAATCAAAAAAAAATTTTCAAAATCGGTCCAGGAACGACGGAGATATCGAGGAACAAACATAAAAAATAAAAAAAAAAAAAAAACATACAGACGACTTGATAACCGTCCTTCTTGAGATATGAGGCGACGGTTAAAAATGAAGCGACATCGCATCGGCTCATCGTCCACAAATCCGAAAAGATCCACCGATAAATTTGTACCGGAAAGACCTCACCGCGACAATGTCACATTACCCAAATTACTTCAAAAATCCTCTGAAAGTGAAACAGTTCATTAGGTTTACCGTAAGAGTGAGTGAGACAGACGCGCACTGTGCTTCAAATTTGCCTCGCCAAAATACGTTACACACGACTCGAAAGAATACAGTCTTAAGCGCCGCAAGCTTTCATACATATTACGTTGTTGTGATCCAAGCATCTCGTCAAGCTCGATAGGTACTATTATTGAGCTAACGACTTGACCAGTTTAACGTGACCTATCGGACTAATTGATTTGTATGACTTTTGTCACTTGTAATAAGGGAGCTCTCTTATACTGGACGGTGAAATATTTGTTATCGAAGCGTTTTGAAAACGCGGCGCCCTTGATATCGCCGAGCGAAACACCTGTTGACGACTCGCCGCCCGTTCCCGCTACTACTATACTAGCTATACCTACTCTGTGCACGACCTTATTCTGCAGGTAATAACGTTCATATTAAAGCGCAAGTAAGAAAAATATCAATTAAGTAATGAATCTTACATATTTGTTGTTTAATTGATTTCGTATAGTACTAAGAATATATTAACGGCAAAATTTACCATCTTTCAATTTAGTTAGGTATTTTTCCTTTCCTAAAATTATCAATATTTAAGATTTTGAACAAGCGCCAAAAGTATTGGTATAAGTTTTAATAATTTATCAACACACGTAATATTATATTCATAATAAATTGCAGGATTACGGTTAACAATATTTTCTAGTGAAATACGCCTGAAAATGTGTAACTTACTAAACCTTCTTTATAAATGATAGTTCTGTATGAATTATTTATAAAAATTAGATGTTTTTATATGAAATGCAGGTGTCACAACATAATACAAGCACTTTTTCCGGATTACATTTAATACTTTAGTTATAAAATCAAAAAATATTCAAAGTTCGTTTTTATTTTTTTTTAAATTGAATCAGAACCCTAATTTGATTAATAATTTGTATTTTAACTATCACTAATGATACTTTATACGACAGAAAAAGAAAATTACGGTTATCGAATTATGTCCAGGTCAAGCTATTTTTCCTGGTCTAAAAATGTTGGTTTACACTAGATTTATAGAACTTGTTACAAATAATAGTAAGCATCAATGAAAATGTGAAGTTGCTCATGACATATTATGAGCAACTTAATGAAAAATTTAACTAACAAAGTGCAGTGTCTGTATTTTCCTTTTTTGAAACCAGGATATTGAGCGTGGCAAAAGCTACCTCCGCCTGCGTCCTGACCGTGTTGCCATGCAAGATGCCACCGCACAAATGGCCATGCTCCAGTTCATCTCCTCTGGACTGCCCCGAGTTGCCGTACCTTCCACCATCCACTGTGACCATCTTATTGAAGCTCAGATCGGTGGTGACAAGGATTTGGCCAGGGCTAAGGTAAGTGACTGCTGAGCCTATTACAAAATACCGATCAGTGTTTTTAAATTTGACGTCATTGCAAAAAAACTTTAAAATAATTATTTATCATGTCGTATTGTCAATTGTTTGACATAGTCTGTCCTCTAGATCATATATAGTCATATCATAGTCCTCTGATCTAAAAAAAATGTCGAATTTCGCGCCCCTTGTACTAGACGAAGTTCGAATTCGGCACCTCCATAGAGTTGACGCCAGGGAGATGGGCTCACTCCCCCTTAGATCGGGGCCTGCTGATACTGTAACTAACTTGTATGACAACCACTCCCTTCTTGCATCAATGCACTCAATGCAAAATGTTATGCTTCGCCAGCGGTACCCGTGATAATATGAGTTCGAGGCCCTCAAGGGTACAGTCAAATGGGGTGAATAGGGATGCCGGGGTGAATAGGGACAAGACTTAAAATGTGATTTACCGACATTTACTAAATATCTACTCACACAAAGTGTATTATAACAATTGAATGATACAAGTTCTGTAGTATTTTTTAAAGAAATTGGAGGGCAAATCACATTTTAAGCCTCGTCCCTATTCACCTCGGCATCCCTATTCACATCATAATGACGTATCACAAAAAATATTTGGAGTACGAAAAGTACTCCTTTTTTTACTTCACATAAGAATACAAATTTTAAACTGCATACGAGTATGTTTGGAATTCGAATGAAAGCTACAGGAAAAATAAGCAGAAACATCAGCCTGTCCTTAAGTGACAACATTCACCTTCACAATACGTGTGTGTATTAGCAATAGCAAATACAATGACGCTTCTGATAACCGGCAATTAAATCTGCGGCCGACGTGTAACACTCCAGATATTTACTAACACAATGATTGCTTCTTGTGAGATTAATAAAACGTTTAATTTCTGTTAACTTGAAAAAAATCTTATTTATGCCCTTAGAAGAAATATATAAGCCCTTTTAACTTCATTACGTAGCATTTCGTCACTACTTTGAAAAAAACTTGCATCTCTGTCAATGAAGAGAAAAATGTAGTATTGTATGGAATGCATATAGACTTACTGTACTTTGAGTAGCAGTGAGAGATACGAGATTTTTTCAAAGTAGTGACGATTTTCTACATCAGCTCTTTTAAAATTACGAGCCACCTTCTAATTTGACGTCCGGAAAATTCAGAATTCTTCACATCTAGTCCAGCAAAAAGTGCCTCAGTGTCAAAAATATTGTCTAAATCACAGGGATACAGTTCTAAGCCACTTCTTCTCTCCAGGACATCAACAAAGAAGTATACAAGTTCCTCGAGACCGCCGGCGCCAAGTACGGCGTCGGTTTCTGGAAGCCGGGCTCTGGAATCATCCATCAGATCATCCTGGAGAACTATGCCTTCCCTGGTCTGCTGATGATCGGCACTGACTCGCACACGCCCAACGGTGGAGGCCTCGGTGGACTCTGCATTGGTAAGAATAAGAATGTTTCTGGAAGCCGGGCTCCGGAATCATCCATCAGATCATCCTGGAGAACTATGCCTTCCCCGGTCTGCTGATGATCGGCACTGACTCGCACACGCCCAACGGTGGAGGCCTCGGTGGACTCTGCATTGGTAAGTATAAGAATGTTTCTGGAAGCCGGGCTCCGGAATCATCCATCAGATCATCCTGGAGAACTATGCCTTCCCAGGTCTGCTCGAAATCTAGCGTAACTAACTAGCACACGCCCGTTGATGGAGACCCTCAGCGAGTTTTGAGACTATACTAAGGCACTGGTCCCACCGCGAGCTAGTAAACTATGAGCTATCGGCTATAAAAACGAACAAAAGATAATCACTACCGCGTAAATAAAAGAGACACGGCGATGTTTATAGTTACTCGCCCAGCGGTGAGCTATCAATATCGCTGTGTCTCTTTTATTTGCACGGGAGTGCTATCTTTTGTTCGTTTTTATAGTCGATAGCTTATAGCTTACTAGCTTGCGGTGGGACCAGTGCCTTAGATATACTTTGTCTGTAAGAGATGGGCGCAAAAGTAAAATTTTCATAAAGGATTTAATTTCATAAATTTTCATTTGACTTCTGCATTTTTCTCAGTTGCCTCGTTTTTCTGGAACGTAGTTACGCAGAAACTTTCAAATCCACATGAAATTGTCATAAGTTTTAGATATAGAAATATTGCAAGAACATAGTTTTGTTACAGTCAGTGTGGTGTTACATTTAAGAAGGTCCTTATGTTCTACCCTATGATAGGAATGCAATATAAAGCTAACATGCAAAAACAGTGGTATTAAAAACATAAATAATTTAAAAGTATATCACAATGATAAATTCTATATTAAGGGAACCTAGACCTTGTAAGAAAAACAAAAGCCTTTAATTTCAATGACAATTTCAGATGGAGTTTCTGCGTAACTACGTCCTGTTGATGTTGCGTGTGTCAGAATAATCCAGTATTATGTGTCTGGTGTTTACGGTAACACACGATAATTAACATTTAAAAAACCTTCATAACAACAGAGTCAATTTTAGTCTAAAGCCTAAGCATATTATGTCTCCAAGTCTAGTCAAAGGATCCACTTTGCTCGACATAACGACGAAATTTGCTTGTATCTTTACAATTTGTTAAAAGTTGGATTTTTTGCTAGGAATGGACACAATATTCTACGAAACTTTTTGAATCTTACTTGCTATGTGTGTACTTTGAAGGATGCTTGGAACCCAATTGTAAAACAAGTCTTTGCCTCCAGGTGTGGGAGGTGCTGACGCCGTGGACGTAATGGCTGATATCCCCTGGGAACTCAAGTGCCCCAATGTCATCGGCGTCAAGCTGACCGGTAAGATTTTATGATAATGATTCCTGTTCATGAGCACAGTATAATAAAGAGTACTATCGTACTGTATGTAACTCCCGCTTCCCGCTGAAAGTGCCAGCCACCCGCTTTCGGTTACCTCGCACTCGGCGACCAGTTGACCCCCTCTTCTCTCATTCATACAATCATGGTCCGCGTTCACCTACACGAGCTTCGTAGGAACGCGCTTCTTTCATATATATAATCGCCATTGTCATATCGTAAGTGAGGGGTGTCTTTTCAAAAAACCTAATATCTCTATGTGATCGTGATCCATACTAATATTATAAATGGGAAAGTGTGTGTGTCTGTTTGTTTGTGTCTTTTTCGTGATTTTTTAAATGGAAAGTTGACGGGATAATATCTCTTTTTGTCTCTTTCTGATCGTGCAAAAGCTAGATATAATGGTATTAGTATAGGTTGATTCACTAAAGCTGACAATAATAGAATAATTGAAACTAACTTGTATTCTACAAGTGAGACTTGTATAGGCAGTCAGAGCCATTTTAATAGATGTTTTCGATCACTCATTATTTTCATTTGTGCCAGCTCCTGAGAATCAACTTGTATCTGTGGCTACAAACCAAACGGAGGAAAGGAACTAATATTTGTTGTTCACTATCTCTTTCACTCATAGTATGACTATGCCAGTGTGAATGAGATGTTCGAAAACATTACAAATTAGTTTAATTTGCGGATAATGTAGGAGTGTCCATTTAGATCCACTTAGCGGTAGTTAATCCACTTGACCATGCGGTATGTTAATGAGAGAGAGAGGGACGGAGCTATGTAACTGCTATAGCTGGCGTTTGCCATAATCGTAGTATCTGCTCAAAACCCTTGAGACTTGGACTGAGAATACTTAAGACGAGATAATTTTAAGGTCTAGGTATATTTACATGGTTATATACCGGGGTATATGTGACAAATCAAAATACTTTGTTGAACAATGCAGATTATTTTTAGTCTATTTTAAGCCTCAATGTCCCAATTTTAGTTTTCTTTCAACCTCTTTTTAAGTGGCACTGAATCAGTAGCCTAACCCTTTAACTACAGACATGATTGTATGTTTAAGCCTGAATCGAGTGACTACAGACATGTGAGACTGTTTCAATTCATTAATGTTTCTTAGTTAGGTAAAAGCTGTATTTGTACTGATATTTGACTAAATGTATAATTTAGGTAAAAAATCATGCTAATTGCTGTTGCAGAACAAAAAAAAAACAATTCAAATGTTAATGACACCTGCAAATGTAGTGCGAAAAGGGTTTTCTTTCGGAAACGTTCGTATTTGTCACGCTAGTTCAGTCAATGTCAGTAGGTACATCTTGTACTGACACTGACTGAAATGCAGAACGTTCATACGTTTCCGAAAGGCAAATAATACATCTGTAGTTAGTTATAGTGTTTCATAAAACGTTTCATTCTATTACATTATACTAGCTTTTGCCCGCGGCTTCGCTCGCGTTAGAAAGAGACAAAAAGTAGCCTATGTCACTCTCAATCCCTTCAACTATCTCCACTTAAAAAATCATGTGAATTGACAAACAAACAGACACACACACTTTCCCATTTATAATATTAGTATGGATGATAACGGATAACACAGCATGGTAATAACATACAATTTTACGCCATACTACAGCACATATAGCAAAAAAAAATTAAGTATTTTCGCAATACATACTTCTTTTTTTTACCAATGCCTTTTTGATATAAATCATTCACTTTGATATCATTATCAAAAGTATGTAGAACTACGAAATTTGATTTCGAGGCGTTGCCTTCTGCCGTGATAATACTAAAGATAAACTAGGTATCTCAAAACAACATACGTATCTAAATGTGATAAAAATGCAGCATTTCGTTAAAAATATTAGGCGGTCTTACGCTTTGCAAAACAATTTTAATCAACCCTATAGTATTAATAATATAGTTCAAATGAAATCACAGGTTTGCGTATTTCAAATAATACAAACCATATGCTACGGTGAAACGAAAAAGGGCTTATGTGCGTATACATTTTAGCATACGCTTACGATATTTAAAATTATTATAGCAGTATGGCGTCTAGCCAAGGAATCAGCGACACGGCTTGTTTATCTTCGCTACTAAAACGCACTTTTACTTTATTTTTAGACGGTATGTTATACACGCAATTGACCTTGAACTCTTGCTGTACATGTGCCAATAATGTCACGACGAAACTAGTACAGAGGTACAGTCAACCAATTGGAACCCTAGGCCACTGTAGAACTATGTCATAGTGACGTTATAAATCAGATTGCAAGAAATTTCTTACTTCTTGTCATTTTGACATGGTTGTAGTGAGTGTGTTAGAGTGGCCTAAGGTAATCTTCCAATTTGTTGTCTATACAGTTAGCATCAAGTATACTATGTGTGTGTCAAATATTACTAACGTAATTTTATAGATAACAATGTATATGTGTTCCGGTATATTTGGCGCTTTGCTCGCATTTTGTCTGTCTCAGTATCCGATTCTGACACTGCTGACTGTACGTAAAGGTGGTGATGGCACATAGGGTGAAACAAGCATGGCTGGTGTAAAGTTGAGTGATAGGATCAGAAATAGCGTGATAAGTGTGGAGTGGATGAAAGTGTAATATTCACACTTCCATAATCTGCTATAAAACCCGTTGCAGAGTTAGCTTGGACCGGCTCTAATAAGTTTGTAATTTGAACTAACACGCATCCTTGGGTAGTCTAGTAGTAGAAAATTGTCACACGAGTAGTATCGACCTAAATTCAGTAAATTGCGCAGTCTGTTATCAGCGTATAAGCGTACACAATCTAACGTCTTAAAATACGATATATTAAAATAATTGTTATCCATTTAAAATGGTAATGTAAACACAGTGAAACGGTTTCTCACTTTGTTATTGAAATTTTCTACTTTGACGGTCAATTACAATGACGATGATGATTTGGCGTAGACATTTAGTTTTACATCGACTGCAGTGCCATCTGACCTTCAATCTTTAGTTGAGTTAGTCTCTGTTTACAACAACGATGAAATGTTATTATCCGAAGTCTATATTGATGACAGATGTTTTAGAAACCACCACAAAACATTCAATACACTCAAATATTATATGTAACTCTGTTTAGACAGATTAACGGCCCAGCCACGACATAGCGCGACAGCGGTGAGCGGCGGCCATACGTGCGAATGAAAAGTCCCATCGCTGTGTCTCGCTCCAATGTATGGACGCCGCTAACCGCTGTCGCGCCACAGAATATATAATAGTACAAGTACAGAAGGCTCACTCCTTTGAAGTTCACAAAACGCCGCCATTCAAAATTCTTAGCTACATTAACAAACGGACCGCACGCGTGCAGACGACATTGAATTCTATTGCGCCGCGCGAAGGTCGTCGCCACTGAATGGGCCGCGAACTCGCGGCCGCCGGCATGTACTTGTAGCGCGGTGAAAGGATCGCGGAGTGAGCCGCCCCTGGTCGCGCTTAGATCAATGTCGTGGCTGAGCCGTAAGTCTATAAAATTATCTAAAAAAACATAACTCGACTAAGAAACGTGTATACCTTTGGTTGATTTTCGGCTAGATGGAGCTAATATTGATATTTTTCAATTTAAGCACATATCAAGTTAACAATATTGGTCACATTAACAAAACTGAGGTCCAAAAGCTTTAATACTGTGTCAAGAGATGCAGTCTATGCACTGTGACTACACATTTTACTTTAACAGTAATTCTCTGAATATACTCGATCCTCTTTGATACTTTACTGACGCGCCAAGAACCGCCAAGCCAATGATGATGATGGAAACTCGTCTTAATTATGTGATTATCTCAATTAATAAGAAATTATACTCGTGTCTGACCCGACTTCCGGATAATGTCGTAGGTCAGTCAGTCAATGTGTTTGTAACAAGTCCGATGTCCAATTATTATCACCAGACCTAGTATACTTGATGTTATGTCGATCGTATTAGAAAATAATATTTATTATTGTAAATTGCCGCTAATATCATATAAATACATAAACAAAAGTGTAAATTGCGTAACAAAATACAATACCTACTTATAACTTCCCATCGCAGCTTTCAAGCTATGAGTATTCCGATCGCTATAAAAACGAACAAAAGATAAGCAAATCCCGTCGCAAATCCACCTTGCCTGACGGCGATTTTGATAGCTCACCGCTGGGCGAGTAACTATAAACATCGCCGTGTCTCGTTTACCCCAACGGTTGTCGACTATCTTTGTTCGTTTTTATAGCCGATAGCTCATAGCTTAGCTTGCTAATACGGTGGGACTATGTGATCACTTAATGGTTCTCTGCCGGATCCTGACAGATGGCGCGAAATTAAAAGTTAGAATATAACCCTTCGCGCCAATTTTTTTTTTTTTGCTTTTGATTTCTGACAATAGTGACTGAATAAAATAAATAACAATACATATGTATGTACCTAGACTCCACTCAAAAAATCTTTTTAATTTAAGATTAGCAGTTAAGTTGATAAATGCATGTACCTATGTTTCTTAGAAATAAACAGATTATATTTTTTTAAATATAAAATTACTTAGACGGTGTTATGATAGGCACAATAGGTGCACGACTATTTTATCAGATACCTACTTTGATTGTATACTTACTAAGACAACAAAACATGAAATTTAATATTAAAATACATAATGCAATAACATACGTATTAATATAATTTGATTAGAGAGGTGAAGGACATAGGCTGGGTAATTTCGGTAAAGGAACGAGTAACGACCTACACCGTGTCCAATAAGTTTGAATACAGCACAAATAGCCAATAAAACAAAATGAACAAATAGTTACTACATTATTATTATATTTTATGAATGGCACTCTTATTTACTACATTCACAACAAATGTTTTGGAATAACTCCAGCATTAACTTGTTTACCAGCCTCAAACGCTTCTCAAACGGATCACACGCGGCACGCACCGTTTTCTTCACATTTCATCCCAAATAGTCTAATACGCCTAAACCTGGAGGCCTGGGTGGCCACTCATGTTTCGGATAAAAAACTGCCAAATTAGTCTGAAACTACGCTAGAATACCATTTGCCGAATGTGCTGGAGGTGCGTCTTGTTGGGACACATGATACTCATTCCCAAGCATCCTTTTTAACTTTAAGGCATTTTTTTCTCCAAAACCTTGGTTTTAAAGAAAAAAACGTTGATTTTAACGCTTTTATCTGTAAGTACTGAAGGTAGTTTACCTCGCTTACATACTGCATCCCACACCTGGGCCGATGGTGAGCTCTGGAACCTAGGCACATTTTTCTAGTTGCCCGGAACGTTATCTATCCTCGGTACCCATAATAGTTTATTTTGGACACGTGGCGTCTGTTTTATCACATACAGATTCTGCTTATAAAAAATAACTCGTCACCTGCGTGCCGAGCAAGTATTTTGTTGGCACTTTACCCCTTTGTTTTTCTTAGACACTTCGGAAATTTCATGAACTTTGTGCTTGTATTTTATTAAAAGGAATATACTTATCTTTAGAACTGAGGTAAAATGTGAGTATTCGGACTTATTGGACACGGTGTATTTTTAAAATTCGACGCACTTAGATTTAATATTCTTGACTGACCATCGATAAACCTTATACTTTACAATAAGGATTAACTACTCTTCACTAAAAACTGAAAGGAAATACTTATAATTTAATGCAAACTAAAATTACGTCACACGACCCATATCGCGGTGACTAAACCGTAACCAGATACGAAAATAATTTAACGAAGACTTATACTAACTTTCAATCTACGTTTAAACCACACTCATATATCTTATCATGATAAGGATACGTGCGATAATCGCTCGCGCGTTCGGTTATGTCACTCGACATTGATACTGTAGTGTAGTGAGACTATTTATATCGCGCGCGATCTGCGTCTAGACATTCCTATCATGGTATAGTCTGATAAATCTACATCGCTCAATTCAACACGTTTTCAATGCTCACGATAACTATTAAATTGTGCAAAAAGTATGTATATGTGGCTTTCTATCCCTAAAGGTTCCTTACGTTATATCTGCGATAACAACGAGTTTCTGTTAGAATTTCAAATGAAAACGACTTTACTGCGCTTTAAATCGGGGGGATCAAAGTATGTATACCCTTATGTGACTAGCTTTTACGAAAGCGACTGCCATCTGACCTTCCAACCCGAAGGGTAACTAGGCCTTATTGGAATTAGTTCGGTTTCCTCACGATCACCGAAAAACGACTGGCAAATGTCAAACGGCATTTCGCACATATTAAGGTCAGAAAAACACATTGGTACGAGCCGGGTTCGAGTCCGCTACCTCCGGATCGAAAGTCGCTCGCTCTTACCGCTAGGCCACCAACGCTGCACATTCAGTTCAGATTCAGAAGTTTATTTGCTAATACATGGTATTTTACAATAAGGTCTTAATACTATGTGTAAAAGTTCTACATGTTTGGTCATAGAGACATGCACATATTTTGTGGTTTAGGTAATGTGTGTCGCATGCATTAATTTAATAGGTAGGTATCTAATCACTTATTAACTAGACAGACTTATAACTAAGTATCAATATCAGTCTATGTATAACATAAACATTATTCCACAGGCAAGCTCTCCGGCTGGACCAGCCCCAAGGACATCATCCTGAAGGTGGCCGGCATCCTCACCGTGAAGGGAGGCACCGGCGCCATCGTGGAGTACCACGGCCCCGGCGTCGACTCCATCTCCTGCACCGGCATGGCTACCATCTGCAACATGGGCGCTGAGATCGGAGCCACCACCAGCGTGAGTCTTCTTCTTCATTTCCATGTCTCTTTGGGTCGGCCGTCCTTATCCTAAGACGCCATTCTGAGCGTTTTTGTGCAAATTCGGGTTTTAAATCCGTCGTCTTGTCCGTTGGCGTCATGGTTCTTTTTGGTTCCTCGATTTCCATCACGACCCTTGTCATGTGCTCTTTGTTTCGCCTCATCACATGACCGTACCACCGTAGGCGATCCTCCTGGAGTTTGTCAGTGATACACGCTACTTTGAATGCCACCACCAGCGTGAGTGCTATACTCTTGTGGTGGTGGAGTGCACAGATCTCGTAAGCAAAGAGCCCGCGAGCTTGCTCATGTGCATAATTATCTGCCGCTAACAATTTTCCCTTAGTCACCTTATACGATACACACGGACTGATATAGGGCGGTGCTATTCGTTTTCTTAGACGACCGGTCTGGCCTAGCGCGTAGTGACCGTGCCTGCTACGCCGCGGTCCCGGGTTCGAATCCCGGTAAGGGCATTTATTTGTGTGATGAGCACAGATATTTGTTCCTGAGTCATGAATGTTTTCAAAAATTATTTGTATTTTATATATATCATTGTCTGAGTACCTGCAACACAAGCCATCAGAGCTTACCGTGGGACTCAGTCAATCTGTGTAAGAATGTCCTATAATATTTATTTATTTATTATTTATTTATTATGATGCCGGCACCACATGGCACAGTGCTATTCCTTAGTGATACGTAAGGCCACGTTGTCTGGAGTAATACGGCTGTATAAACAAATGGGCGCCACCTGTAATATGGGCGCTGGGATTGGAGCCACCACCTGCGTGACTGGTCACCTTTGGTGTCTCCGTTAAGGTATCGCTATCTGCTCCAGACGGCCTGTCGACATTAAGAAATGGGCGCCAACTGTAATATGGGCGCCGAGAGTTCCTACAGTAGACGGACACACCCGTAGACCAGGGGCCGTTTCTCGAATGGTACACGCCTTGTATTACAAGTGTGTTTCCATGACAACCCATACGATTTGACAGTTCGCGCACTTGTAATACAAGGCTTGTACCTTTCGAGAAACGGGCCCCAGAAAGCCATTTGTCTAAGTGGGATCTCCCTTTTTTTCTCGTTCCGAGCACACATTTTAATTATTGATTTATTAAACTAACCTAGTTTAGGGTTCCCCATCATCACAAAGAGTTAGTTTTTAGTAGTAGTTTGTAGAGTCATTTTCGAGGCCATATGTTGCCAAAAATTACAAATATGATCAGTTAAGGCCCCCCTCCCACATCTAGCGTCTCGCGAGCGTAGCGCCGGGCCAACTGTATGGCAAAGTCTGACGCCGCGTCGGCGCGGCGTCTTTTTCCATACAGTTGGCCCGATGAGGGGGTGTGGGGGGGCTAAAGAGACCATACTAGTTGCGGCGCTTTACGTAATACACCATTAATAATACCACCAATCTAGTTATTTACCACCGTTCCGGTCCAAATCAAACCAAATGGCTTTACAATTTCGTAATCACTATTTATTGAAACGCAACCTTTATTGACCCAGGTGTTCCCATACAACTCGCGCATGGAGGCGTACCTCAAGTCGACCGGACGTCACGACATCGCCGCCGCCGCCAACGCCTCCAAGCATCTGCTTACTCCCGACGCGAAAGCACCTTATGACCAGGTAATATTGATGAATTTTGCATATCGGTTGACAGGCATGATTAGAAAAATGACTTATCAGTCTTCAGACAAGATTAGATAGCAGACACTAGACAGTTTCGAGCACAAATCTAAATGCCAATACGTCATAATCAGGCATCGAAAATCTAGCAATTTCGGTGCAGCATGGAAGAAATGAATACATTTTATACAACAACAAACATTTTGTAGCCTATTTCATCTAAATTCGGACATGCATATATGCCTTTAACGCGATGATGCTGCTCTTAAATTACGAACACACGGTGTCTGGTCATGCCACGAGCATTGGTTAAAACTATCCACTCTCAGTACAACTAGCTTAATAACTGCGAGTAAAAAGTTGGCGTGCTCTATCCAGATTTTAGCTGCTATCCGCAAACTATACTGACGATAGTCGCAAAAACTCTCATTCACACACGCATAATCGATGAAGGATTGAAAGAGACAATATGATTGAGTTCATAGGTATTATATAATGCTTTCTCCCAGCGTTTCATCCACTAAGGAATTTCACTAGGGGTTCCACACAAGGAAAGGAACTGTCAGATTCCTAAGTTTCCTTAGTTGTATTTTATAGGCTATTGTAACATTAGGCTAGTTTCCTACTGGTCAAATCAGCTTCTTTTTTAGAACTGTCAAAACGATTTGCTAATATGGAATTACTATGAAATACTGAGGAGTGACGTCACGGTCAATTCATTTACTTTATATCTTTCTCTTTGACTTATTTTATTAAATAGAAATTATGTTTAAACATAACTACTGTCCTTTTTTTTAAATTATGTGGTGCTTTATTTCGTGCACTGCATAAAATATTTTATTTGAAGTTGAAACTAGCCTTTTATCTATTTTTTAAGTAACGAAACACGGACCTGAGTAATCAACAAATTTCGTTTCCAGCTGATCGAACTCGACCTGAACACACTCGAGCCCCACGTGAACGGCCCCTTCACCCCCGATCTAGCCAACCCCATCTCGAAGCTCGGCGAAGTCGCCAAGAAGAGCGGCTGGCCCATGGACATCAAAGTGGGCCTCATTGGATCCTGCACCAACTCTTCCTATGAAGACATGGGACGCTGCGCCAGCATTGTCAGGGAGGTGAGACTGTTTAGAAGAATTCTTTGTATCCCAAGATCTAGCCAACCCTATGTCCAAGCTGAGTGAAGTTGCCATGAAGAGCGGATGGCCCATGGACATCAATGACATGGGCCTCATCGGATTCTGCACCAAATCGAGGACATGTTAACGAAGTACTGTTTAGAAGCAGTCTGTGATTGACTCCCAATTTAGACAGTCTAGGTCATCAAAGTTGGCCGCATTGGTTCCTCTTAGAAGTTCTGTTTACTCGTAGATGTAGCATATGAAAAAAAATGTTAGATAACTCTATCTATCAATCTAGATAGCACCATCTGAGCGAGGCGACAATAAGAATGGCAAATCCATTGCCAAGTGTTAAATCAAGTCTATCTAAATAACCGCAGTCTCCACTATAAACGCAGTTCGGATAGCAATTTAAGGTTCATTAGAGCTCTGTTAACCATTCCCCTTTTGTTTACAGGCCCTGAAACACGGAGTCAAGTCTAAGATCCCGTTCAACGTGACGCCCGGCTCGGAGCAGGTCCGCGCCACCATCGAGCGCGACGGCATCGCCGGCACCCTGCGCGAATTCGGAGGCACCGTGAGTACACTTACTAGCCGGGTCAACACAGAGCGAGGCATGTCGAGAGGCTAATGCAATAGTACCCTTCTAGTACAACGCAACCACTAGGTGGCATAGTAAGTGACACAACGTGAAAAGTTTTCAAAATCTTCGCTGAAAAATACTTTTCAGAACATCTAGTTAATGTCGCCGTCAATAGAATTTGTGAACAATGTAAACAAACCTTGTAGTCAAAATGTCTTTAATTTCCATTCTAACTCATCAGATACTGGCTAAATCCATGTCTCATTTAATCAATTCATCTCACATTATGATCCTCAACCTTTGAAATAAAATTGTGCTAAAATATTAATATTTTATATAATAGTTTGTTTACATTGTTGACAATTCCTATTGACGGCGATTTTAGCATAAACGTTATCTGATATCATTCTTCTGCTTGGTCATCGAATCACACATCATTCTATAAACATTTTACTAAAGAATACTCTCCTATCTAGGTCCTGGCTAACGCCTGCGGGCCCTGCATCGGCCAATGGGACCGCAAGGACGTCAAGAAAGGAGAAAAGAACACCATCGTCACCTCCTACAACCGCAACTTCACTGGACGTAACGACGCCAACCCCGCTACTCATTGCTTCGTCACTAGCCCTGAGCTGGTCACCGCTCTGTCCCTTGCTGGTAAGTAATTAACTATAGGTACAGTCGACTACAAAGAGATGTATCCAATTTTTCACCTTACTGCATTGTAATAAAGTGAAAACGTCTCTTTGTAGTCGACTGTATAATAATATTAATAATATCCATATGATGTGAAGAGAGGAACAGGTAATCAACAGCAACTTCACCGCTAACGTCAACCCAGTCACTAGCCCTGAGCTGGTCACCGCTCTGTCTCTCGCTGGTAACTATAATACATGTGAAGATAGCAACAAGTCATCTACAGCAACTTCACCGCTGTTACGACGCCAACCCCGCTACTCATTGCTTCGTCACTAGCCCTGAGCTGGTCACCGCTCTGTCCCTTGCTGGTAAGTAATTAACTATAGGTACATGATGTGAAGATAGGAACAGGTAATCTACAGCAACTTCACCGCTAACGTCAACCCAGTCACTAGCCCCGAGCTGGTCACCGTTTGGTCGCTTGCTGGTAAACTACCTATTATAACTGGTGGTGTCCGTAATTTTTTTCTTTAATATATGTCATCTTATTTCGATCTCTAATTTATATATAGTAGTGTGACTACTAAAAAAACACGAATCAAAATATTTGTTTAAATAATTTGATTTGTTCCCATAGTTACAGCGCATTATCAACTAGTGATCTAGCACAAACTTACATAATTTGAAGTAAGCGTGTGATGTATGGAAGCGCGCGATGGCGCAATTTGTGCTCGACCGCCTAGTGTTACGTATCAACTTTTCGCTTAAAGAAAACATCTTGAGGAAATCTCTGGTTTAAAACTTGAAAGGTCAGAAGTAGCCGTAGTGAAAACTAGTGGCTATGTTTAGGCATAGTTACCAAATGGACCCGAAACGCCCATCAGGATTACTAAAAAGCCTTTCTTCGAGCCACCTGTCGCGGTCATTGTCAATCTTCTATGTTTGACGCAGAAAAGAAATATGGTCGTAAAATTTTTTTATTCCCGCTTTGACATTCTAATCTTAAGATTTAGCGTAGACACTAGTTTTACGAAAGCGACTGCCGTCTGACCTTCCACATCGAAGGGTAACTAGGTCTTATTGGAATCTTTTCCCGATACTAATCTTCAAATATTTTTCAGGACGTCTCGACTTCAACCCGCTGAAGGACACGCTGACGGGCTCGGACGGCAAGCCGTTCAAGCTGTCGGACCCGTTCGGCGACGAGCTGCCCGCCAAGGGCTTCGACCCCGGCCAGGACACCTACCAGCACCCGCCCGCCGACGGCAACAGTCAGTACCACACAACAATTAATAGCACTACCACAGTATCATAAAGAGTATGGCCACTCCCGCTCCCCGCTGAAAATGCCGCCCACCCACTTTCGGTTACCTCACAGTTACCGCCTGTCAAAAACGCGAACAGTTAACCTGCCATATCTCACTCATACTGGTGGTTTATTAATACATAAAACCAAAGGTTAGTTTAGATGGACGGCAACGAGAAGGAGAAGCCTCCAGACGAGGATGGTGATAACGGTATGGACTGGGAGAAATACACGCGCAAGCGTAACTTGGATTTATCACCAACCAAGCTGGAGCCTTCCCCCAAAAAAATTGTAATTGACCCGGCAGAGTCCGAAAAGCAGTCGGGTAATACAAATAGTGCAGTTGAGGAGCCCGGTACTAGTAGGATGGTCGAGTCTCATGCGAACAGTCAAAAAGAGTCAGTTGAAATAAACAAAAGTAACTCAACTGAATTTAACCCGCATCTATACAAACACCCCAGTCTAGACAGCAAATCACGAGAGTATGGTGCCAACGATGATGGACCTTTCATAGTGCATGTCTCTAGAGAGGCCGCCCCTTCCTCCAGTGCCACTCTAAAACCCATAAATGTAGGCCTTTTACTAACTCAGGCAAACGTCAATAACATCCAGAAGGACGGTGGCATTAAATCGGTGGGTCGCAACAGAGTAGCGGTCACTTTCTCCACAGCTGCGGATGCAAATAACTTCCTTAAGCACCCGCTTCTAGGCAAAAATAAGTTTATAGCTGATATCCCTTCATATCATGTATCTCGAATGGGAGTGGTGCGAGGAGTTCCTTCAGACTGGACTATGGAGGAATTGGTCAATGGAACGTCCCTTATGGCCCCTGTACACACATGGCCAACGGTTCCACCAGCCCTTTGTGAAACCCCTTGGCCAAGATAAGAGCCGCTGTTTACACATTGGCGAACCAATCACTTGGCATTGGCTCTTCATGAAAGATGGACGTGGAGTGAAAAAATCTAGGAAATTCTTGGTCATAGACGTTGTCAGAAAAAAAATATTAAAAAATAATAACCCCGTAGTAAAATTAAATTATTTGCAATATTAACAATTTTTTGAATATTCTGATAAGAACATTTATCTTTTTTAGGAAATACATTAAACATTTGCAAGGTTATTTTATTTCCTAAAATCTACACTATTATTGGCATAGATAAACTTATTATTTTCGTAAATATATCACTACTGTCCTCTCTGACGGCTGACGACCAACTGAATGAAGCGCCAACGTGTAAACGCAGTTGGCCATTGGCGCCAAGATCCTTTGATGTGTGGACAAAAAACCGACACGAATCGGTTGGCCGGCAAGCGCAAGCGCCAACTGCCAACTTACGGCCAAGTAGCCCTCTACACACATGGCCAAGGGGGTTGGTGGAACTGTTGGCCATGTGTGTACAGCGGCCATTAGAGAAGGTAAAGGGAAGATCCTTAAAGCTCGTCGACTTCAACGGAAGATACTTAAAGATGATGGCTCCCCGTCTTGGGTTCCGACTCAATCGGTAGTAGTAACTTTTGAGGGTCAAAGCTTGCCTGCCAAAATTTTTGCATACTACACCTCATTAGTTGTGGACGTGTATCAGCTGCCAATAATCCAATGTAGGAAGTGCCTCAGGTTTGGTCACATCCAAGCACAGTGCCGGTCTGATGCTAGGTGCTACAAATGTTCACAAAAACACCCTGGGGATGGATGTAACATTGCTCCTGAACATGTTAGATGTATATTCTGTTCCGGCAGACACTATGCGACTGACAAGACATGTAACGAATTTGGTCGGCAGAAAGCCATCAAACTGGCTATGTCTGAACAGAGTATTTCGTATGCAGAGGCAGCTGCTCAGTTCTCATCAGTACGCCGCCCATAATCTGACGTAGCGAGAGTCATGTTTGAGCAGATTCCAGACTCTTCTAGATCGTCCGAGTCACCCTGCCATACGTTTATGCCAACATCCCCGCCTACGACATCTTATCGTAAGACCATTTATCGGGCGCCCCGGGCGAGGGTCCCCCTCTCCCCAGGTTATGACAGAGAGGCCCACAATAATATTGTTCGTACTCCCCCACCACAGCTCCCCAATGGCCAGGCCCTGAATGGTGCTTACAATAGAGTCACCCCTCAGGAGGACCTAATGGAGCTGTGTTTGAAGTTACTAACAAATATCATCGCCAAATGGAGCGACATTCTACCGAACGACGTTGCGCCTTTAATGGTCACACTTGCAGAGCGACTCACCTTTCATAATAGGTCACCAGGTCAACTTTTTACAATGGAATAGTCGGAGTATCATCCCAAAGAAACCAGAACTTACCCAGTTGATCAATGATCATGCTGTGTCCGTTGCGGCCATCTCGGAGACATGGTTACGTCCCGGGGCTCTTTTTAGAGTACCGGGGTTCTCGTGCCTCCGGGAGGACCGTAGTGACGGACGTGCTGGATGTGCGTTATTGATTAAACATTGTTACCCATTTTCTCAAATTTCTATCCCTCCCCACTCGGATGGGATTAATGCCGTAGCTGCAAAGGTTATGGGCATTAATTTCATCTCTGTATATATACCCCATACTGAGGTAGTTGATATAGACGAATTGCATTCTATTCTCTCATCTGTACCACACCCTCTGGTAATTCTAGGAGACTTCAATTGCCACAATATCTCTTGGGGATCATACCATTCCGATGCTTTTTCAACAGCTCTGCTGGATTTATTTGATGACATTAACGTGGGAGTCATTAACGACGGTACCCCCACGCATCGGGTTTACCCAGGTCAGAACCCCCAATCTATTCTGGATCTGACTGTATGTTCGCCGAACCTATCGTCCTTGTTATCGTGGAGGGTTTTGCGCCAATCATATGGTAGTGATCATTTTCCGATAATTATCACTAAACCAACGTCGATCCTTCCTTCACCACCGCCAGAGCCGCTGCTGAAATACAAAATACAGTCAGCAGACTGGCCCAATTATGCTTTTTTTGTCGAAGAGAGTATCAAAGAGAGGAACCCCACTGAGATGGACCAAGAGGGAAAGTATACGTACTTCAAAAATATCATTTTGGAAGCTGCCGACAAATTTATCCCGAAAAAGAAGCCTGCCAGGGTTAAAATTCCTTCCCCCCATGGTGGAACGCAGATTGCACGACTGCCATCAAAAAAAGAAACGATGCGGAGCGCCTCTTCAATGAATCCGGTAATTTGGACGATTACATTACTTTTAAAAAGTTTCGGCTCATACAAAACGTTTCTTAGCAAAGGCTAAAAAGAGGGGCTGGAAGGGGTTCTGCGAGAGCCTATCTCCTAGAACCCCTCCATCTCTTGTATGGCGAAATATTAAGAGATTTAGGGGTTCATTTAATCCAGAATCTAAACTAACAATAGATTCCCCCTGGATGGCAGAATTCGCAGATAGGCTTGCCCCGCCAACTGTCCCTGAGGCGTCCTGTTTGATATCCCCCCCGCTGCCACGTTCCTCCTGTTCTCTCGACCAGCCCTTCTCATTTTCAGAGCTTAACCTGGTAATTAATGGTTTAAGGAATACTTCACCTGGAGAGGATGGGATTCCATATTGTTTCCTGTCTAAGCTAAATACTCCCGGACAGGAATATCTGCTTGGCATCATAAACCATGCCTTTAACACAGGAGAGGTTCCAGCAGATTGGAAGTCCCAGGTAGTCATTCCTATCCTAAAGCCGTCTAAAAACCCAGACGAGGCTAATTCCTATCGACCAATCGCTCTTTCTGCAACAATGGGAAAGATATTAGAACACTTGGTTAAAAATAGGCTTGAATGGTTTGTGGAAAACAATGGAATTTTAGCAGACACACAGTTCGGTTTCCGAAAGGGGCGTAGCACTATGGATAGCCTAAACATTTTAACGAGTGATATTAGACTTACTTTATCAAAAAACGAATATCTGCTGGGATGTTTCCTCGACATCTCTGCTGCATATGACAATGTGCTTCTTCCGGTGCTCAGGGCTAAAATGCTACAACTGAGCATTCCCGCGAAGATTGTACACATTGTCACCTCGCTATTCATGGGCAGGTCTATCAAAATTAGACAAGGCAACTCCTATTGTCCTCCTCGGACTTTGTGGAGAGGTCTCCCTCAAGGATCGGTACTCAGCCCCTTCTTTACAACATATACACATATGACTTAGAACAATCTGTCTTATCCTTCTGTAACATCTTGCAGTACGCTGATGATCTTGTCTTATATACGATGGCAAAGTCAATGGATAAAGCAACTGCTAGTCTGAACACGGCTCTGGGTTACCTTGGGGATTGGCTCGGTGACCATGGGCTTACTCTATCTCCGACAAAGAGTTGTACTGTTACATTTAGCCGCAGAAGGAACATGCCAACAACTGATGTATACTATGACGGTGTCAGAATTCCGAGTAAGGAGTCTGTAAAGTTTCTAGGTGTTATATTGGACCATAAAATGTCTGGCACTCTGCACCACAAATACATAATAGGTAAATGTGAAAAAAATATCAACATACTACGAGCACTGTCCGGGGTGTGGTGGGGTTCTCATCCTTATTGCCAGAAGTTACTATATAATGCCATCATACGCAGTCATATAGATTATGGGTCACTTTTAATGGAACCTTGCAATAAGGATGGCCTTGACAAACTAGACCTCATCCAGGCAAAATGCTTGAGGATTATACTTGGCGCTATGAGGTGTTCTCCGAAGAATGGCATGCAGGTAGAAAGTGTTGACCCTCCACTGGCTCTCCGCAGACAGTATCTTGCGGACAGATTCTTAATCAAGAGCAGCTCATATTATAGCCACTTCATGCTTCCACGCTTGTGGCCGCTGGCGCTGGAGGTCACTGAAAACAGATATTGGACTTTTAAAGTTTTCCCAAGAACAGTAATATCTTTTTCCAAATTAATTAATATCTACCCCAATTTATATAAATCCGGTACTAATCCCATATTTGAAGTAGCATTTGAAACCCTTATATATACACCTAAAGTAATATTAGATATAGGCATTTTCAAAAATGATCCAGGAGCAAACAATAAATTCAATAAATTTTTAGAAAAATGGTCAAATTACTTACCGATGTTTACTGACGCTTCCAAGATGGATGCGACCAGTTGCGTGGGAGCAGCAGTGTGGATTCCTCGATACAATATAGCTCTCCCATTTAAATGTCCTCCACAATCTTCAATTTTTACAGGCGAAGCAGTTGCTATCCTTGAGGCTGTCAAATATGCAGAGACACACAACATTAGTAAAGCTATTATTTTTACTGATAGTAAAAGTTGCCTGCAGGCTATTATTGGCAACCAATTTAAAATGAAAATAAAGTTCCCTTTGATTTTAGAAATCAAAACCGTACTTCGCAGGTGTGAGTCAAAGGGTCTAACCATAGTTCTGAGTTGGATTCCTAGCCACTGTGGCATTAATGGCAATGAGATGGTTGATACATGGGCAAGGCAAGCTATCGACATTGGTTCAGTGAAATCGGTAATTTACAGTACTGACCTTTTGAGTGGCGCACTCGCAGACATGTTTGCCACATGGCAGGAGCAATGGGATATCTCGAAATTGCAGACGGGCAAGCACTATGGATGTGTGCAACCTCGTATCACTCGGAAGCCGTGGTTCTATCGTTTTCGTAATTCTCCTAAATGGGTTATATCCACAATTTGCCGGTTGCGATTGGGAAAAGTATGCACTCCGTTATTTCTGGCTATGATTGGTGTCCGCGCGAACTCATTATGCCAATGCGGGCAAGAGGAGGGTAACTTGGATCACATCTTCTTTTCTTGTTCAATGTGTAGCTACTCACTGTACGATGTATTGCCCGAAAGTGTACCACGACCTATATGCTTTAGCTCGCTACTTTGTTACATGGATTCGACCTTAACTTCTATCCTAATTAAATATTTACAAACAAATAACATTAAACTATAAATAACGTAAATTCATTCTCACTCTCATCTATAATATTCTATTACTTCATTTATTCCTATTATACATATAATATGGTTTTCTTTTCTTTCATTTCCCTCATGTTGGCATTACTAACATTCTGTCATCCGCTTCCCGCTTCTTCGCTAATCAATTTGTGTAAGTGTTGTCATGTGTTTGTCAGTGACGTTCATAACAAATGTTTTGTTTTAGGTTTTCCCTTCACATCCTTCATAAAAATTAAAAAAAATAAAAATACCGAACATTCTCCTCACGTGTGAAAGTCAAAGCTACGATAACACCAAGCCAACACTGACATTGGCAAATTCACCCTGTGCAAATTGGCAGGGAGTAAAAGCCAAAGCAAAAAAAAAAAAAAAATAATAAATGCAATATTTTAAAATAAGTTTTTCCTCTCATTTAACCTGTGGGATCCCGCGACCCGAAAACTCGTTTAGTCGTTGTCTCCCGCCGGCGCATATCTGTGCCGCGAAAATTTGCACCCTTGTTTCCCGGCAACTGCGCGATTGCGGAATTCCGTATTTCCCAAGGTTTTTTGACCCTTTACGAGTGTACGACTTATGTGTTGTTTTTCGCTTGTAAGACAGAAGTGTTTATAAATAGTTAAGAGTAATGTATATCATTATAAAGAGGAAGAATTGAACTTTCAGTTGATGTGCGTAAAATAATTCAATAGCGCCCAAATTATTCTAAATACCTTATGAATTCCAGAGAAAGAAGGAAAATGAGACCTAGGTGACTAAATGTACTAAAATAAAAGAATTTTATAATCTAAATGCATTTGTATGCTATTAATCCGCCGGCCAATAATATATTCTAACATCAAGTATAAAAAACACATAACAATACCTTTGAAAACATCTTTATATTTTTACTTCAAAATTGCGCGATCCGCAACGGCCATGATCCCGGTAACAGAGATCGATTGTTCACTACTTTGTAATCACTTTGTAACAAATGAAACATTGTTGGATCCGCTCTGTTTTTATTATTTTGCATGGATAATATAATTAAGAACTTAAAATAAGGTAAGTAAATAACAATGGAAATAATAAAAACCATATTTTTGATGGAAAATATAAACACTTTGTAACGGACAACGTACTTTAGACCCAACTTTGATTTGCGGTTTTTACACAGAAAACGCACTATAATAACAAATTATTGTATTTAGTATTAATCTATAAAGAATAAATATATAAAAAACAACTATTAATTACTGTTTGCTAAGCAAAATCCCAGTAATATTCACTAAGTCAACACGGTAACGCGGAAGTTGCTCTACGCACGGAGGTCCAACTTTAACTGGTCATGGCTTGTTTTGTTTCTATGGGAGTGAGTGGATGTTTGGAACCATTCTTTCCGGAGCTTTATTAGGAATCGAATGAAACTTATTCCAATGGAATTTGAGTCGTATAATTTTAGAAATAAAGTTTTAAATAGAATGAGATATTCGGGCTCAAATTTGTGGCGTGGGAAACATAGGTGTACGAATTCGCGGACACATATGTGCGCCACTGGGAGTTGACGGAAACTAGGATTTTCAAGGACGCGGGAAACCTGGTAAAATTATTTACGGCTCATATCTGAGCCATCGGGATCCCACAGGTTAAAAATACGTGTAAGCAGTTTTTTCACAATGGACAATTTGGAGCAACGTGATGTAATTAAATATCTTCATAAAAAAGGATTGACTGCGAAACAAATTTATGAAGATATGCAGTGTACATTAGGGCAATCCGGTCCATCATATACGATGGTAAAAAAGTGGGCAGCTGAATTCAAGCGGGGACGAGTCAGTATCGCAGATGACCCTCGCTCCGGGAGGCCAACTACTGCGACCAATCCAAATAATGTGGCAACTGTATGCAAAATGGTAATCCAAGACCGACGGTTAAAAGTGAGAGAAATAGCCGACATCGTAGGCATCTCCTATGAAAAAACTCAAAACATTATAGTTAACGAATTAGGGTTTTCCAAGGTGTCGGCGAGATGGGTTCCAAAGCTCCTTTCAGTGGAACAAAAAATCACTCGTCTAACAATTTCACGCGACTGTCTAGACCTGTATGAAGCTGACCCTCAAGACTTTTTGGACAGATATGTTACTATGGATGAGACATGGGTCTACCACTATACGCCCGAGACTAAACAGCAATCAAAACAGTGGGTTCGTGTTGGATCTCCGCCACCCAAAAAGGCAAAGGCCATTTTGTCGGCAAATAAAGTTATGGCATCAGTGTTCTGGGACGCAAAGGGTGTAATAATGGTTGACTATCTCCAAAAAGGTACGACTATAAACTCGGACTATTATTGCGAACTTTTACGTCGATTACGTCGACTTTTACGTCGACTTTGAAAGTAAAAAGACCTGGAGTGCTGACAAAGAAAGTTCTTTTCCACCAGGACAATGCACGCGTGCATACGTCACTAAAGTCAATGGCAGAAATTCATAATTGCGGGTTTGAATTATTGCCGCATCTGCCTTATTCACCCGATTTGGCACCATCGGACTTCCATTTATTTCCAAACTTAAAAAAAAACACATGGGTGGTAAGAAATTTTTGACCAACGACGAGGTCCAAGCTGAAGTGGATACCTATTTTGAAGGCCTGGAGGATTTTTTTTTTTAAAGTGGTATAATGGCTTTGGAATCCAGATGGAATAAGTGCAAATACCTTAACGGGGACTACGTAGAGAAATAAAAATATTATAAAAAAACTTTGGTTTTGATTTCATACTTAAGCCGCGAACTTTTCAATCAGCCCTCGTACAAGCACGGTACGCGTTCTCCTACACGAGCCTAGAATGTGTGCTAGGAACGCGCTACTTCCTATAAAACCGAAGTTTTACAGCGGTTCAGGGTTGAATCGTGTTTCTCAGAAGAAACATTTCTTTTGCGCGACACTGTGCTGATTATGCTCTTAAATGGATCCCAATTTTTTGGTGCATCATAGCATTATTTAAAAGAACATTACAAATGAGTCCACTCTTACAGGCGTCAAGGTCGACGTATCCCCCAGCTCCGACCGTCTCCAGCTCCTCGCGCCCTTCGACAAGTGGGACGGCAAGGACCTGACCGAGATGACCATCCTCATCAAGGTCAAGGGCAAGTGCACCACCGACCACATCTCCGCCGCCGGACCCTGGCTCAAGTACCGTGGCCACCTTGATAACATCTCCAACAACATGTTCATCACGTAAGTATTTGTGAAGGTCAAGGTCACATTCAAGATTCATTACGCCTGTCTTTGTATCGCGCCCTTTGATTAGTAGGATGGCAAGGTTTAACTGAAATGACCATCCTCATCAAGGTCAGTAAGTGCACCACCGACCACATCTCTGTTGCAGATCTTTGCTTTGATTATATGGACTATTGAAATAACTCACGCTATTACTTCCAGCGCCACCAACGCCGAGAACGGCGAACTGAACAAAGTGAAGAACCAAGTGACCGGCGAGTGGGGCGCCGTGCCCGCCACCGCGCGCGCCTACAAGGCGGCCGGCGTGCGCTGGTGCGTCATCGGCGACGAGAACTACGGCGAGGGCTCCTCCAGGGAGCACGCCGCTCTAGAGCCGAGGCATCTCGGAGGACGCGCCATCATTGTCAAGAGCTTCGCTAGGTAAGGAATAGCTTCCGAGCTTCGAGATATCACACTAGATAGTCTTGCATCTTGTGAGAAAGTATATCACAAGCGATATTTATGATTGTATATAGGATCACAGATTAATTAGGGAAATATGCAACTAGGGAACAAATCAATTTATTTTATTGAATTTTTTTGATTTGTTCTTTTTCAAGTAGTCACACTACCATATATAAATTATACACTGGTGCCCGAGCCGGGTAACGAACCCGGGTCTTCAGCTTACGCGGCAAACGTCATTACCACTAGACTAGATTGGGCGGATGGGTGGTCTATTGGTAATGACGTTAGCCGCGTAAGCTGAAGACCCGGGTTTGTTTCCCGGCTCGGCCACCAGTGGGCCTTGTCGTTTTTATGATATCTTTTTCAATTTATAAGGACATATGATGAGATGACGAGTGATAGAGATGTATGGAAGAGAAAGACATGCTGCGCCGACCCCAAGTGACTGGGATAAGGGCAAGAGAATGATGAAGATGATGATGATTAATTCTCAAGTTTTGGACAATATGCGGCAGTGATGAATCTTATACTTAAGGATCACAGATTAATTAAGGATCATATGATTAAAGCCTCCGCCACACAAAGCGTTTTGATAGAGTAGCGTTAGCGGAGCGTCAGCGGAGCGCAATGATAGCGGTGCGCCGGCGGAACGCTGGCGTTCCGCTCGCAATCCGCGCGCATTCCGCTCGCAATCTACGCTCGTTAGTTCCCGCCGGCGTCCGCTGGGCGTAACGCCAGCGTTCGTCCGGCGCACTGCTAACGTTGCGCTCCGCTGACGCTCCGCTACCGCTCCGCCTACGCTATCAAAACGCGCATGTGTGGCCGACCTTTAAATGTGAATTTGTGTGCAGGATCCACGAGACCAACCTGAAGAAGCAGGGCATGCTCCCGATGACGTTCGCCAACCCCGCCGACTACGACAAGATCCAGCCCACTGACAAGATCTCCCTGCTCGGACTCAAGGACCTCGCTCCCGGCAAGGTATACCCTCTTCAAACATATCTCTCATCATATTGGTTTAAACATTTTAAATTAACACAGTCAATCAAGAACAAGTGCGGGTAGTGCCAAAAACTCTCGCGGCTAGATGTTGATGCAATTCCTCTCCAGTCTACCTGACCACGAACATAATGTGATGTTCGAGACGGGCCAAATATAAATTTAAGTGTTTACCTGCGCGATTAAGGGCCCGTTGCACCAACCACATTTGACAGACACATCATCGTCACGCAGCAGACGACTATGGAACTTCCCATACAATAAAAATTTAACGAACGCTTTAACGGTGACAGACGGTTTGATGCAACCGGCCCTTAGTCCCGTTTAGTTCTAAAATTATACCTCTCATAATCAGTACTTCCCCAATGGCTTAGCACATTGTTCTTCTGAACATCTGCTGAGTTGCGTTCACGCGCGCAAGAACGCAACTCATACTTAAACTAGGGTGCTCAAGGAATATGTAGTGTAGAGAAGCAGGTGGCCTATTGATGCCAAGGAAAGGTTAGGCATCTGAGTAAATTTAATGAACCCTGACTTAATCTAGTAGATGATTTTTTCAATCTTCTTTGTTTTGTCTGTTACTGATCAATCTTTATTTCTGTCGTTAAGCGAATTCTACGTATACTCTGGCTCAACGAAATTCTCATTAGAAAAATGCTGCAACTTTGAAAAAAGTACGCGCGACTAGACTGTCCATACAGATTTTTTTTTTTTACTAACATAGGTTTCAACATTCAAAATGTTCCATTATGTACCTAATACTTTTACATTTTTCAACAGCAAGTGGAATGCGAAATCAAGCACGCCGACGGCAAGACCGAGCGCATCAAGCTCAACCACTCGTTGAACGAGCAGCAGATCGCCTGGTTCAAGGCTGGCTCGGCTCTCAACAGGATGAAGGAGATCGCCGCCGGCAAGTGAGCGCGCACACAACCTAGGTAGTAGACGTACCAAACCACGCTGGCACTAGCAAAACTTAAAGTCATATACTGAGAAAGGTGACCAGCGTTTTAGTCCTCGCGGCAGGTGCCTAAACCTTTCGGCCACCCGGACAGCGTCTTCTGTCCTCGCGGCAGGTGCCTAAACCCTTCGGCCACCCGGACAACGACGACGTAGGTAGAATTTTCCAAGTATATGCACTTTTGACTAACTTACGGCGTCATCTAGCCATCAAAATCTTCAAATGACTGCTCGCTAGTGAGAAATATGAAATGCCTTAAAATCGTATAACCGCAAGCGTAAAACAACGCTAGGGTTGACACCGATTTAAAATAGTTTTGAAAATTTTGCTTCGTGCCTGCGTGATATTTAATAGGTTTATGTATGGTAACCGTTACCATCTAGAATTATATTCTAGTAGTATTTCCATTCTCAAGTTTTGGACAATATGCGGCAGTGATGAATCTTATACTTAGCTTAGTACAAATAGATGAATTTAGTATTTAAGCTGAATGTCTTATTTTCTTTGAATGTATTATTTAAAATGAATTAAGTACTTTTTTTTATTTATGTAAATAATATTTACCAAATCGATGAATAAAGTTACGTATTACCTTACTGTTGTTTATCTTCCTAATTACCTGCCTATTTTTAACACCACAAATTGGTACAGCATCTAATCAAGCCGATCAGACTATGCGTCGAAAGTAGTTAAATTTCATTTTTGGCACAAGCTTTTATCGCCGACTGTACCTTTTCAACAGTCATCTACTGCTCTCCGAGACGTTTCTAAAAACCCCTTACTCGATGGGGAATACGACGTTTCAGAACAGAGTTCCTATTGCCACCTTTCTGCTCCATCATCAGATCAGCTCCATGATACCATAATATTGCATTGTCTCGTGATTTACATGTCTGTGCAAATTTCAGCTCAATCGGAAACCAGGAAGTGGCTCAAATTTAGCTTCTTCTATCCATACTAACAAGGCAAGTTGAATAAAAGCTTGTAAAAAACCGGGCAATACCATTTGGACAAGTATTTGTGACAATCCATCACAGAAAGGCCCTTATGGCAGGTATTGAGTTAGGCACAGATCCTAAATCTGCATTAAATAAGCTATCTAATACAAAAAAAATCATGGCCCTAGGCCACGTACTTTTTTTTTTTTTAAATCATCAAGCATACACATGCTAAGTATTGCACTTTTGAGAAAACGTGAAAAGAAGTTTGAAACTCACTTTAGGGTGTTCCCATTGGAAGTTACATAGATGACGATTGATTGTGTATCTCAAGGTACATTTCTTTGAGAATCAGTTGTGATTGTGTTTCATCGACTTCCAGATCATGAAAAATCGAGCTTTGATTAGGGCAAGTCGCTTATAAGAAAAAAATTAGGAAAACATATTTTTTTCTTTTCTTCTAATATGTTGCTATCTGAACTATAGTACATAGTTATATATGTTTCAACTTACATTTAAGGATAGAAATAAAATCCCAATATGTATATTTTAATCAGAATATCACAATTAGAATATTTAACATCTGCTCCTATAATAATAATAATTTTCGTATAGAGACTTCTAAATTATATTTAATCAGTCTACACATTTATAACTAAAGTGTCAGAATTATTCTGCATGTCTTATTTTTTTATTTATAAATTTTTAAAGTTACATAAAAATCACAAATTATTGACTCCCATACATTTGGGAAAAGGGCCCTTATGACCATCACAGATAAAAATTACTCATTGCTAATGTATTTTATTATTTTAGTTACTTATCTTGTATTATAACAGAATACCAAAGAAAAAATGTTATATGAAGTAAACTTAAAATCTTGATCATTAATCAGTAATTCTCATAAAACGTTTATTATAATTATTAATTCACACAGTACCTACCAGATCGAATTTAAAGTCGGCAGAAAACTATTGATGCCACACAGATATCCCTCAGAAATCGCCTCAAATTACGCCTCCGTAATGCCACGATCGCGACTATCGTGTCGTCCGTCCTAGGAACTAAATCATAGAATACCCGATAGTCGGGTTTTCGGCAATGTATTAAAGCTATATAAAATACTTAAATTACTTCAGATATTAGAGCCATTAGTATTAGCGAACAACTTTTCTAACATGCTCGCCAGGGTCACGGCCTACGACCTCGCCGCGATAGATAAGCGATACGATCGACTCACGCGCAGCTTACCTGCGATTAATCGTACTTTTTCCTGAGAATGACACATGGAGTAAAAGCGGGGTGGTCCCTAAAAAACCTCTTGTCCACAAAAATTGGTTTACATATAATTCCAGTAATAACATTTCAATTTTACTTACGTTAAGATCGTTATCGTCCATACTTCGTGACAGCTTCAAGTGTTGTAGATATATATATTACACATATATTATAAATGGAAAAGTGTGTGTGTCTGTTTTTCCGTCTTTCACGGCAAAACGGAGCGACGAATTGACGAGATTTTGAAGTGTATGTATAGTTGAAGGGATGGAGAGTGCCATAGGCGTCTTTTTCTAACCCCCAGTTCCCTAAAACGGGGGGTGGAAGTTTGTATGGAACATTCAGCAATTTTCGAATTTAACGCGAGCGAAGCCACGGACAAAAGCTAGTCTTCTATAAAAGATCCAAGCAAGATTTTTTTTTTGTAGTTTCAAATCAAAACACGATACCTACGGATCGGTAGGTATATTAACAATCGCTGTACGGATCCCAATTATTTTTTATTATACTTATAGTTACTTTGTACACTTTCCAATATCCCTTACAACAATATCCTGACAGGATACGCTTAATAACCCGTTGCAGGATTTGCTCACTGTTCTACACAGGGTCACGGCGTAACCTTGCGACGCCTGCGATAACGCGATACGATCTCCTCGCCTCGTGTCGTGCGTCGCTTGCGAAATGCGCGCGTGTAGGCGTTTAACGCGTTGAGAGAAATGGGCTCATTTAGGCTCTGATCCCGCCACATGCGAGTAAGCTAGCATAGCTTACTGCTTATCGGCAATTGGAAGGAACAAAAAAAAATAGTCGCTCTCGTGTAAATAAAAGCGCGGGCGATTTATAGTTCATAGTTCGACGACCGACGCTGGTCGCCTAGCGGTAAGAGCGTGCGACTTTCGATCCGGAGGTCGCGGGTTCGAACCCCGGCTCGTACCAATGAGTTTTTCGGAACTTATGTACGAAATGTCATTTGATATTTGCCAGTCGCTTTTCGGTGAAGGAAAACATCGTGAGGAAACCGGACTAATCCCAATAAGGCCTAGTTACCCTCCGGGTTGGAAGGTCAGATGGCAGTCGCTTTCGTAAAACTAGTGCCTACGCCAAATCTTGGGATTAGTTGTCAAAGCGGACCCCAGGCTCCCATGAGCCGTGGCAAATGCCGGGATAACGCAAGGAGGATGATGAGTTCGACGACCGACGACGATAATTCGGTCACGCTGTCATCGCTTCTCTTTTATTTACACGGGAGCGACTATCTTTTGTTCGCTTCTATCGCCGATAGCACACTGGCTTTTGGTGGGACCAGTGCCTTAGGCTATGGGAGGTATTTTGAGATTGGACTGCAAACTACTTACGCCGTGGCTTGCGTGGGCGACGGTCGCGCGATGGTCGCGCGACGGCGATGCGACGCATACGAAATCAAACCTTATCGATATGGAAGTAGACGATGCGATGAGACGCGACGGCGACGGTCGCGAGACCGTCGCCCACGCAAGACACGGCGTTAGTGTGTTTATAAACTAATATAGGTTAACTGGAAGAGTGGATTCTTAGAGATAAATCCTTTCTACTACTCAATCCGTTCTTTCTGTTGTAACCAATGTTTCTTTTTGTTTTGATGCAATAACGTGGCGGTTAGTTAAAAATAACATACGTAGGTATGTATAATAAATTATCTCTATCAAGTATCGATAAATTCGTTTTACTATTGTATGACCTATACGTGGTTAAAAATCAGTAGCGACCGTAGCGTCTATAGCTATTTGATAGCTATACAAAGACATCGCCATCGTATAACTTTGTTCTGTTTTACAGGTCCTATTGGAAGGCATTAGGCTATATATTATTATGGCAATTACACGTACGAACATAAATACGAGTAATCATATATTAGCATAAACATATTGTACATGTAGAACAAACAAGGTATCGATTATATCACAAACGGCCACAATTCAAAGTGTAGTGAGGTCGACCGGTTTGACCGCTGATATTGACCCGATATACATTGCAGATCATTTTTGACTGTCATTATTAAAAAGGTAATAGCTAATAATGAAGGTAATAGTCGATAAGATGCATGCACGTTATTATAATAGTAATTTAGTACAAAAAGAGGCATTTTTCATTATTTTGTCTTCTTCAACTTAGCGTTTTCCCGGCCTGAAATGAGACAGAAAAATGAAAATCTTGCTAGGAAGTCTCTTCTTCCTCGGTTCCTCATGGCATGGCTGAGGATCACGACCACGGTCTTCTGCAGTCCTAATAATAGGCGCCTGTGTCAATCCCTGGCAAGTCCTTTTGCACGCTGTCCACCCAGGGGGTTGGTTGGTGGATGGCCACTCCCCCGTCCTCCATCCATTCTAACCATAATACGTTTCTCAAGGTTTTCCGGCTCCCGGCTCCTGTTGCGAGTAGAGTTTGACGCAAAAAAATACACCCCCAGGGAAATAAGCGATCTAGGTACATAAGGTAATAATAGGTATATAAGGAGGCAAACTGACATTTTATCACGATTTATGGCATCACTAACATGTCACCTTAAGACGCTACAGGAGCGAAAATGCTAACATGGAAAGGAGCCCCCCTTTCAATATGGGAATTTTAGTTCAATACACTAGTGTTATCAACTAGATTTATCGAAAAAAAATTGTCCATTCAGAACAACTCAGTTAAAAGATATTGCGAAAAAATCTTTAAAATTGAGGTTCCTCTCTCGTTTCCTCCTTCAAAACTTTATCGTAACGAAATTTGTGAATATGAATAACAAATATCTGTGTCGGACTGTTTAGCTTTTTTGGCTAATTGTTACTAATTTTACCACACCTTTTTTTGGGCCATTAGCAATAAGGCCGTATTTGGAAATTTTTGATGGGTTCTTTAAAAACAATAATATAAAAAAAAAATCAAAACGGACCGACACAGATAAAAATAATAATAATCTGTGTTGAAAACATCATTGCTCTATCTTCTAAAACCAGGGAGGAAATAGTGGAGAGCGTTTGTATGGAGAATTGACCCCTCCTGTACCCATCGTCTTAAAACAGGCCTACGTAAGATGGCACCGTTCAGTGTGTATGCTTATTTAATTATAAGCAAAAGCGCCTGTAAAAGATGTAACAAGCCGTTTTAAAGTGGAAAAAATACTGTTAGGTGAGAATTGAACTATCAGAAGATGGAGAGTTTTTGCTCCTTGACCTCACACGTGCACGCCCTTTCCGGAAAAAACCCTAGTCTAAAAGTGTTAGTCCGTGTAGACTACGTGATACAGTTGCATACGTGACATGCCTAATATATTGGACACCCATAGATTTATCACCCAGATAGCAGCTCGATTAATTGCACGTCACAAATTAATATCCAAGCTACCTAGATACTTACACGGGCAGGTGTCAGGTCTATCGCAAACCAAGTCTTGGATCTAGATGTAGACTGATAAATTCACGGATCAATTCTGACATACCTACCTTACTACCTACTCAATACTTACTTACTCATATTAAAGAACGTGAAGACAAAAATATTTTCACTACTTTAAGTTTCACAGAAGTATCTCCATTCTCTTCTCCTTGACTGACCTCATTTTTAACCCCCAACGCAAAAACGACGGGGTGCTATAAGTTTGACGTGTCTGTCTGTCTGTCTGTGTGTGTGTCTGTCTGTGGCATCGTAGCTCGGGACTAATTTTTAAAATAAAATCATTACAGATAATAATATTGTCAATGAAAAGTAATGAATAAATCTTTATTATTACAAAACATTAAATGATTACGTATTTTTGAACCTTTTAATGCCTAATTTTCCAAATTTTGAGAAATAAATACAGTTTCGGTTATTAACCGGTTAGAGACTATAAAAACCGGTTTTTAACAGAGGCCAAAAAGTTTCGGTTAACCGGTTTTTCGGTTAACCGGTTAACCGGTTTGCACACCCTAATCGTAGCTCCCGAACGGATGAACCGATTTCGATTTAGTTTTTTTGGTTTGAAAGCTGAGTTAGTCGGGAGTGTTCTTAGTCATGTTTCATAAATATCGGTCCACTATATCGCGATCGGGGGCTTTTTCAAAATTGTAATTTTGTGGTTATATACAACTACGTATCCGTATTTTCACATTATCCGATCCGATATCGGATGTAGGACCAATATCCCATACATTCAAGCCGCCATCTTTGATTTTTGCCTTTGAAATCCTTCCGACATCCGATATCGGATTGGATAATTTGAAAACGCAGTAAATACACTTAGTCCATAGGGCCAAGTAGCTGTCATTCCATCCTGACGTGGTCTCCTTGTTATTTGTTAAACTATATAAGGGAGGCAAACTCTTACTTTGGCTCCTTAAATTACCTCGGCTACTATAGATGCTGACTGTACACTTAAGTCGTTCGCATATCACACCAGCGATTAATTAAGACAACCCGCCAGCGGGGAATCCGCGAACTTTTAAGCTTTTAACGACTGCAGAGCTGCGGTCTTTGACATATTTTGGGGTATTTTGACTCCACAGGGCGTCTATGTTCCCGACTTTTATTTAGGCCTTATATTTCGCTATCACTATTATTTTTATAATAGGTACTAAGAGTTAATTAAGAGATTAACTGCGGACTCGATCGTCACCGTCGGGATGCCCATTTCGGTATTTTGCCACTAACTGATCTGAGTGCTTTCAAATTCGCTCAACATCTGCTGTGACTCACAAAATTGCGCCTCTCTGAGACGTTTTGCGCCTTTGGCTTTATGAGGAACTCCACTTTGGACTTTTGGGTAGACTCATATTTTTGCATTTGGATAGCGACGTAACTTTGCCGTTCGTCGCACAACAACGTGGTTCGTCAAGGGCTGGAATCCTCCTTTTACGGCGCCCTAGCAACAGCGCCTTATGAATGGCAATGTGGTGCAACTTTCCACTTAATCTGAATTACCTACAAATCTCGATTTTCAATAGATGGATTCATTCCCGACTCCTCTCGCCATTTGGTGATATGTGCGCGCCTACGCAACGTATAATTTTTTGTATGGATTTTTCCACATTCTCGATTTTGGCGCCCCCTTACCATGTGGCGCCTAGAGCGGCCGCTCCACTCGCTCTACCCTTAATCCGGCCCTGCACATGATGGCCGCGGGAGTATGTCGCCGCGAGATAGATGACACGTCTTCTTCTAACTGTATTAATGACATAAGGACGGGTAGTCTATCTCGCGGCGACATACTCTCGCGGCCATCATGTGCTAGGCCTACTGGTCCTGGATTAGATCTGAATTTCACGGCTCCGATTTGTCATATAAATCATATTTAATTGGACATGCAGTAGCGTGTATGTGGGACAGGATTACTTAATAAACTAGTGCTAGGGCTCGCTTGCGACATGTTACATGGCAGGGCTTAAGTGGACCTGTGTTATTATTAAATTTAGCTGTCAACAATTTGCTTATACTTACAGCAATTACGACACTTAACAGAAGCTATCTTAATGAAACACAATCATAATGTTGTTGGATGAACTTTTCACTCGCGCACCGAGATTTCCGTACAAACTTTTAGTTTATAAATGAACAATAAAACCCAAGAAATATTTTTTTAGCTATCTAGGATTCGAGTAGCATTTGTATGAAGCTGCGTCAGCATCGAAGCTGCGTCAGCTTTTTAAAGCCTAAATGTTTAGCTCTAATATTATATATTTAACACCATTGTATACCACATTTAATGGCAAATAAATCATTTCAAAATTTCATTTCAAATTTCGAAACGTTGTAAGTATCCGTAACTTCCGTAAGTACACACCCAAATTTTTTTTTATATTTATGTAGTTTTTGTACCTTTTCCATTTTTTATAGCTCAATCAAATAACATAGCGTGTATTTCCAGTAAGTAGATATCTTGTTAATGTATGGAAATAGAGTAAAATCAGCAAGCGAATCAGAGTCAGCTGTCACTATGTCTTCAGATTAAGCCTCTGAGCCAACTGCACGTTTCAATATCTCCGGATTATAGACCAATTATTGTGATGGATACCTATTTCTTATTCGCTCCTAGGATTATATTAAGTATTCCAAGAAATACTCTAAGCTATTAGATGCCTCGTTAGAAGAACTCAAGATATTAAGTTATACATACTATATTATCGAGCTTTATATATTAGGGTGGAGCGAAAAAACACTTTTCTGAAATTAGCAAACCTAATAGTTATCAATCAATGCCCCTTAGTCTATGAAGCCTTTGTGCAAATTTTCATCTTTTTAAATCAACATCTTCTGCCTCCGCATTAGGGTTGAAATTTTGAAAATCTCATACAAATCTAAAAATTCAACTTTCAGATTTAAAAAAAAATTCGACAGTATTATGTTTAGTATATGTTATTGAAACATATCATTATGAAAAACTACAAAAAGTTGCGAAAATAGCGTCAAGAATCGCCAAAGTTTGTCTAGTTTCAGTACATTCGCCAAAATAGCCGCTAAAATACTGAAAATTGGCGATTTTTAACGCTATTTTCGCAATTTTTGGTAGTTTATTGTAATAATATGTATCAATAATGTATACTGAACATAATACCACTGAAAAACATTTTTTATCTAAAAGTTGAATTTTCAGGTTTGTATGAGATTTTCAAAATTTCAAACCTAATGCGGAGACAGAAGATGTTGATTTAAAAAGCTGAAAATTTGCACAAAGGCTTCATAGACTAAGGGGCATTGATTGATAACTATTAGGTTTGCTAATTCCAGAAAAGTGTTTTTTCGCTCCACCCTATTATATATACTATATTTTCGAGCTTTGTAACATAGAGCCCATGGAGAACTCGATCGAATAGGTAAATGTACGAATTACACCATAGATTAAATATAAGAAGATTATACCATCCTATACCTACATTAAAATAACGTGCCTAGAACGTGCAAAAAGTAGATGGCGCTACTAAAAAAATGCCTTATTGCCATACTTGTAAATGGCGTTAAGTGTCAGTTTCGTTCGACATAGATTTATGGCTCGAAGGTGACAGTGTGTGTGTTCTGTTTGTCTGTGTGTGTGTCTGTTTGGAGATAGCTAAGGGGATAGAGAGTGACATATAAGCTATTTTGTGTCTCTTTCAACCCCCCCACTTCCCTAAAATAGCATTCCGATATTTTCGAATTTAACGCGAGCGAAGCCGCGGGAAAAAGCTAGTATTACATATACTTACCTACCATACCGGACTGATAGTCCGATTAAATAAATAGTTCTCGAATATATGCACGATTTGCGAGTATTTTAATGAATTGCAGTTCAGTCCCACACGTGCCGGCCAGTTTCGCAATAACTGACTTATCTAACAGGGGTAATGGTTTTTAATCCGCGTTAATAGGCTTTGTGACAGGCAGGGGTCATAAACAATGACAGATGTTGGCGATGTTGCAATTATTTTCACCGATAGAAAAAGTACATACATAGTTATCTAGAAATAGGTAGGTAAGTACCTACTTAGTTTCCCTTCGTTTCTCCAGTACGATAGTAACTAGTCTTTATTATACTGTGGTTCCTCTCAGAATTAGAGAGGTGCTATTTAGAGGTGCAATATAAATTACAATCGAAACCATGTAATACAGCATTGTACGCCAAAAGTTTTTTTGGAATGGCATCAAAAATTTATAATAAACTACCAAAAGTGATTCTACAAATTAATGAGGTAAATAAATTTAAAAAAATATTGTACAAATTCTTAGTATAACAAAAGCGTACTATACTGTACAAGATTTTCTGTCAGATTCGGGAGATTTTATTATTACTTTTTAACTTTTACCTACATATTTTTATTACCTATACTATATGTAACTTAGTTTATAAATGCAAGCTACATGTTCTTTGTTTTGTAGCTACACTGTATTTGTATGCCATGTGGCGAAGCATAGTGATACCTATCTTTATACTATACATTTAAGACCTACTGTTGTACATACCTATGTTTAACAAATAAATGATTTGGAATTTGGAATATGGAATTTAGAACTACAAATCACCGGGCGTAGCACACAGCACACTAGTTCGATAAATTTTATCTCATCGGTGCGTCCCTATCACGCAGATCGCATTTACAAATAGTGCGAAAAGGTCGGCCCTGACGTTATATTGTTTATTACGCGAACATGCTTGCCTGGTATACATACTAAAAGAACTATAAATAAAGTATTCATTTAACTGGGCATAAGATATGTCTAATAGATAAAACTAGTAAAACAATGACAACCACTAATATCTCGTAATCCTATCATGCAAACCTGTACGCACGATTGACAAATAGGCTGTTCTTGAGCGCTTGACAGTGGCGCCAAACTGAAGGCTGTGGACAAATTACTTGTTTGACAGAGTTGACATCTGCCTAATGTAGAGAGACCGTTTTTAAATTACAGGACAACTAATTATTTAGAGTTAACACAACAGAAGTTGACAACGACTTTGATAGTTTCATCGCTGCAAGAGTTATTGTCTTAGTGCGTTTTCACATTATCCGATCAGATATCGGATGTAGGACCGTCTTTGATTTTTGTTTTGATTTCTTCCTACATCCGAGATCGGATCGGATAATGTGAAAACGCACTTATTTTAAACATCAAATTTCTATGAAATTGTGACGTTTAGTCTATCAAAATTATTGCCAACATTACCAATCTAAATGGTAGATTGGGTCTACCAAACCACATCTCGGAAACTGGCGATCAAATATATGAAAGAGGCGCGTTCCTGGCACACATTCTAAGCTCGTGTAGGTGAACGCGTACCATGCTTGTATGAGTGAGATATGACAGGTTGATTGTTCGCGTTTTTGACATGCGGTAACTGTGAGGTAACCGAGAGGGGGTGGGCGGCGCTTTCAGCGGGGAGCGGGAGTGGCCACACTGTACGATAGTACTCTTTATTATACTGTGACCGAACATACCGTCATCTCAGTACCTACGGCAAATCAGTCCTACCTACAGCAAAGATCACGAAATATTTTCCTCAGGTCCAGATTAAAATAAATGACTATCAGATTCCGCTCCGGAAGGGCGATGTGATGGCAGCACAAGAAAACGCGTTCCGCCATTTATAGTAATTTTATACCACACAAACAAAATATAACGTTGAAGAGCCAAAAACGATTGGTAATGTAAAACTACAAAATGCAATCCAAGTGAAGAAAATAGTCTAAACTAAAACTACGGAAAGTTCTGTGATACTTTTGGGAATATTAGGCAGCTTGATGATGATGGTGATGATTATATCCTGCTATCCCTCATCAGGGACATAGGGCTCTCAGTAGGGATTTCCATTCTTCGCGGTCAGCGCGGCCTCCTCTAGCTCCGCCCAGCCAAGGCCAACTGGTGCCGTCTCTTTTTCCACTGTGCTACTCCAGGTGGTACGTGGTATTAGGTAGATTAGGTACATAAAAAGAAGCAACCATCCATAGCAAATAACCCTATTTAGACCTGTTCATAATTTCTGTCTGGAGTCGGGAAATTCGAAACTTCACGTTCTCCGCTCACGTCGCAAAGTAATTATAGATGTGTTTTAAATATGCGTAGTAAGGAAACGCTGCTTACTTCATGCCAATAAATAGAGGCCTTTATCGTTAATCGAAATCGAGTTAGCCTCAGCTAGGGTTGTCCCGATTCGTCATAGTTCGGTTAATAGTTCGTTAAATACGCATTGTATTAGTATCGCCGACCGAATTCTGCTTAAGGATTTCTTCTCAAGGTCCCGCCTACATCCGTCTTGTAAAGTCAGTTACAAAAGTATTATTAGATTTTCTTGTAAAATAGTATATCCATACTTACTAATATTATAAATGGGAAAGTGTGTGTGTGTCTGTTTGTTTGTCCGTCTTTCACGGTAAAACGGAGCAACGAATTGTCGTGATTTTTAAGTAGAGATACTTGAAGGGATGAAGAGTGACATAGGCTACTTTTTGTCTCTTTCTAACGCGAGCAAAGCCGCGGGCAAAAGCTAGTTAGATTATAAGTGCGGAAATAAGGAAATTCGAAACCAGAATACATAGATCGACGTTTTATAGTACATGTGGACCTTTGAAGTTTCGACATAGGCTCTCCTTGAAGATTATCGGCTTTTTGCATTAAAATCATAATCATAGTTCATCATGTTTACAAGCAATTTGACGACCATTTGCAGCTCGAGGGGAATATCTAAATTTCGTTAACTCTGGGTAGTTGACGGGCAGGGGGTCTACCCAACACAGAGGTAACGAAAATTACTACATAGTCAGTTGATTTTAGGGGCCCGATTATGATTTTTATGAGTATTAACTGGTTCTGACGGGGCTGTCGTTATAACTTCATTTTCCATGCACTGATCAGCGTAAGCGATCTTATAGGTCGTATTCACAGATTCCATATAAACCCTAAATATACATAGTCCTGTGGTCGTGTCAAAACTAATTAACAACCAGTTCAAATCAGGATGCATATTCATCTTTCTGACAAGTCCCTAAGGGCATTTTCAGAATTTGGGACTCAAAATTAGTGCAAGTAGTTAACAAAAATGAACTCGCTGTCAGGTTTGTCACGAGAATTAAGCATGAAATTTAAATAAAAATATTGTTCTTGTGTTAATTACCTTTAAGCGATAAATCTACATTCAAAAGTTAATTTTTAGACAGATTTTATGCTTAATTGTCGTCACAAAACTGACAGCGAGTTGATTTTTGTTAACAACTTACGCTAATTTTGGGTCCCAAATTCTGAAAATGCCCCTAAGCAAGATTTTTTTTTAATTTAGTGTGTGCGCGTCTGTACCCACACGCCGTGGGAACTAAAGGTAGTGTGTGTTATTGTATCGGACACAAACACGTAATACTTTAAGTGTAACATGGTAATGAACCCATTCAAACGTGAGAGCCAGTAGCGATGACTATGGGTTTCTTTTATTTACTTTACTAATTACTAATTGTAATTAGTAAGCGTCCTTTCATGTGGAGGATTTCAATAGGTACCTAATGTTTTAAACTAGAGGAAGTTTCTGAGATTTCTGAGTAAACTTAAACTTGGCCTTTAAAATCTGAACAGATTAATTTATCTCAAAGCTCCGTACATTGTTGCAGATTCCAGAGTATTATAGGCTGGATACACTTATTTTAATTTTTATGAATGAATTCATAAGCAATTACTTTTAAAATGTGATATTTTATAAGGGGAAATTCTGATAAAGACCAATAAGTTTACTTTGTGTATAAAACAAAACAGTTCATTACGCATGCATCAAACAGCCCGAGCGATCTTACGCCGTGGCTTGCGTGGGCGACGGTCGCGCGATGGTCGCGCGACGGCGATGCGACACATACGAAATCAAACCTTATCGATATGGAAGTATGAGACGCGACGGCGACGGTCGCGCGACCGTCGCCCACGCAAGACACGGCGTTACAGATCGTATAAAAACAGGCCGGCGTAGCCAAAATGGCAATCGTTGGCATTAGACGCCGGTTGAAACGCAGGCTGGCCTAACTTAACATTACGCTGTCCTTGTCACACAGTATAAAATATTTATAACAGCCAATGTGGGAGCACCATAAATACGCAATTTTTTTGAAAAAGTTGAGTTCTTGAGGAACATTTTCATCTCATATTCAGCGTAATATTTATTCATTCGAACGAAACATTATAACGAAGTATTTATTCATTCGAACTCCTAAGTACCTATTAAACATCTTGGAGCTAAAGAGCTTGGAACGTGAAGCTTTTGTAATTGTTAGTGCGTTTTCACATTATTTGATATCCCATCCATCATTTAAGCCGCCATCTTTGATTTTTGCCTTTCAAATCCTTCCGACATCCGATATCGGATCGGATAATGTGAAAACGCACTTAATTATGGTACAGTAGTTTCTTTTTCTATTAATAAAACATAATATATATTCATTATTTATCCATTTTAAAAGTGACAAAACGTGATGTATGGGACCGATTCCGCATAGATAACTCGTACAAAATATCGTTCAAGGTAAATAAGAAGATGAATGGCCATAGATTAAAACTAGTTCAACTTAGAGATATTATGAACTAGCAGTCTGATATGTAGTAGGTTCATAATGTTCATATGTATGGTTTGTCACGCTAACTCCGTCACTAGAAAAAAAGCGTCAAATTTAAAAAAAATATACACGCGAATGAAAGTTACATAGTATATTTGAATTTCGCTCCCTTTTCTAGTGACAAACTTGTTTGACCGGCTACAAATCTAATGTAAGTTGTAACCTATACGTATTATAAGTACTTAACAAACCTTTTTCCACAGCATAAAAACTGGCCACAAAAGTTTGGTATCTATCAGTTTAAAAATAAACAGTAAATATTATTTTTAAATGGCTATATTTGAGTTTTTCGTCAATGACAGCCAGTGACTATGAGTTTAGTAATTATAAAAGGAGGTTACATATCTCTAATAAACTGATAATCACTGGCTGTCATTGACGAAAAACTCAAAATATAGCCATTTAAAAATCATATTGTTTTTTTTTTTAATTTACTGACCTTACCAAATTTTATTGGCCAGTTTTTATGCTGGAACAAAAGTATTGTAAAAAAAGGTTTTGTTACGTATATTATACGTATGAAGGTATGGGAATGAAGTTGATCATATAATTTTAATAATGTCAATATTAGAATCACAAACTGATATTCAAAAGAAAAGTGAATATTGTAACAGTTTGTAACATAATGTTAAATATTTTTGGTTAAATAAATTAGCATTGATTTTACTTATTTACACAAGAGAACCAAACCAAGGAAACGTAACGTCAAAAAAAAAAAAACAATCAGATTGTTAAACATGACAAAAAATTTATGAACCGTTTTATAAAATCACTGTTGTTTTTCGTGTAACTATTTTGATTATTATTTGCGTATTGAACCGGTTTATATTAGACATCTGGGGATCGATTTTTGAATTTCGAACGCACGAATTCGCCGTTCGAAAGTCTGTGGAAAACGACGTAATGCTATTTTTGAAAAAGGACGGCTAGTAATTTTAAAACTAATGGTAATAGACCACTCGTTTTCGATTCTGTTAGTAGAATTTCAATCGCTAGTAGTGCAGATATTATTGAACGTATTTCACGAAATCAAATGGTCGAGATTAAAAAATCGGCCCCCTGTTTTTGCACAACGCTCTACATACTTAAAAAATGTAATTATCTAGTATACTTGGTATCAAATGTGACATATTAAACTACCATATCTATTGCAAAATTTATTTGTGGCAATATTCCTGCAACAAACTTTTGTCTACCTATCGCCTATTCACCTTTATAGTGCCTTAAAGAGTGGTGGGTGTGATAGATATTTTCATTCTCTCGAATACTTTTGTGCCCAGCGCCACATGGTAAAAAGGTGAGTCCACAAAATTAATCAGTCTGTAATCGAAATTTAATGGTCTTTCACGTGAAAACATTAGTTTTCACATTTCACTGTTAGTTAAAGAGATATCTTATAAAATATCGCTAGCGAGGTCAAAATGACATCGTCCTTCCAAACTTCACCTACCCCTAGGGCTGTCACTTAGATGAATAGAAAAATTTGACTGTGTTTTTTACTAGTTAATATTTCAATATTGTTAGTAATCTACAAGGTGCACCAAGGAACCCGCATAACTTTAACTACGCGTTTCTGAAGCCAAAAGAAAGAAAAAATTATGAATTTAAAAATATTTTACTAATTTTTTTTTTTTTTACTTTTTGGACGTATTTCTACATAAAAAGTAAATTTTATTCATAAAGCTGTCTATTAAAATGAGTTTCTTATTTTTTTTAAAACCAATTCTTTTAAAGTTTTTCTTGTCACCTTGCACTCAATGCAACAAATGCAGTAGAAATCGGAAGTTATGTTCTAGTCAAGTTTTCCAGTAAAAAAAACTTGCAAATATTATATTGGATTAACTTTATTTTATTCAAATGTAAGACTGTAACCATTGGTATGTGTCTAGTAAAGATTGCTGTTAATTATTTGTGTAGGTACATACGAGTGTAGTATATTCCATTCAAGATACACCGAAACAAAATCACCACGTGATGTGATTCGGCCATCCTGCTAACCATTGTTGTGGCACCTGAGGCATGTGATGTTTTTGTCGTCATTTTTTTATTATAATCGTTCTATCTTGTATTTGTAAATACACTCAGTATTTTAATGTGTCGTGACACTATATACATATATACCTATTAGGTAGGCATCAAAGCAGTTGCAACATTAAAGTCTGGCAAGGCACCAGGGAATGACGGAATCACGGCTGAAGTTCTGAAAGCGGATGTGCATCTGACCGGTGACATTCTCGAGCCACTATTGACGCGTATTTGGGAACAGGAACAAGTACCAGCATCATGGAAGGAAGGCGTCATCGTAAAATTACCCAAAAAAGGAGACCTATCCCAATGCTCTAACTGGAGGGGTATCAATCTGTTACCCATTTGCTCAAAAGTGCTGTGTAAGATCTTACTCTCGAGGATGGCAAAAGTAGTTGACAGTAAGCTTAGGGAGGAACAGGCGGGATTTAGACCAGGGCGTTCCTGTGCGGACCAGATAAACCTTTTGCGAATGGTCCTAGAACAATATCAGGAGATGCAGTGTGAGGTTTTTACCCTATTCGTAGACTTTGAGAAAGCTTTCGATAGGGTAAAATGGGCAAGCATATGGAGGGTTCTGAAGCTCAAAGGCGTGCCAGACAAGCTAATCAACATCATAAAAGCACTCTACCATGGATCATCGTGTAGAGTGATTCACAAGAGTAAACTCACCGAGAGTATAAGTGTCACGGCAGGCGTCAAACAAGGTTGTTTGCTTTTCCCTCTGCTCTTTTTAATGGTGATCGACGATGTGATGTGCAGGGTCACTAGCAGAGAACGAAGAGGTTTACCTTGGACATCTGAAAAGGACCTAGAAGATATCGACTTCGCAGATGACCTTTGCCTTATAGCAACCACGCGTGAGCAACTCCAGAACAAGGCAGAAGAACTAGCAGAAGAGGATGAAAAGGAAGGTCTGCGCATTAACTACCGCAAGACAAAGGAAATGCGCCAAAATACTACCGATTCAACTCCAATGCTAATCAAAGGGAACCCAATCGAAAAAGTGACCAGCTTTTGCTACCTGGACAGTATCGTTGACCAGAGTGGAGGAACTGAAGCTGACATTGAATCTCGAATAAACAAAGCCCGAGCCGCTTTCGGTCAGCTTAAACCGGTGTAGAGCTCCTCGACCCTGACTAGAAGAACTAAACTGAGGATTTTCAATTCCAATGTAAAGGCCGTATTACTGTACGGGTGTGAGACCTGGTTTGTCCGCAAAGACCTAATGTCAAAACTCCAAGTGTTTGTGAACAAATGCTTGAGGCAGATCCTGTGTATCTTTTGGCCTAACTGGATCACAAACGCCCACTTATGGAGAATAACTGGACAAGCACCCGTACAAGAAGAAATACAGACGCGGAAATGGCATTGGATTGGAGACCTGATACCCACCTATCCAAAATGGCCCTCACCTGGAATGTACCCTGAAAGCGCAAACCATGCCGCCCTAAATCGACCTGGCGTCGTCCGGTTCAGCAGGAGCTCAGGGTGCTAGGCATGGGGTGGGAGGAGGTCACCCAAACTGCCCAAGACCGGAGTAAATGGAGAAAAAATATGATTCGAGCCCTACACCCCAGCAGAGGGTAACAGGATGCAAAGAAGAAGAAGATACCTATTAGGTGGTGATACTATGAATCTTGATATATAGGGAGGTATGTAGTTACTACAATAGCCAGGAAAATCGAACGTGTTGGATTACGTCTCACGGATAAGGAGTGGCAACGATGTGAAGGTATAATTGGAGCCAAAAAAATTATATAACATGGAAGCTTCGCCCATACAGTTGTGCAACTTGATTTATCTATTTTCGACCTTTAGATCAGCCATTTTTCTGTCGAAAATTCAATTAATATTACTTATTAAAAATTTTTGACGTTGATTTTGAAATGTCTTTTATACAAGGTGCTCGCGAGGAACCCAAATAACTTTAACGGCATATTCTTGGTCACATTTTAAGACTAAAATGTCATATAAACTTTTCTAGATTTCGTCTAGTTTCAGAGTTATTGCCAATTTAAAAAAAACATTTCCGTATTGTTACTCAGTAGAAAAGGTTTCTTAACGGCGCTGATGCGCAATTGTGGAGCATAGTCTCACAGTAGTCATTAATAGATGTCAAAATGTGACAAGAAAAACTTCCAAATAATTTGGTTTTTAGAAAAATAAATGAAGGAACTCATTTTAATTGCCAACTTTATGGATAAAAAAATTTTTTTATGTGAAAATACGTCCAAAAAAGTAAAAAAAAAAAACAAAAAATTTTTTTTTTTTTTTGGCGAAAAATTTTAAAATTCATATAACATTTTTTCTTTCTTTTTGCCTCAGATACGCGTGGTTCAAGTTATGCGGGTTCCTCGCGAGCACCTTGTATACATGTATTTAGATGAACCCCAAAAATTATCTTTAGTTTCAGACATTTGGGTAGGTAACATGATTTTTGACAACCCTGAAGTACCAGCGTGTTTTGTATGAAAACTCTCCGGATGCCTTCCTATCTTTGCCTATGATGAACATTTGTGCTTATTTGTACCTTAATAACTCCTGCATACGATATTCATTGAATCGTTTTTGTATTATCTATGCCACATTATATATCATTTTGAGTTATCCATTACGGTACATATCAGTTATCCATCTATTACAAAATTTTCAGTCGCAAAATGTAAGGTATTTGGGATGGGAAATTTAAATAACGATTTAGAATAGTAACGGCTAGAATAATAGCCATTGTTGAGTCCTAAGTGTCTTAACTCCATCCATGGAGTACCTGCCTGTTGTGAGAGAAACTTTGCTGAAAGTCCTTTTAAGTAATTAGTTGATAGCTTTGTTTCTGTTAGCGTTCTAATAGGTAAATATATCATCTACAAGTATTTTACTTAATCACTATTACATATTTATATATGTCGTTGTCTGAGTACCCACAATTAACTTAGTCCGTTTACACATTATCCGATGCAATATCGGATGTCGGAAGGATTTGAATGAAAAAAATCCAAGATGGCGCTGCCTGTAATGTATGGGATATCGGTCCGACGTCCGATAATGATAATGTGAAAACGCACTTACTGTGGGATTCAGTTAATCTGTGTAAGAATGTGTTTAAAGACTGTATCGTTAAGTATGAAGACAACTTTGAGTAGCCGTATTTATTTGCTATTAGATTTTTTTCTTATAACAAGACATGGGCTTAATAAGGCACATAATAAGGTACACATTTTGTCCTAGAAGCTCGACGTAAAGCATATGGTTTAGACAGTATTGACTTAATCCTCCCGAGTACCAATTACGATTCCGGACAAATGCTACTAGAAAATTCACAAAGTGCGTAAAAGACGATACGATTGCGAAAAAAATTGTACGGTGCGAACCTCAACGACACATGATCCACAAAGCAGAATATCTGGACATAGTCTAGCCACTGTTATTTAAAAAAAATAAAGTTCAGGATCTGTGTATGGCGGCCATTTAGAGAATGTGGCATGGTGCTTACTCTAACTCCGACTTTGATGTCGAATTTGACTATCATACACTGTTTATATTGATCTGGTTTAGGCACTGTTCAAACACCATGAATGTCAATTAGACTTTGGCCTATGGCTAATTTTTTTATCTGTTTCTCTCATCCTGCTCGCATCAAAAATTTACGGCAATCCGGAACGTTGCTCAAAATTGCGTTTTATTAATTTATATAAATTCACCGCATTTATTCTACAAGTACCCAATTGGAAAACCATGAAGAGGACTCTTAAAGAATATATTTTGGCAGCATATTAACCTTTGTTTGTTGAAATCGTACAAAGAGTCATTGAAATATTCTCAAATTAAGCCAGATAGGGGTTGTCCGAAATTTATTTGCTAGACCTTAATGAAAGTACCATAAAGTCCCTAAAATAAAAAAAATATCAGACCTTCTTATATCAAATAGTGCTTACCAATACCTTCAGATCATACTCTCGGAACATAATAATACAAAATTATGCACATGTCAACATTTAGACGAGGTTTGTTTTGTCCTTATACTTAACGATACAGTCCTTATCCCAGCAATCTTTATATCACCAGTCTATGAGCAAGAGGTATGATTAACTACTACTTCTCTGTGTAATGGTTCATTAAGCTACTTAAAGTTAATGCAGAACGCATATATCTATGAAATTACTCAGTCTAGATGGCGATTTAATTTTAGATCCAAATACACCGTAATAAAGTCAACATTGACTAAGATTTTATTACCAATAGTATAAAAGTATACAAATTAGAGATGGGCCGAATATTCGGTAAATATTCGGTATTCGGCATATTCGGCAAGTTTTTCAATGTTCGTATTCGGCCGAATAGTTCGGTTACATTGCCGAATATTTACCGAATAAACAAAGTAAATAAATAGCGTAAGTTGTTTCGTAATTCATGGGATAATAACATCCTATTTCATCCTATTCTAAAGACCAAGGATTCTACGGATAAATATAAGTACCTACAATAATTATGTAAAAAAGTAAAAATAACGTAGCTTAAGAAACAAAAATCAAAATGTTCTTATGCACTAAATTATAGGAACATTAAGAGCCTTAGTACCCATTACCAACCATTGAAAAGTTTTTAACTCTAAGGTATTAAATATGGTGGAACCGAATATTCGGCCGAATGTTCGGTTAGGTAACAGCTGGACCGAATGTTCGGCCGAATATTCGTATATTCGTATTCGGCAAAGTCCGTATTCGGCCCATCTCTAATACAAATGGTAATATGCGTATTTTAGCGTCAAAGCTGACGAAAGGGTGAATTTAATATAATATTACCATGTAATACCTTTGCCCCAAGCAAAGTGTGGTGTCACCATTACATGATTCAATTTGATGGTACAGTCACCAGAAATAATATGTTATACAAGCAAGGCTGCAAAAACATCTGACACGATCTTATTTGTAGTCATGAGCGTGTCACACATTTTTGAGACCTTTGAAGGGTACACGAAGGGCAACATATTATTGTAGGTGACTGTATGATGTCAATGCTGAAATAGTTATTTGTTATACAAGGGGGCAAAGTTGTATTTTAACGCCGAGTGTGAAATTGAAAAACGAGCAAGTGAAAGGATTCTATAGTTGAACCACGAGCGAAGCGAGTGGTTCGAGAATAGAATCCTGAACTTGCGAGTTTTTAACACACGAGAAGTAAAATACATTTGCAGCCGAGTGTAACACAAAACTTTTCCCTCACTATAGCGAGGAAACTACAACGCAAAAAAATGAATTTATCACTGCTTCCAGTAGTTCCACAGGTGGTAAATCATCTTTATTACTAGATTCATCTACTTTTATCAATTTTAAAGCAGTTCATTTCATTTTATTCAAGGTCAAATTACTTTACCCACTAGTGGATAAAATGCGTTTTTACCCGCTGGTATTAAAGGACAAAACACGTGTTTCCGAGCTAGTGAGGGGAAAAAGAAATTCAAACGGTTACTGTATGTGTAAGTAGAGATAAGATAAACTGCGGTAAAGATAAAGGAAAAGTTATTGTTTAATAGATGTCTATTTATCGTATCGTAATATCATAAACTGAGTGCCATAAAAGCAATAACTTGTGGACTGATACAGTACTTTATTAGCTTTGTTTACTTTTAGTGTCTTCAATGTTTACTTGTATTGACAAACGCCAAAGAAATATAAAAATGCTTTGGGCTTACAGATCTACGAAATGCATGTCACCTCACTATTTCCATACAATCAGCAATTTTCTGTCAGCGATTGTCAGTCCGCCAAATTTGATGTTTTGACAGCGAGATGAACTAAAGTTACCAGATTAAGTATGAAAATAATTACAAACTTATATCATACCTGTAGGTGTTGATCAACATCCATACTAATATTATAAGTGGGAAAGTGTGTGTGTCTGTTTGTTTGTCCGCCTTTCACGTCAAAACGGAGCGACGAATAGACGTGATTTTTTAAGTGGAGATAGTTGAAGGATGGAGAGTGACATAGGCTACTTTTTGCCTCTTTCTAACGCGAGCGAAGCCGCGGGCAAAAGCTAGTAAAAATAAAACCGGCCAAGAGCGTGTCGGGCCACGCTCGGTGTAGGGTTCCGTAGTTTTTCGTATTTTTTTTTAAACTCTTCAACCTATCAAGTTCAAAACAATTTTCCTAAAAAGTTATAGAGTTCAACTTTTGTGATTTTTTTCATATTTTTCAACTTATGGTTAAAAAGTTAGAGGGCTGGGGGGACACATTATTATTTACTTTTAGAGCGATTATTTCCGAAAATATTAACAATATAAAAAATGATTTTAGTAAACCCCTATTCATTTTTAAATACCTATCTAACAATATATAACTTTACGTATAGGGGACCCCCCCCTAATAAAACATTTTTTCCACTTTTTATTTTACCTCTTTGTCGGCGTGCTTGATATACGATATAGTGCTAACGATCACTGAGATTATCCGCGGACGGACGGACGGACAGACAGACATGGCGAAACTATAAGGGTTCCTAGTTGACTACGGAACTCTAAAAGGGACTAAGAGGGTCCTTTTTGAGTAGAGATTGAAAATAGTTATACATAGATATGCTGTGATATGTCACAAGCGTGCATGAATGTCCTGTGTTCTAAAGGAAACAAGTAGTTACTGAACTGGTCCACTTTCATTGCAACACTAGTGTTTTAGACAAGTTACTACATTTAGGTATGTGCTCATAAACAATATCATACACATGTAGATACGTATGGCCGCAGTTTCGCAAGATATTTGCATATTCGTGCGACCTGCAGTCGAATGCGACCAAAATAGTTTATTTAAAGATATAAATTAAAATAAAATTCGCACTTACAGGTTTATGTACCACCTACTGCTTTATTTATGATCTTACACTCAGGGCGATTTAAACGTTCGATTTCGTTTCAACCCTTTAATGCTTAATGTTGTAACAAATCGCGTGTTACAGAATTTTGCGTCCGAAAAATATTTAAGACGATACGGTGGGGGTCAATTCTCCATACAAACGCTCTCGACTATTTCCTCCCTGGTTTTTGAAGATAGAGCAATGATTTTTTCAACACAGTTTGTTATTATTTTTATCTGTGTCGGACCGTTTTGATTTTTTTGATATTCTGTTTTTTAAAGATTCTAGAGCCAATCAAAAATTTCCAAAAACGGCCTTTTTCATTGTGGCGCAAAAAAAGGTGTGATACTCAAGATTGGTAACAATTAACCAAAAAGCTATACGGTACGACATAGATTATTTCATTGTTATTCAGATTCTCAAATTTCTTTCCAATTGATTAAGTTTTAAGGGAGGAAAGAGTCGAGAGCGGAACCTCGATTTTAAAGTTTTTTTGAAATATCTTTTGACTGAGTTGTTCTTAATGGACAATTTTTTTTCGATAAATCTAGTTAATAACACTTGTATATTTAACTAAAATTCCCAAGTTGAAAGGAGGTTCCTTTCCATTTTAGCATTTTCGCTACCGTATCCTCTTAATTGTAATCATGGGGGAAATTGTGACTGATCCATTTTTTCCATATTTTACAATGTTTGCATTATTAAATAGAGTGTCCACCGGTTATATATTATATGGGACGCGTGTTTAGTGGATACATGTGGAACTCAACTTAATAGTGTAATAATGAAAAAAATGGATCAGTTACAATTGCCCCCAGTCGATATTTGCCCCGCTGTACCTTAGACTTCTTCTGCATCTTAAAGATAATGTTCTCAATGGCGCCTTGCATGGGTCTTTTTTCATGAAAATTTCCAATAATCTAAGGAAATTTTGAGAATGTTCTGCAAATTGTACATTGCTACTAGAATCTGTACATTTTGTACTAATATTATCTGTCTCATGTCAATGTCAATACAATGAGAGAATGCGACAGACATGACATGTAGATATCTAATAATGCGACTCGATCAGGGTCGACATGCCCCCTTGTTTAAAACATGTAGAGATATCTAATATCACATGTACTGGCACTATATAGAAATATGTAGGTACCAATATTATAAATTAATGAGTATAAGTAACACTCCGTCGAACAAAGTTAGTTAAGTATGCCTTATTATTAGTACGGACTGTACATATTAGTATTCTTGCAACATAGGTACAAACATTATCTATTACCTACACTTTATAGATAGTGTTTATTTCTGCCGACTGTACCACTTATTGTATGGGATTGACACGAATACCTTTAGGTATTTAACTTAATTTTATTGTGTTCTCGTATTGAATTAACTTACGTTTCGTAAAATACCAGTATTTATATCGAAATTGCGAGATCACCGTTACTTCACGATAATCTTGTGTCGTCATTCGAAGGTACTTTTTATTATATTTACACCAATCGATAATCTTGATGTCGTCATTCGGAGGAAGGTACTTTTTCCATCGGCACTGCATGGGCGTACGCTGAGTGGCATCCTATTTGATGTAGGTACTAGGTACTGTATAGTTAATTAGGTAGGTTCCTAGGTATCCTGAACTTGGCGAGTTTTTCAATCCGCGAGAAGTAAAATACAATTGCACCCGTGTGTAACACAAAACTTTTCTCCTCAATATTGCGAGGAAAGTACAACGCAAAAAATATACATATCACTGCTTCCAGTAGTTCCACAGGTGGTAAATCATCTTCATCAATTCACTTTTATCAATTTTCAAGCAGAAAATTTGACTATAATGTCTATAATCAAGATCAAATTACTACACCAGAGTGGATGCAATGCGTTTTTACTAGAGGCACTGAAGGTTTCCGAGCTAGTGAGGGAAAAAAATACACAAATAATTACGTACAGTCAACTAATTTGACTCCTAGGCCACTTTAGAACCTTTTCACATTAAGCGTCAAAGTGCCAATATGGCAATTAATAAAGCACGGTGTCAATGCGACAGGGTTCTAATTGCAAAAAATGTTGTTTTATCACACACCTGGGCTGAGGAAGGTCATTTTGGGGTGTAGTATATGTTTCGCCACTCTCTGCTATCCACAGGAAGAGAGACCAAAAAAATATGGTTATAGAAATTATTGATAGCTCCCCCATACGAAAACAGTCCTTTTAGTAAGTTGTTAAATAGATTTCCTACAAGAATGCAAAAATCTCTCTTATATTTTCTGACTTTGTTCCTGGGAGACCTACACTGATTTATTTTTTGTAGGTACTTATGCGACTGTGAAAAATAAAAATAAAATGTGGCGCAGATCATGGACCTAATATTACCTATAACAAATAGATTATTGTGAAATGATTTGCTGTATTCGTCAACAGTGTTGAGATTTCAGTCTTAAGTACTTACTTTATTTTAATCTACACACATAACTTTTTTTGAAACAGATTCATAGTATTATAACATTAATTTACTTCTAATGAACACAAGTTAAATTATAATCTATTGAAAATATTTCAACTTGTGCTGTCTTAAAGTAGTCACACTACTATGTATATAAATTAAAACCGAAATAAATTACACATATGAAAGGTTTACACGGGGGGCAAGAACCATATCGTTCTGCCCTAGGGGTGGACAGAGGGCGCTACGAGTCCTTGTATAGATTACTCATATGAGAGATAATTTCGACCTCGACAGCTGTGACCTGGGTGGCCGAGCGGATTAAGAGGCATTTCCCGCGATTGGAAAGTACGCTGGTTCGATTCCAGCCTCAGGCACCAGAGGACTTGGTCACTTTTTCTTTCATATGTGTAATTTATTTCGGTTTTAATTTATATACATAGTAGTGTGACTACTTTAAGACAGCACAAGTTGAAATATTTTCAATAGATTATAATTTAACTTGTGTTCATTAGAATTGATTTAGCAGCGCCATCTCTCGAGCTGTGTCGAAACCAACCTGAGTTTGGTTTACACGGGGGGCAAGAACCATATCGTTCTGCCCTAGGGGTGGACAGAGGGCGCTACGAGTCCTTGTATAGATTACTCATATGAGAGATAATTTCGACCTCGACAGCTGTGACCTGGGTGGCCGAGCGGATTAAGAGGCATTTCCCGCGATTGGAAAGTACGCTGGTTCGATTCCAGCCTCAGGCACCAGAGGACTTGGTCACTTTTTCTTTCATATGTGTAATTTATTTCGGTTTTAATTTACATACATAGTAGTGTGACTACTTTAAGACAGCACAAGTTGAAATATTTTCAATAGATTATAATTTAACTTGTGTTCATTAGAATTGATTTAGCAGCGCCATCTCTCGAGCTGTGTCGAAACCAACCTGAGTTTGGTTTACACGGGGGCAAGAACCATATCGTTCTGCCCTAGGGGTGGACAGAGGGCGCTACGAGTCCTTGTATAGATTACTCATATGAGAGATAATTTCGACCTCGACAGCTGTGACCTGGGTGGCCGAGCGGATTAAGAGGCATTTCCCGCGATTGGAAAGTACGCTGGTTCGATTCCAGCCTCAGGCACCAGAGGACTTGGTCACTTTTTCTTTCATATGTGTAATTTATTTCGGTTTTAATTTATATACATAGTAGTGTGACTACTTTAAGACAGCACAAGTTGAAATATTTTCAATAGATTATAATTTAACTTGTGTTCATTAGAATTGATTTAGCAGCGCCATCTCTCGAGCTGTGTCGAAACCAACCTGAGTTTGGTTTACACGTGGGGCAAGAACCATATCGTTCTGCCCTAGGGGTGGACAGAGGGCGCTACGAGTCCTTGTATAGATTACTCATATGAGAGATAATTTCGACCTCGACAGCTGTGACCTGGGTGGCCGAGCGGATTAAGAGGCATTTCCCGCGATTGGAAAGTACGCTGGTTCGATTCCAGCCTCAGGCACCAGAGGACTTGGTCACTTTTTCTTTCATATGTGTAATTTATTTCGGTTTTAATTTATATACATAGTAGTGTGACTACTTTAAGACAGCACAAGTTGAAATATTTTCAATAGATTATAATTTAACTTGTGTTCATTAGAATTGATTTAGCAGCGCCATCTCTCGAGCTGTGTCGAAACCAACCTGAGTTTGGTTTACACGGGGGCAAGAACCATATCGTTCTGCCCTAGGGGTGGACAGAGGGCGCTACGAGTCCTTGTATAGATTACTCATATGAGAGATAATTTCGACCTCGACAGCTGTGACCTGGGTGGCCGAGCGGATTAAGAGGCATTTCCCGCGATTGGAAAGTACGCTGGTTCGATTCCAGCCTCAGGCACCAGAGGACTTGGTCACTTTTTCTTTCATATGTGTAATTTATTTCGGTTTTAATTTATATACATAGTAGTGTGACTACTTTAAGACAGCACAAGTTGAAATATTTTCAATAGATTATAATTTAACTTGTGTTCATTAGAATTGATTTAGCAGCGCCATCTCTCGAGCTGTGTCGAAACCAACCTGAGTTTGGTTTACACGGGGGCAAGAACCATATCGTTCTGCCCTAGGGGTGGACAGAGGGCGCTACGAGTCCTTGTATAGATTACTCATATGAGAGATAATTTCGACCTCGACAGCTGTGACCTGGGTGGCCGAGCGGATTAAGAGGCATTTCCCGCGATTGGAAAGTACGCTGGTTCGATTCCAGCCTCAGGCACCAGAGGACTTGGTCACTTTTTCTTTCATATGTGTAATTTATTTCGGTTTTAATTAATTTACTTAATGTGGGCACATATAACTACAATATATTTTGTCGCTTCCCTTGTCTAAAACTGCCAGAGATTTGTACTTAAGCTGGTCAATCTGGGAATTGGGCGTCATTAAGTTTGTAATTAGGACTTAGTTTTGTAACAATGGGGGTGACATTATCACTTGATAATGTCACCCCCAATGATAAAACCCTTTTTAGGGTTCCGTAGTCAACTAGGAACCCTTATAGTTTCGCCATGTCTGTCCGTCCGTCCGTCCGCGGATAATCTCAGTGAACGTTAGCACTAGAAAGCTGAAATTTGGTATCAATATGTATATCAAACACGCCGACAAAGTAGTAAAATAAAAACTGGAAAAAAAAAGTTTTGTTAGGGTACCCCCCCAACATGTAAAGTGGGGACTGATTTTTTTTTCATTCCAACCCGACCGTGTGATATATTGTTGGATAGGTATTTAAAAATGAATAAAGGTTTACTATAATCGTTTTTTGATAATAATAATATTTTCGGAAATAATCGCTCCTAAAGGAAAAAAAAAGTGTGCCCCCGGCCCTCTAACTTTTGAACCATAATATGTTTAAAAAATATGAAAAAAAATCACGAAAATAGAACTTTATAAAGACTTTCCAGGAAAATTGTTTTGAACTTGATAGGTTCAGTAGTTTTTGAGAAAAATACGGAAAACTACGGAACCCTACACTGAGCGTGGCCCGACACGCTCTTAATTGTTATTAAATAAAGATTAAAAAAAAACAATCAATTTACAAAAATGTAATAGTAAGTATTACAATCCATTTACAATTGTCAATAATATCAAGTTCAGTTTAAAAACCACAACGGATATAAAATGTGATCGTCATATGACAAATAAACGTAAGGTATAAACATCGACCGCGTTGTATTATGTGACCACATTTGCTTGCGAATCATGACTACGCATTTTCCTACCAATCTTATCACATGGCGCGAACGAAACATAATACCGGTTATCAAGCAGTCAGCCCATTCAGTGTGTTTTTCGGCTATCAGGAGTCATCTTTGCATTGAAATGACAATATATTTATAGTAAATGTTGTACAGATATGTCGTGGTTTGGCAAAAAATTCAGAAGAACTGGAGGTTCAAATTTAGATGATTTTTTTAAATCGTCAAGTGAGTGATTTTGGTTTTTAAATATTATGTGATTTTATAGATGTAAATAATGCGAGCGCAGTGTTTTTAAATTACTGTTTTGATCGTGTGTGAATTTTAATAATAGAAGTATAAGTTTTAACTTCTGATTAGCAGAAACGTCTGCAATCGATGCCGTTAGGCTTAAATTTAGAAGTATAAGTATTGTAATATGATGTACTTATAATATTGTATTTTAGTGAAACCAAAATGTGAGTAGTATACATAGGTAGTACCTACTTAATATCGGGATAATTCCATGAAAATGTATGTTTATAAATTTTATTAACAACGAAAACTATCATTTAACGTTGGTGAAAATTCGAAAGACCCCTGTGAAGTTACTACGAGATTTGATTCTTTTTTATTGTCACAGAAGTCGATTTTGCTGTGAACGTGAGCGCCGGCATGCGTGGGACAAGTTGACTGATATTCAATCATTTTGTTTCCCTTAAACAGTATACCTTAGGGCTTGCAATATCGGACGATTTTCAATTCCGGAACTGGTTTTCGAGATTGGACTTCAATTCCGGAATTCCGGAACTAGTTCCGGAATTGAACAATTTTTTTTGGTTTGGTTTTCTGGTGGGTTTTTGATGAAATAATACAATTTTAAATTGAAATTTATTATTAATCGACGTTTAAGACAATAACTCCGCACCTGAAAGGCATATAACACTGAAATTTTCATTTTAGTAATTTTACAGGAAAGCCCATTTTGTGTCAAAATCGGTCTTGCAAGTTATTTCGAACTACAGTTAACGATACAAACGACGTTTTAGTGCCAGTTTTCTGGTAGTGGTCAACGTTAAAGTAATTTTTTTATCCATTGACCATCGAAATAATATAAAAGTAATAATTTACAAGAATGGCATAACGTCTTGTTCACATAACTGTAATAAAAGAAATATTGAATTACCTTTTTAAGACTCGAGTAGGGACAAAAGATGTCCAAGCTAGCCCAAAAAGACAGATTTTATGATTTATTCCTAGGTATACCTATGTATACATATGTACACCTTATTTTTTGTAAAAAAAATAAATCATTCTTTTCATATTCATCATTTTCCATACATTTGCTTCTCAAATCTTTTGATTTTGTGGTAAGGGGTAATAGACTTAGATAGAGTTTAGTAAAATATGGCCACGTCTTTGTGAAAAGTGTATAAAGTAACTACGACGTTATGCTTGTGAATGAATGTAATACCAAATACTACGATTTGCGTCTGAACAGACTTTATGCCTAAAATATTCAGTGCTATGAGAAAAGAAGTAAAATTTAGATTATTACTGAAATTTAAGTTCGATCTAATTAAATTGAGCATAAATAACGCTAATAAAATAATAATGTACCTAATGTTATTTATTTATATTTAATTGTCCTTCAATATTCGAGCATAACACTCAACTCCCGTCTAGTAATTTTAAATTATCACAAAACACAACTTTCTACAGCAAATATTTAATTTAAACTGATTATATATTTCACTTATTAGCTAAAACAATTGAGAGCAAAACCAGAAAGTGACAAGGGTATAATATTAGCGGGTTAAATTACACTATCTCGCTCTAACTAGCCCTGGATGCAACCCTTTGGTCATAAAATAGGCACTACCTGAATCCGAGCAGTGTCTAACTTATAAATTTACATATCTTTTATAGACGCGGTGGTAGTTTTGTAAAATAACCAGGCTGATATTACACGTTTTCGTCCAAAAATATATCTTTTTTCAATTCCGGAATTTTCGAGATTATATGTTTCAATTCCGGAACTGTAATATCGGAAAAATTGTCCGAAATTCCGGAATTTCGAGATTCCGGAATTCCGGAATGCAAGCCCTAGTATACCTATTGGGTTTTCATAACATTGAGATTATCTGAATTAAAAGTCCTTGAAACTCCGAGCTCTTTGACTTTGAACTGTGAGCGTCGCGATCTCTGGAATTCAACTTCGACCGAACTATTAAAAGACTGTTGACAAAAAAATAGCAAATCAATACTTGCCGTCATTCTTTCGTTCCTATTTATCCCTTGCACTTAGGACATTTCTTTAATAGTATTTTATGCAACTGGCGTTTAAGTGAGGTCAAAAAAGACGAATGGGGTAATAAAGATGCCACGAGTATTTTTTGACTCAGTTAAACACCGTTGCATACAATACTTTTTCTACGACCATGCACTTACTTTTTAATAGTTTTCTAGAATAACTTTCGTGAAATTCGCACTATTTGCCGTATTTTGACGCGTCGGCCTCCCCTCTGTTCCTGCCTCACCCTGTCGCTCGCACTCCCCCGCGCCGCCGCCGCCAGCCCCCGGCGCCCCGCGCACCCACGCTATATCCCATAAAGGCTGCCTAACAATGCTTTAAGAGCTATATCATATGCGTGGGTGCGCGGGGCGCCGGGCCCCGGCTGGCATCTTTTATGTAGGGTTTTAACGATCTATGCACGACACTGTAAATGACGAATAACAACACGGGAGTAGAAAAAGTACTTAATGTTGTTGTGCTTGATATTTTCCGGCCCACTCGAGATCATATGGGTCATGATGATCATGAGCTTAATAGTGGGGCTAAGTAAATCTGTGTGAAATTGTCATAAGGTTCATCAGCAAGGCAGTTGCGACTTTTCAACTGATCGAATGTTTTCCCTATCAACTTGAGCTCCAGTGGACACTATTAATTCAAAAAATGTACACTAAATTAAAATTTTCAAAAAACCTCCGACCTCGATATAGTGGACCGATTTTCATGAAACATATGGCTAAGAACAGTAAGAACATTCCCGACTAATTCAGCTTTCAAACAAAAAAAAAACTAAATCTAAATAGGTACATCCGTTCGGGAGCTACGATGCCACAGACAGACACACACACACACACACACACACACACACACACACACACACACACACACACACACACACACACACACACACACACACACACACACAGACAGACAGACAGACAGACAGACATACACGTCAAACTTATAACACCCCGTCGTTTTTGCATCGGGGGTTAAAAACATGAGAAAAAAATACCTACAGTAGTTGAAAATCGCTGTAGGTACCTTATATATATTAAAAATATTAATTATTTTATATTATTTATTTAGATGCTCCTGAAGTATACAAGAAGATGCTATGCTCGAATGTGCCGACGTGGTGCTACAGGCTGCTGGACCCACAAACTCTACAGCTGGAGGTGGTAGCAGATAACTTTAACTTCACCAAGACCTGCCCGCTGGGCGTCGAACAGGAGATCATAAGCCTCGAAGGAGCCAAAGTACGTTTATATTATTAAGATCACAGGATGCTGGATGAGAGGCCTTACAGCTGGAGGGGGTGGCAGATAACTTTCTCTTGAACAAGATGTTCCCACTAGAAATCGATTCGAATTTACAATTCATCCCGACGTTTCGAACACGAACGAACGAAAGCGTTCGTGGTCAACGGGTGACTGAGGAAAAATTACAATGTGCAAAAACTACCCACATACAAGAAATATTAACGAACCATGACCATAAATAATATAGATTTCTAAGGCAGGTTCACACACTATAAATAAAGCTAGTTATACAATATTCAAAAAATTTACCATTACTATGTTAAAAAAAAAACAATTAATCAATTAATCTACACAAAATTGACAAAAAACAAACTGCAAATGTCCAACACCATACAACACAAATGCCTCACAGTCTTCGTCGTGCTTGTTCCATTATCAGATGTACTACTGGATCCCAAGCCGGTGGTAAAGTAAAGCCATCTTCTCTATTAAAGTTTGGATATTTCTTGATCTCAATGGCCTCGTATGGAATTGTAAATTCATTATACGCGATTTAATCAGTTTCCATAGTTTTATTTTATGAGTAACTATCGCGGTAACCGAAAACTTCTATAATATATTTTTACAACTAATAATTTTCCAAAAAAAACAAGTCTGTTACTTAATGGGCTTATTGATTTTTAATCCATATTTTAATTTCTCTTGTACCATTACTAAAACCATATTTTTGTTTTCAGTCATACATGACATTAACTTTGGAAGGAGAAAACGTGATGAAACAGAGAATCAGGAAGCCAAACGGATCAATAGCTAACTTCAAAAGAGAATTCTTTGAACGATCAGCTGTCATGGTAAGGAGATGAAATAATAACATAATAAATTATACAGTGTGTTACCCACCATACGGGCATTTATTCAGATGGAAAACCAATTTTCCACAATTTTGAAATATGTAGTACGTACAGTCACTGGTAATAATATCGTACAAAAATAAGGTCGTAAACATATCTGGCACAATCTTATTTCTAGATCCTTATGCATCCTTCATGTAATTATATTGTTTTTTTTAATGATATATTTTTAAAATTAAGTGAGTAAAATTTAAATGATACAGGATGTTATTTTATTACTAGCAATATTTTATGGATGTATTTATGGAAATATAGAGAAACATTTTGGGTAAAAAGTAAAATCAAGGTACCATTTTTAAATCGACACAGTGTCTAGAAATGTAGCTACATGATCAGTGACGATCACCTTGTAATGCCGGTCATTAACAACATTACACACTGTACTTTGATTGTATTTTAGAGGTTTAAAACAAGAATTAGGTATAATTTTGTTTTTATCTTTCAGACAATCACAATGGAGGGCGCGGATGTTCGGAAGGCACATGTTTTCTACGAGGTGGTTGACTGAATATTTACATAGTTTTAATTATTTATAAAAGTATTACTTACTAATATATTTTAAAATACCTACCTATTAAATATTAAGAAGTTAATTTGTAAATAAAGAATAAGATCTCATACGAATTTATTTGTTTGGTATGGTAACTGAAACTAAGTTGTGGTGCGTATAAACATAAATAACCGAAGAATTTTGTTCTTGGCATCTTTATAAAAAATTGTACCATATAAAGTCGGTACACCAGTGCCTAATCTTATCATAAAATCGTAATCACATGGTTACAATCGCAAAACACGTCAGTGCCTAATCAAAAGATTATCATAAAATCGTAATCACATGGTTACAATCGCAAAACAATGCGTCAAAAGTATGCCTTTACCCAATGGTTCAATGAATCACAAATCATAATGTTAAACTAACATACTAACAAATGAGCTTTACAACTGTTGAGTTAACAAAACGTTTGATATGAAATAATGTGAAATATGGAATAAAGCTTTATTATTACTAATCATCTAGAATGTATCGTCATAAAGCACTAATCATCTAGAATGTATAAATAGTGTTCGCTTATCATAAAAAAAACTGTAATCGATAACATTATGTGCAAACTCATTTCATTGAGTTACTATGAAGGATATATAACGTCCATATATTTATATGCCATATAACATCCTTGAACGAAAAGTGCCATTTTGATTGTTCCGAATGGGTGATGTGAAAAATAACTTGACAGAATTCGATTTATTTTAATAAAAACTATGCCCTACGTTTGTCTTATTTTGAATTTAGAATTAATTATGAATTATGATTGTTAGGAGCATTACATTTTTTTGTATGAAATCAGGTATTCCCGATGAACTGCAGTATGAGGTTCTTCAGAAAAGGAGTGTACAAGTGTTTCTAATGGGTCGGCAACGCGCATGGGACACCCCTTGAGTTGCAGGCGTCCATAGGTTACGGTGACCGCTTTCCATCAGGCGGACCGTATACCTGTTTGCCACCGACGTGGTACTTACAATATTTAAAAACAATCTGACATTATATATTGGAACTAAAAAAATACAGTTTAAATTCGAATTCAGCGAACGGTCTCATAATAAAAAGTCTCGACCAGCATCTTGAGAAATTCTCGCTAGGTGGTCGGATCAAAGGTCAGATGCAGAAGGCGGTGATCTTGGACACGGCGCGGATAGTCCGACGGTTCCTCTCTCTGCAGCCCTAACCGCCGGCAGCTTGGGCCTGCCCGCTGCTGGTCGCACTCTAGGTTAGTTTTTTATAGGTTATGTGTTTGTATGTTTTGAAAGTGGTTTTGTAATTTAGGTACTGAAATATTTCAAAATGAAATTGCATTTGTACGAAAATCTGATTTCAAGGCGGTCCCTTTCGTCTTATCCATGGTGCGAAATTAAATTAAAGGTGCGAAGACTAGCTCCAAAACACGCACCCATAAATATCATTGGCGCCTGCGCCGGCGTCATTAATCCACGGATTACCAGGGGTTCCCAAACCTTTAGTCTAACCAATTGCAAGTTTGTAGTCAATAGTCAATGTTTTCTTTATTTAAACAGGCCTTTTCTAGACCTATTGTTATTGAAAAATAATTAATAGGTAGTAAAACATGTTAAGAACTTATCTAAAAAAGATATACATACAAGGCGTATTTTGCTATCCGATCAATCAGGGCAGCTGGATACCAGAAAGAGGATAAAGTGAGGGTGACCTGTTTTAGAAGACCTTAACCTCGATGTCAAATTAATGAAAATATATTTCTACAGATTTTCCAAAAAGTGCGAGAAATTTGTGCCATTTTTGAATTCAATTTTCGGGGTTATAGTCTAAGGCGCTGCGACGAACAGTTTGGAAACTCCTGAATCAGTATGTTGCTTACTTGCGTATGCGCATTAGTTAGACATAAGCCCCTCCCCGAGCTATTGTCTCTGGCTTTGTCTGTGGCCGAGACACAGCTGATCAAGTAGGTCGGGCACCCGTATTACACCAAATAAGTGCAGTATGGGCTGGTAAAATATGCCTACGCCTGTCATACTGTCACTCCATAAGTATATAGTCGTACATATAAGTATATAGATAGATATATATTCAACAAAAAAAAGCTATAAATACCTATACAGATTCTGACAGACATGTATGTGGAGATGAGAAACACGACAAAACTCGACATTTGAGCTAAAACAGAGAGTTGAGTTTGAGTTGTCCGAGTACCCACAACACAAGCATTCTTGAGCTTACCGTGGGCGTCACACCGTGGCTTGCGTGGGCGACGGTCGCGCGATGGTCGCGCGACGGCGATGCGACGCATACGAAATCAAACCTTATCGATATGGAAGTAGACGATGCGATGAGACGCGACGGCGACGGTCGCGCGACCGTCGCCCACGCAAGACACAGCGTAAGTCAATCTGTGTAAGAATGTCCTAATAATATTTATTTATTTATTTATTTTATTTAAAACAGCAGCATCACCTAGGCAAAACGTCTATATTGCAGTCCATTTATAATTTCTTCAATACCTGTACTCAGTAGCGGTGACTTTAAGTGCGCATAATGTTGAAACCAGAACTTGTCCACTCTTTACTATTCGAATAATGTTTACGAACTTTGCGATGGCACATGAACATTTCCCTACCCTTGTCGCTCGAAAAAATTACATACGACGACCGATAACGTGCAATGAGTGAAGAGCGAAGAATGTACAGTTACTTACTGAAAGCCTATTCTAGTTCTTTGACGAGACTACCCTTATACGGATAATCCAAAGCTTTATACACTATACCTAAGTTTAGAACCATCTGTTCAAAAGAAAGCATTCAGTGCATACCATAGACTAGTTCTGAGACAGGTGTATCGTTACTTAACTGGGTTGATGTGGGACAGACGCGGAGTAGGTGTGACCGTACGTCACACACGTAATCTGTTGGCTTCATGTTTGGACTTAAATAGACTGCCGTAAGCGATTAACTTTTATGAAGATACTGGTTGTAACAAGGGATCAGATTCCTGTGAGGAGAGAGGAAAAGTTAAATAAACATGTTTTTTTTTTTTTTAAATTTGTATGGAGGTTGGCAAAATTGACATGACCACATAGAAGGAAAAAACCGGCCAAGAGCGTGTCGGGCCACGCTCAGTGTAGGGTTCCGTAGTTTTCCGTATTTTTCTCAAAAACTACTGAACCTATCAAGTTCAAAACAATTTTCCTAGAAAGTCTTTATAAAGTTCTACTTTTGTGATTTTTTCATATTTTTTAAACATATGGTTCAAAAGTTAGAGGGGGGGGACGCACTTTTTTTTCCTTGAGGAACGATTATTTCCGAAAATATTAATATTATCAAAAAACGATCTTAGCCTATCCAACAATATATCACACGTTGGGGTTGGAATGAAAAAAAATATCGGCCCCCACTTTACGTGTAGGGGGGGGGGGGGTTACGTTTTTCGGATCAACATATTCCCCGTATTTCTCTAACACCCTGTATATTGCAAAAGACTAAGGTTGGTATCGTGAAATACTGTATATTATTTAAAAAGCACGTTTGAAAGCTACAAATAAATGATAAAATTTAATTGCACATAGTTATACCTGAACCTATGAAGTTGCAAAGGGAGAGGGGGGGGGGAGGTAATACATCTCTGCAACTAATACACGGTTTTCTTATTCCCACGTTATGGAATAAGAGATAACTACCGGCTCTCATGCCACATAACTATCTTCTTTTAATTACACGAGTGCTCGTGCCTGCTGAGAAAAATTGGCAAAAACTTGCATTTAGTTTTAATACTAAAACATGGTCCAGATACATAATATGAAGCGGACCTAGCTGTCATGTAGCACTCACAGTAATTACAGCGAGTAATGTCAGGGTCGGATGACTCGCACTGCGGAACTGATACAATACAATGCTCTTTAATGCTTTTCAAATTTGCGAGACTATGCGGGAGTCAAAGGAGAGCGAGCGTGCCGAAATGTTGAACCTAATAAAAAATAAACACTGTATTTGGTTTTGATACGACTGCCGTCCCGCGCGTCAAATACCTCAGCCACACACTCGACGAGCGGGGTGGGAAGTAGCGAGGGAAGTAGGCATTGGCGTGGCCGTGCTACTCGTCATGCCCACCGCTCCCTATTTTGTCGGTTTTTTGGCGCGAGTCAAAGGGCCGGCAACAACCTAGTGCGAAACCGCGCGAGTAGGGCAGTGTGGTGTGTGGCCAGAGCAGAGAGGGCAACATCGCGGCAGCGAGAGGGGCAGCGCGAAGGGCTATAGTGTGGCAGAGGTATAGATTCGACTCGCTCCAAAAGCTGACAGCCGGCGGCTCACGCAGTCCGTAACTCCGTATCGGTAGCTCGACAAAAATCAGGTAACTACGATCTATCCCGTTCTCGTAAGTACAAGATAGGTAGTATTAATTGTGTTTGTAACCTGAAGGTATCGTGCAAAATTGATCCGGTCCATATCCTCTTTATTACAAACTGGAAGGCAATACTTTTCTTTAAGACGATACACACGATTTAGGCATAACTAACCCTTTTTCCTAGAGTCACACTGACACAGTATTAATTACCGCTGTAAAGTAATTCGCAATTTCCTCCACCGCAAAACGACCAAGCCACGTTCTTGAAACTGCACTAAAAAAATGGCGCCCGACCCGAGTAACATGTGGCATTTTTGACATACGATTTGTGCAAGCTCCACTTACGGCGACCTTGCGCGCGCAGGGCGGGGGCGCCTATGACTGCGCGAGCGCAGCCTCCTGCTTCACTCTTACCGCGCACACCACACGAGCGGCGCGTATCGACAAAAACAAAAGACAATCGAACAAATCGAATCGAATTTTGAAAACGTTATGTATATTTAAGTTTAAGAAAAAAAAATGTGGTTGTTAAGTTTGACCGCGTTCGCGGTGTTTTCGGCGGCGAGCGGCGCAGGCGCCGGTGCCGCCCGCCTCGTGTGCTACGTTGACGGCGCACGCACAGAAGGCTTTTCCGAGTGTACGCATCTTGTGTACCACGGCGACGCGAGGGGAGACAAACTTGACAGCTTGCTGAAGGAATATAGGAAGAATAATCCACGGCTGAAAATCGTTTTGAGAGTTGCTGAAGTCGACAAAGTAAGTACTTCCTTACAAAAAAAGCAAGAGTCGAAAGGAATGCCTTTCAATGGTATTTGCCAAAACTTGAACTTTTATTGCCAAAGAAGTTCACGTAAAAGTTTTCAAGTTTTTGAAAGCCCTTTCTTGCTACTTAAGAAGAACTTACTTATGAGCATTAACTGTAGGGACAAAATGTTAATAAAAATTACAATTAGTTTACAAGAGTTTCAAGACAAAGCATCCCGTATCTCGTGCCCTGTCCACAAATTTTATTTTTTATCCCATGAGGATCTTATCTTCTAATCTCGCAGACATCAACACTTGCCAAGACAATTGCAATTTATCAAAATAAACATTACAACGTGACAGGAGACAATTTTATAAACTTTAGGCAGCTAAATTGATCTTGAATTACCCATCAATCATAAATAACTAACTTAACCCAAATACTTATATAGTATTTTCGCACTGATACTAGATCATTATACCATTACCAAGGAAGGAATGTTTGTTTTGTGTGACATTAGTTACATAAATTGATTGATAACATTACACAATTGATCTCATTAGCACCGGACTTTGGATAATCTCGTACGTCGATCATTGTCACAGAATTACATCACTATTATGCAACATTTTGAACTAAACCTAAAAACTTGTCACCCATGATAATGAGCTCCTTTTGTCTTCTGAACGAGAAAATGTAGGCAAGTCGGTTGCTATGTCGTCCAGTCGAGTTTACAGATACCTTTACAAACCAATACGCCAAAAATATATTGACACATCTCTATGACAAGGACAATAAGAACGCGTATACATATATTTGGAATGTTACTGTGTTAAAATGTTTCTGAACTCAACAGTTCAAGCTAAAACCTATTTCAAATTACAGTCGATGAAGAATTTATTTTTAAAGGAATAAGTGTTGTTATTATGTGGTCGGGTTGTTGTGTTAAAATTGCCGAAGCAAATTAGGCTCTTAGTGGTGGTTGTTCACATGCTAATAGCTGACTAAGTTAGTACGAAACGGAAGCGATGTTGTTTGGTTTTTGAAATGCTTTTTTGTAACCCAAGAGCAAAGGTAGGGCCAGGGCCTCGTGTACGCAATTAGGTGAAAAGTATTTGCTTTTTCTCGTGATGTTATTTAAAATTATTTCCAAACTCTTGTTACTCTCAGAGAAGTTATGAATGTCATAGAGATTGTGCGCGAGCTTTCAAACGGCCATCGAATTTTAGAGCAAAGAACAACAGATATTACAAAAGTTAGTGTCAATTTTACGATTAGGTAAGGTAACGGACCCAATCATGGACAGTTTAAGAAAAAATTTCGCCTGTTTTTGATATTTCACTCATAAATGTAAAAATTCTACCGCTAAGCGTGTTAAATCTTGAATGTCCTATCCTTCTTTTACATTTCAAGCGTATTGCAGAATGGATACTCCTATTAGTTTCTTCATACTTAACAAATTAAAACTAGGTGTTTTTTCTCCAATTATGGACGGCAGTTCTCCAGTAATGGATCCCCCATTATGGACAGTGAAATAAGTTTAAAATTTTACTTTTAAAGCCAACTGATACTCAATGAGTCAATTTTATATACCATAAATACAATTAGTTTGAGTTATTTTAACATAGGATTGTTTCTTGTAAATTTTGGTTTTGTAAATTGTTCCTTGTCCATCATAGGAGGTACGCAGTTTTTCGGTTCCAGTAATGGACACTCGCAAAATAACGACATTTCTTTATATCTTTGGAGCAACAAACTAGTATGTTTTATACCTTATCTCATGCTTAATGCAGTAAGTAAAATGCATTCAAGTTTACATCGAGTATTATTTTTTTATTATTTTATACATGAACTGAACTCTCTTAGCAACATTACTAAGAATTCGTCTTGATATTTTTTTCAGTAAACTGATGAATTTTATCTTGTCGCCAAATCCTTCAGAACCCTAAAAAACACAAATCCTTAAGAAAACCGAATTAATTGAAACTTCAAAATGAAACGGCTCTACAACTCTAGTTTATGGTACATAGCCGTCAGTTTTTAGAAACTAATTTTAGATACTTATTTTTAAGGATTTGTGTTTTTTTGTCCATAATGGCATCACCGTCCATTATGGGGTATTTCACCTTACGTCCGATTTAACCCAAAAACCGAATGACTTATTCATATCTCACGGGTTGTTTATCTAGTTTATTTTATAACTAACATTATTATATAAATTGTTTGAAAATCGTGAAATAATTTTATAGGTATTGAAACGGTTTTATTTCAATCTATGAAAAAAATATTTGAAATCCCAAATACCGATGATGAAATATCTCCGAAAAACAAAAATAAATACCCTTATTTGAATTGGAACACAAAACCGTGGCTTTGTATGAAGGACTAGGTAATCTAGGTCTAGACTAGTTATTGATCGAAAGTGATCAGAAGTAACCCAGTGACCGGTCCGGCGTGTAACCCAGACACCGTGACGATCGGGTAACCAGCTTCCTTACAATTAATTACTTAACACATGTCTATTGTTGCCGTTTTGTCGGGCCGAGAACATGGTTATTTACTGAACAATTTATTGAGACGGGTTACTTCAATTGGAAGATAAGTATCAAATCGATTCAATTTCGATTTGACTTCTCGCAAAAACGTTCTTACTCATTCGAGGCTGTGTGTCCGAGGATATCTCTCTCTCTTACTGATTTAAGTACGAATGAATGAACAAATGTAAATATTTTATAATATCTACTGATATTCTTGTAAATAAATTTTCATTAATTCATTCTTTCAAGAAATGTTGTATTTTCTTTTTAGTAATTATTTCCAATGCACAAAATAAGCCTTATTCAGGCTTTTAGACTAGAGACTCGTTAGTTTATGAAGTTCCTTAAATTTTTATTTTTTTGTAATTTAGGTTCATTTAAATAGACACTGGCGAATAAGCAATAATTCAATATCTCTCTTCTGTAAAATTCAGACAATCTGCCAGTTTTAATTTTAGAAGTTCAGACTCGAAAGCTGTGAAAGCTTTGTATGACACTTATGACAGTCACAAGCGTTGCGAAGGCAGACAATCTGCGATATAACAACTAGCATACCTACAATTATAATTTTAACCGCAGTCTTTTAATATTTTTTTTCGAGATATTTATAAGGACAGGATAACCTTAAACCATATCCTTTTATAGCGATCGTATGAGATTAGTGATTAACTCTTATTACTGTAAGTAATAAAACATAATTCGTTTCTCTAAAACGGATAATCAAGTAGGTATATAATGTTTTTCTTTATTATAGAGATATGTAATTTTAATAATCTAGTGAAGTGTAGGAGTTTATTTTAAGATTTACGATACTTAAGATCATAGTAGACTACTTTGATCGATCATTTGTTTTTGTGATCTAGTTAAAGACCTTGCCAAAGACGATTAGGCTTTTTATGGTAGTGACATATATTATTTCATGTGGAGTAATCAGTAGATATGTACCTACTTTTGTTACAAGTACATACGTTTACAGCATGATAAATTGTTGGGTTAGTCGTTAATGTTCAACAATCGAAAGAAATAATTTAAGTAGTATGTCCAATTGTGTCTTAGAAAAGTTAGCCATATAGGTATACTTATACATATAATTATATATACGAGTATGTATTATTTTTCGTGACGTATGAATATAAAAAATAAATAATTTATATTAATATAAAAAAAATATTTTTCAATAATTTGTGTTACTGACTTCAACTCCTCCTAAGTCCCAGGTCAATTTTTCCGATTTTGAATTCGGAACTTTCTTTTATTTCTATAAGATTTCAAAAACTCGAATTTAATTTGTACATGTATTCATTTCCATTTTTCCGTTCAAAATTTAATATACAGCAAATTTCTCTAAAGTGGCTCGTTGATGTCGAATTGCTCGCAAAATTGCGAAATTAGAGTATACGGGACACCCTTGGAACAAAGAAAGCCATTGAAGCACATGTTACACCTTCTCTTACGTAACGGTTGTAACGAAGGGCCTACCGCGAATGACGAACATCGTAAAAGGCGGGCATGATTCTCTGTCGCTCTTATTACGCCCGATTGGAACTTTAAGATACGAGTAATATTATATCAATAAAGCTTGGCTCTATACGATGTAGACTTGCTTGCGGTGTGGTACTTGTGACGTGACGTTTTTGTTTAGGTAAAGATACGCCATTTTTGACACTGATATGAAATCTATAAGCTAATTTCTCGTATCTTAAAAATCGAAAAAAGCTATTAAACTACAGTCCGTACATAAATTACATGAGATTTTAAAAGAAATAAGACAAGTGTACGTTTATAGTTAACTTTCGATTTCATCCGACCAGAGGGCCCTCTTGAAGAAACCTCGCGGGCTTAGTACCTATAGTAAAACGCGCTTTATTATACAAAGATGACAGAATAAAAATCATTAGTGATTAGTACAAGAGCGGAACTTACCTGATTTAGGTGCTTTAACCAAAAAATGCCCGCAATCTTATAACTACGGTGTATTCGCGGTAAGCCCTCTGTAACGAGCAAGAAGGTATGTGGAATTGTGGAGCATGTCTCAGCTTATTGGAGGTAATGGCACTATTGGTTGACAACACAATTGGGTAGTGGGCCCTTTGTATCTGTACTACTTTTGACAGGTATTTCGAAAAGAAGCATTATCATAATTGCTAGTTTTGCGACTGGAATTTATTTTGTGGGTTATAATCTTATAGTTGTCGGTTTAATATTTATTCAGCGAGTTTAGAGTAAGACATATAATCGTAGATGTGTTATGGATTTTTTATTCTTAACTTAAGAATTTACAATATTTACCCACACATAGGCCGTAGGTACAATAAAATAACAGTTAAGTATGTTACATTATACTGTACCAACAGTGCGAAACGATCTATTTTGAAGCAGGTAGAGAACGCGCATGACTCTACCTACCTAAGTGCGTTTTCACATTATCCGATTCGATATCGGATATCGGAAGGATTTCAAAGGAATAATCAAAAATATTAAAATGAGTATTTAGAACCTACTAAATCGTATTACTTAAGAGGGGGTCGTACGAAATCCTCGAAAAGTGCATTCGGCGTTTAACAAATGCTGCTCACATTTCTAAATTAAATGAAATAAAGTAAATGGAGTTATTATCTTAAAGAGTGTGTCTACAACTTTTGACTATTCAGAATCTCTAATTATTAAAGGTATAATAAATAAACCCACGCAAAGTTGACCTAAAATGAGAAAAACGTATGTCGCCGTTTAGTAAACTTTGTTAAAAAAATTCAATACTTTAGTTATAACATTAAGTGATTCTAAAAGCCAGATAAATGGACTAGAAGTTTTGAGGTTTTTTATATTTTTCCTCTCAAAGGCAACAAAGAAATTTTACCTTAAATTTAAACTATCGTAAAATTTCCATACATTCGCCATTGCTGTCAGAATTCTCCTTTCGATTAGATGCCGTGAGCGGCTCGTCGGAGGCAGACGTGTCGCCGGTCGCTCCGCGTTGACAATTAAATTTGACAAATATTTTGACAGAAAATAGTGTACGTACACGAAAAACCATACCAGTGTAAAACTGTGCTCAAAATAAATAGGGTAAATCAAATATGTCAGGTGGAGATCCAATCTCATTTAAAATTTAAAGGTGCATGGCTTGTGCATAAAAAATAAATAAAAATATATCACATTATCAAAGAAAATAACGAACACAACCGAATGAGTATAAATGATTTCATTCTAGTTCGGTTAAATTGAAAAAAGTTTAATGTTTTGTTTTACTCATTGGAATACATTTTCATTACGCTGGTATTAACAATACGTCATTTTAAAAATATATATGACAGTACCTACGTCAAATTTTGTCAACCAAACTTCACAGGTTGTATGTAAACAATTACAATTTAATTTATTCATACATATTCAGATACGTATTAATCGATTCTTACTTAGAATAGAAAAAAGGGGAATGCGAGCGGGTATAGGTATAGTGCTTCTGGTTCAAATTTAATTGTGTATATAAAAAAATGACTCAATTTCATTAAAGATTTACTCTGTGCATACCGCGAACACGTAACCGTAAGTTGAAAACAATAATAATTATAAATCACCTAAATACATCGTTGTTTACAAAGCGCTTGTTTTGAATGGCACTTCTCCACTCAACTAAACCAAATATTCATGGAACACCAGCTGGTGACCAGCATAAATGACTATGAACAGCCGTGCAAAAATATCTGATTTTCTATAGTGGGCCATAACATAAGTATATGACGACATGTTCCCGGCAAAAATTTGTGATGCTCCGTGACCGGCAAAAACATCGTCTCTCTTTCTAGCGTCTCGCGAGCGTATAGCGTCGGGCCAACTGTATGGAAAAAGACGCCGCGTCAGCGCGGCTTAGCCATACAGTTGGCCCGACGCTACGATCGCAAGACGGTAGATGTGGGAGGGTCCTTATCCGCATACATATCTGATCGGGTCGCTTAAAAATATTTGATTCTTTATAAAAACCTAAATTACACTTTCACCCGCATAAATATCTATCCATTGTTAAAGCAAATATATATCTTACGGGCTAGAAATCATTAATATGTAATTAAAGTGCAATAATAAACCCTACCTGGTTGCCTTACAGCCGTAAATTGTATGAGGTGATTTGACAGTTCACGAAAACGAGCCTTTATACAAGCTTTTATTCAACTTGCCTTGTTAGTAGGTATGTTAGTTTGAGTCAAAACGTAGAAGCTAAATTTGACCCACTTTCCGGTTTCCAATTGAGCTGAAATTTTGCACACCTATGTAAATCAAGTGACAATGCAATATTATGGTATCATGGAGCTAATCTGATGATGGAGCAGAAAGGTGATCATAGGAACTCTGTTATGAAACGTCGTATACCCATTTCAGGGGAGTCAGAGCAATAAATATTTTTTCTCAAACATGGAAATATTGTCTTTACGTTTTAAAAAAATGCTTTTTCTCGTAAAGGGAGAGCCTGCAAAGTAAATAAAAATTGTCCTTTAGAGCATTTTTTTTTTATTTCATTGTATGTTTTTTTGCGTGAAAACGGATTCCCGGCCTCGTATCCCTAAAAAACTGATGTAATGTACTATTTTGCAAAAAAAATTATAAATTGGGAGGTGTAATTTTTTATTATCTCTTACATAGCATTAAGACGAAAAATCGACCAAGAGCGCGTCAATGTAGGGTTTCGTAGTTTCCGACATTTTACATAATGACAATTTTTAGGGTTCCGTAGTCAACTAGGAACCCTTATAGTTTCGCCATGTCTGTCTGTCCGTCCGTCCGTCCGTCCGTCCGTCCGTCCGTCCGTCTGTCCGTCCGTCTGTCCGTCTGTCCGTCCGTCCGTCCGTCCGTCCGTCCGTCCGTCCGTCCGTCCGTCCGTCCGTCCGTCCGTCCGTCCGTCCGTCCGTCCGTCCGTCCGTCCGCGGATAATCTCAGTAACCGTAAGCACTAGAAAGCTGAAATTTGGTACCAATATGTATATCAATCACGCCAACAAAGTGCAAAAATAAAAAATGAAAAAAAAAATGTTTTATTAGGGTGGGGGCTGAGATTTTTTTTAATTCCAACCCCAACGTGTGATATATTGTTGGATAGGTATTTAAAAATGAAAAAGGGTTTACTAAGATCGTTTTTTGATAATATTAATAGTTTCGGAAATAATCGCTTGTAAAGGAAAAAAAAGTGCGTCCCCCCCCTCTAACTTTTGAACCCTACGTTCAAAACATATGAAAAAAATCACAATAGTAGAACTTTATAAAAACTTTCTAGGAAAATTGTTTTGAACTTGATAGGTTCAGTAGTTTTTGAGAAAAATACGGAAAACTACGGAACCCTACACTGAGCGTGGCCCGACACGCTCTTGGCCGGTTTTTTTTTTTTAATTATAAATGGGCTTACTCTTGACCACAGACTAGCCAAAGGCAAAGACGTGGCCTACGATGGAGTGAGCTCGCCCAGAAGATGCCTGTTCACTCTTGACAATTTAATAAATACCGTAATTTGGGGTGAAAAGGGTTCCGGGGGTATATAATGTTATTATATTTCTTGACATATTCCTTCTATTTTCCGCAATCAAAGTAGGAAAATAATATATTATGTTTTTTTTTTATTATTATTATTGGTATCTAGGACAACAGCCGTAAATATTCAACTTACATAGGTATTTTTACATAGTATTAGGCCAATAACAGTTATCTGTTGAATGAAAAGTATTATACACAATATGTTACTAAAAAAAAATGTGTTACATATTTAAAATTACAGTGAAAATGTGCAAGTACATTTTTATTTACAGTTTCATGTCTGTCAAAGTTGACGTTCAAATTTATTGGATTTTTACTCATTTTAATCGTTCATTATCCTTTTGAATGTGTATACACTTCTAAAGTTTATGTATAACAGAAAATCATAAGACATATTTTCATTTTTATAATGGTTTTCATGAAGAAAGCGATGCAACTGTGTTGGGGAATTTTTACGGGATGAATAAATATCCGCGGCCTGAGGGGTGAATGGGATCAGGAATGGGGGGAATCGGGTCGCAAAGGGGTGAATAGGTTTACGAAGGGGCTGATTAGGGTCGGAAGAGGGGTGAATTGGGATGTGTGGTCAATGCTTGTCACATTGTATACAATAACTTACCTAAAGTGGTATTTTTATGAATGACCTCTCTGTATATGGACGCAATTTATACGTCAATGTATTGCTTCGTAGTTAGACTAGATACAAGAAATTAACACTTAGAAATGTTAATCACACTTCTGTCTACCTCCACGTTTCTACTTAAGTCCGCAAAAATCACCCATGGTTGCTATAATATAGACGGATTACTTTAAAATAAAAATCATAAGTATGAAACTATACAACTAGGGAAGAAATAAAATTATTTTATTGAATCATTTTTGATTTGTTCTTTTTCAAGTTTATATAAATAATACATTTTCAATTCGCTCAAAGGTTGGAAGAGATCCCTTATAGGGATAAGTTCGCCTTTGTACATCATAACTATACTGTATTTTTATGTCCTAACTTGTCTTATGTACAATAAAGTGTTCACATACATACATACATATATTGAAATAGATATCATACACGAAAGAAAAAACGACAAGGCCCACGGTGGCTGAGCCGGGAATCGAATCCGGGTCTTCAGCTTACGCAGCTAACGTTATTACCACTAGGCCACCAGGCCAGGTTTAAAAAACCGGCCAGATGAGAATTTATTTTCGCACAATTGTAAAACTAAATTATTTTTACTAGTTACCTCCAAAATACCAAATAAAATTGGGCTACATAGTACATCGTTTTCTGAAGATTTTGGGTTCATGGGGTCGGAACGGGTATAACTAACGTAATTTATGGTGAATTGGGCCAAAACCGACTTTTGAACGTCGATAGCCGTTTTTTTATATGTGCCATGCTAATTTTTTACACAAAAAAATCTTCCGGCAGTGTGAACTTCGGTTTGTCTTTGAAAATATGTCGTTTTATTTAGTAATTTTCGCTCACCCTAACGTTGGAGTGAATAGGGTCGGGAAGGGGGTGAATAGGGAAAAGGGTTGACTCTTTCGGATTGCGAACAAAATATGACCTGTCACGAGCGTATTATATTTATTTTACCAAAAAATAAGGATTAAATATGTTATGAGTGGTCGGTAATGAAATCTACACATATTATGATAACCCTTAACCAACCTTTATAGTTAGATGGTGCTCTGACGCGGTGAATAAGTAAGTATGGTCGTGGGCAGTGCGGATAACGTGTCAAAATATAAGCATAGTTTATTGCTATTTTTCATGTTTAAATAAACTTATAAACTAACGTAGTGGGTATTAAAGTAAAAGGTTCACAGTGAATATTAGGTTGCCAGAAATGTGTTTAGCTATACCATTGTATTGAATTTTGTATCATAAAGTCAAACTAGGTATTTACTACTAAGTAATGATTTACTCTGTGGGGTGTCTTTGATCACTTGCATGGGGTAACATTGACCATAATGACACATAGTTAATTATTGTCTGATTTTGTCACGGTACTTGTTGAGGCTGATAATTTGATCGCTTCTTGTGATAAATATTGAAATAATTGCAAAAAAAGTTGGTTTTTCGAAGATGTTAATTTTTATTCTTGATCAAAGTAACCCCAAAATAGCGTTAAAGAGTTGTAATATTTGACTGCGAACCATTTTTTTTTTATCTTTTCTTGACATAAAATACTTTTGTAAGGGATTACATTCGATTATCATTAAAAAAAATATATAGTGTATCAAAGTAACCCCAATGTCAGTTTATGTTTGATCACATCGTTTTTTTCTGCGTACATTATTTTATTTATTTATTTATTCCTTATTGCACATAAAAAAATAAGTACAAATGGTGGACATAATGCCTTAAGGCATTCTCTACCAGTCAACCACTGGGTTAAAAAGAAACATTTCATACGTGCAGGCATTGTGACAGAAAACAATAATCCTGATATCACTTATTTTGTTACCTTGTTAGCTTTTTAGCAGGAAAAGACTGAAAAAACCGGCCAAGAGCGTGTCGGGCCACGCTCAGTGTAGGGTTCCGTAGTTTTTCGTATTTTTCTCAAAAACTACTGAACCTATCAAGTTCAAAACAATTTTCCTAGAAAGTTTTTATAATGTTCTACTTTTGTGATTTTTTTCATATTTTTTAAACATATGGTTCAAAAGTTAGAGGGGGGGGACGCACTTTTTTTTCCTTTAGGAGCGATTATTTCCGAAGATATTAATATTATCAAAAAACGATCTTAGTAAACCCTTCTTCATTTTTAAATACCTATCCAACAATATATTACACGTTGGGGTTGAAATGAAAAAAAAAATCAGCCCCCACTTTACATGTAGGGGGGGGGGGGTACCCTAATAAAACATTTTTTTCCATTTTTTATTTTTGCACTTTGTTGGCGTGATTGATATACATATTGGTACCAAATTTCAGCTTTCTAGTGCTTACGGTTACTGAGATTATCCGCGGACGGACGGACGGACGGACGGACAGACAGACATGGCGAAACTATAAGGGTTCCTAGTTGGCTACGGAACCCTAAAAAGTTGATGGTCCCATTTTTTTCTTCCTTAGTTACGTTACGTTTAAATTCCCAAATTGGTCAATGTAACCCCAGTTTACGGTAGACACCGTCAACCTATTCTAATAATTCTCTTTTTATTTGAAAGAAAATTCGTTACGATAATATGTATATAAAATATGCAATCTAAGATAAAAAATGCTTTTCATATAGTTACAAACTTAGTTCAGATTTTTTTTGTACAACTTTTAAAAATTGTTCTACCTATCAAGTTCAAAATAATTTTCCTAGAAAGTCTTTTTTCTACTCCCGAACTATTATTCGTCATTTACAGGGTCGTGCATAGATCTTTAAAACCCTACATAAAAGTCTATTCCCCAAAGCCAGTGTCCGCCGGCTTTCCGCGCATGCGCGCAGTATCGAAAAAACTGAAAACGCATTGTTTGGCCCTGTAACCATGGCAACGCCTTATAACGATACGGCGCGCGTGCGCGGAAGGCTTTGGGCAGCTGAGCTGACAGTGCAAACCTTTGCGTCAAAATACAGGAAACAGTGTGAATTTCACGAAAGTTATTCGAGAAACCTATTAACAACTAAGTGCATGGTCGTAGAAAAAGTATTGTATGCAACGGTGTTTAACTGAGTCAAAAAATACTCGTGGCGTCTTAATAACAATTTTCGGCTTCGCCTCAAATTGTTACCCACGCCACTCGTCTTTTTTGATCTCCTTTAAACGCCTGTTGCATAAAATACTATTTAAAGTTCTGCTTTTGAGATTTTTTCATATTTGAGAAAACAGCCCTTATGGCCTGAAATACGGCATACGGCAGTGATATTGACATTGACATATGCTTTTTCGTATTTTGATGGTATTTTGACTGCACTGTATTTTTTGCCATGCTAATTTGAACCTTATCTCTAAGCGATGTTTTTTAATTTTCAGTTACATCACAGATGTGTATGACATGACATCTAGGTATTTTTCCATTTAAAAGAAACTACAAGGGGCTTTACAGACGTGGCGACTGCAACTGGTACAGGGCCTAAGCCATAATTTAAAATTATATTGTGATTTTTATATGTATTTGTGGTTTATTTAATACTAAGTATGAGTTTCAACATTTTCAACTCAAGGAACTGAAATTAAGAGAAGGGACTCGGAAATTGGGTAAGATCAAGAGTCTGATGCAGATGCCGATGGCAGTATTGGATAAGATAAGATATGCGTCGATATTCCCTGTCTTTCTTTGTGTCTCTGACATGACTGCTGCTAGCTGTACTCTATTCATTAGGTTTTTATTTTATACACATACTTTATTTTTGTATCAAAATAAATGATAAATTGATAAAAAACCTAACGACCAAAAAGAATAAAGTACCTATCTGTTAGTCTTTAATACACCCCGCATATACGTAATGCACAGCACAGGCCTCCGAAGACCGGCAGGGCAATCATGGTCGCGCGATAAATGGTATAACATCGGGCCGTCCCTATCGCACTTACAAATAGTGTGATAGGGCTGATGGTTTATCATTTATCACGCGACCATAATTGTCTGCCTGGAGGTATCGGCCTTTAGCCCTTCACACACGTCTTTGAATAATGTTTGCGGGGATAGGCAGGCTGACGATTTTTAATCTAAGTATAGAAAAGTAACGCAAAATGAAGTGCAATGTAATTTGAAATACACCTAGATAAACAATCAATTGAATAAGGAACGTTATCTACATATTTAGGTAAATTTAAGTCACATGAGACATGAACAGAGAAGGAAAGCTAGATGATGCGTATTTTTTCTCTGTCTTCTTGTATGCTACCTTTTTTACAGTTTTAATTTCTCAAAGGAGGTCAGTAGTTGACTACAAACTCAAAATAACACTCTTGAAAAAAATTAAGGGTCACTGACCTTTCACAGTAAATTGAGGTAGTGTGAGTGAAGGGTGTTTGTGTGTGTAATGGGGTAATTTGACAGATTCTGAAAATTCTCCCTGCTCTACCCCCTCTTAAAACTACGTTTAAAAATAGTTACCTATATTACTATGTATTGGATCCATACTAATATCACAGTATAAATAAAGAGTACTATCGTACAGTATGGCCACTCCCGCTCCCCGCTGAAAGTGCCGCCCACCCCCTCTCGGTTACCTCAGTTACCTCCTGTCAAAAACGCGAATAGTCCACCTGTCATATGTAACTCATACAAGCATAGTACGCGTTCACCTACACGAGCTTAGACTGTGTGCTAGGAACACGTCTCTTTCATATATTTGATCGCCAGTGTCCGAGGTGTGCTAATATTATAAAAGGGAAAGTGTGTATCTGTTTGTCCGTCTTTCACAGAAAAATGGAGCGACGAATTGACGTGATAGTTGAAGGGATGGAGAGTGACATAAGCTACTTTCTGTTTCTTTCTAACACCCCACTTTCCTAAACTAGGGGTTGGAAGTTTGTATGGAGCGTTCCGCAATTTTCTAATTCAAATCAAGAGTGAACAGGCATCTTCTGGGCGAGCTCACTCCATCGTAGGCCACGTCTTTGCCTTTGGCTAGTCTGTGGTCAAGAGTAAGCCCATTTATAATAATAAAAAAAAAAAAAAACTCGAGCGAAGCCGCGGGAAAATGCTAGTAAGTAGTATATGTAACGAACTTGTAATCCGATATCCTATCGTGCAAAACGCGTGCGTAATTTAGTATGCACGAGGTTTTCAGTTGAGCGCCTGTCACTGCCCACTCGGCCACCCACTTCGGTTCTCCGTGTATCCTGATATGCGAGGTTGTCCTGCCCTACCATTAGACCGTGGGAAAGATGGCGAAAATTGAATTTATATTGATAGAAAAGATTCGAAACTATTATATTTTATGCCATACTTATATATATTTTTAGCTAAATATCTAAAATAGGTCCTGTATCATCGCAATACTGATGTGTTGTGCAAAGAAGTCGCTAGCTATTCGGTCACCAGTTACCGTTTTTCCCCTTAATACCCGTACACAAGTAAATAAGGTTTTAGTAATTACTTAAAAATACTTAATTGGATTATAATTATTATTTATGGTTTGGATAGTTTGATATTAGCGTAACTTCGAATCGTCCTGTAGCTGTAGCTTGTTAGCCTTGGGATACTTCGACGGTTTCCCTTAAAGGTAGGGAAGGAAATGTCCAAGCCTGTCCAATTTAGCTATTTTTGCAGTAAAGATAAAATCAATGAATAGTTATCATCACTTCCAATTCCTTCCAAGGGCTTCAAAGACATACAAATTTAATTACATAAAAATGTATAAGTAAGAGGAAAAGTATTATCTTCTAGGGCGGATTATTTAAAGGAAGTCATATCTGGTCAAAAGCGCTGGTGGCCTAGCGGTAAGAGCGTGCGAACTTACGATCCGGAGGTCGCGGGTTCGAACCCCGGCTCGTAACAATGAGTTTTTCGAAACTTATGTGCGAAATGTCATTTGATATTTGCCAGTCGCTTTTCGGTGAAGGAAAACATCGTGAGGAAACCGGAATAATTCGAATGTTGGAAGGGTTGGAAGGTCAGATTTTCATGGCAGTCGCATTCGTAAAACTAGTGCCTACGCCAAATCTTGGGATTAGTTGTCAAAGCGGACCCCGATGCCGGGACAAAGCAAGGAGGATAATGATGACTTAAGTCATTACCTATTCTCAATGTCACCATCACATCCCACCGCCCTATATGACAATGATTCACAAGACAGGTCCCCATCATTATGCCGTCACCGTTCTGTTCTCACGATCTTGTCCTCGATTAGGGTGTAGGCGCTACCTACGACAGAAATTGTACAATCAAATTGCCAGCTTGCAGATTTGACTGGCCCTTATGACCACTGACAGCTCATCACCTCTAAAAGCAATCACCACCAAAGTATTTTGTTCTGTTTTAAAGCCACCACCGGACCACCGCGGATACAAACAAAAGCTACAAATATTCAATTCAGTACTAGCTTTTGCCCGCGGCTTCGCTCGCGTTAGAAAGAGACAAAAAGTAGCCTACCTATTTCACTCTCTATCCCTTCAACTATCTCCATCTAAAAAATCACGTCAATTCGTCGCTCCGTTTTGCCGTGAAGGACGGACAAACAAACAGACACACACACTTTCCCATTTATAATATTAGTATGGATTATCATACACAGTATTCATTTTCAGGGACAGGTGCCTAGTAGCTACAATAAGAGTAGGTCAGATGAGTAGGTCAATATAAATTTTTAATTATGGTATATCTACTGAATACTACTAAATTTTAGAATATCAATAAACATACCTCTATTAGTTATTTGGTGTGTGTGTGGATTGAGTGAGCACCTTCCGAAAATAAAAAAAAATATGCTGATCATTTAGTAAAAGTTCTAAAACAATTGTAAAACGAATCTCTGAATTTGTAAAAAGATAAATCAAAAGATACAGCCATTAACATGTGCTCACTCAGTTCTCACAAACTACCAACGAAAACAGTGAATATATTCATTTAACATATAATATTTATATACTAACATTTAGTAAAAAATAGGCCAACCTACCTCTATAAATATTAGATCACCTAGTGACGTATTTAATTTTTTACAAATAGTTTCTTATGCTCACTCAATCCTCACACTTTTGAAAAGCCGAATTTTGATGAAAAACATAAGATTTAGACCGCTATTATATGTGTATAGTTTAGTAAAAGTGAAATGGGAATTTGTAAAATACAAAACGAACCACTAACGTGTCAGGTTTTTTTATAATAAATTTTTGTAAGTGCTCACTCAGTCCACACGTTTTGAGAAAGTTAAAAATGTAAATATCTTACGATTTGTAGCACCTAAGACACTCGAAAGTACTTCAACATTTAGTAAAAATTTTTACTAAATATCCACCATCTAATATTTTATATTCGTTGTCTGGTTTTAAAGATATTCAGACATAACTTTTCTCATACAAATGTATCAAGTAGGGTGACCACACTATGTCGGCTCCTGATTTTCCCCACCTTCCCATTGTCATATTGAGATTGGGGAGTTTCGTTCAATTTTGATAATAGTTTATATTAAACTAATACCATATTAATTCTCCATCTGCAAACTGTTTTTATGTTATGTTCTTGGCCTAGTGATGATGTGTATTGTGTAATTTTTATCGACGTCAGGATAATAACCATATCGACATCTATATCGCTCGTGCGTATTGGCGCGACAGAGCCAGACTAACTGGCACGGCGTTTCGTTTTCGTTTGGCGTCGGAGTAATGCCATTCGGCTACGCACGCTGTAAAGCTGCTAACACATGACCGTACGAGCACCGTACCGCACCAAGGTCATCCATATGGATGCTTGCTAGCTTGTAAATGGGAGCGAGAAATAGTTATTATTTTCTCGCTCCCACTTACAAATCCGGTACGCTCATCTGTTAGCACGATTAGATTACCAGGTTCTGGTTTCTTACTAGTGAAGTATTATATTCTTTGTTTCTTACCAATTATCATTCATGTCCTTTTTAATGCAAGAATGTCGATATTGTTATTATCCTGACGTCGATAAAAATTACATAATACACATCATCACTAGGCCAATAACATAACCTAAAAACAGTTTGCAGATGGAGAATTAATATGGTATTCGTTTAATATAAACTATTATCAAAATTGAACGAAACTCCCCAATCTCAATATGACAATGGGAAGGTGGGGAAAATCAGGAGCCGACATAGTGTGGTCACCCTACTTGATACATTTGTATGAGAAAAGTTATGTCTGAATATCTTTAAAACCAGACAACGAATATAAAATATTAGATGGTGGATATTTAGTAAAAATTTTTACTAAATGTTGAAGTACTTTCGAGTGTCTTAGGTGCTACAAATCGTAAGATATTTACATTTTTAACTTTCTCAAAACGTGTGGACTGAGTGAGCACTTACAAAAATTTATTATAAAAAAACCTGACACGTTAGTGGTTCGTTTTGTATTTTACAAATTCCCATTTCACTTTTACTAAACTATACACATATAATAGCGGTCTAAATCTTATGTTTTTCATCAAAATTCGGCTTTTCAAGTGTGAGGATTGAGTGAGCATAAGAAACTATTTGTAAAAAATTAAATACGTCACTAGGTGATCTAATATTTATAGAGGTAGGTTGGCCTATTTTTTACTAAATGTTAGTATATAAATATTATATGTTAAATGAATATATTCACTGTTTTCGTTGGTAGTTTGTGAGAACTGAGTGAGCACATGTTAATGGCTGTATCTTTTGATTTATCTTTTTACAAATTCAGAGATTCGTTTTACAATATTATTGTTTTAGAACTTTTACTAAATGATCAGCATATTTTTTTTTATTTTCGGAAGGTGCTCACTCAATCCACACACACACGTTATTTGTTATACAAGGGGGCAAAGTTGTATTTTAACATCGAGTGTGGAATTGAAAAACGAGCAAGTGAAAGGATTCTATAGTTGAACCACGAGCGAAGCGAGTGGTTCGAGAATAGAATCCTGAACTTGCGAGTTTTTTTACACATGAGAAGTAAAATACATTTGCACCCGAGTGTAACACAAAACTTTTCCCCTCACTATAGCGAGGAAACCACAACGCCAAAAATGCGTTTATCACTGCTTCCAGTAGTTCCACAGGTGGTAAATCATCTTTATTACTAGATTCACCTACTTTTATCAATTTTAAAGCAATTAATTTGACTTTATTCAAGGTCAAATTACTTTACCCACTAGTGGATAAAATGCGTTTTTACCCGCTGGTATTAAAGGACAAAACACGTGTTTCCGAGCTAGTGAGGGGAAAAAATAATTACCTCTTTATAGGTCTGTTAAAATACTTCTACTTGTAAAAGTAGATCAAAAAGTAGTGCTGCAACGTTTCTGTGAAACAGTTGATAATTATTACCGACTGGCCAATTAAGAACCTCATGTGAACTTTCAATTTCTTCCAACTTTTTACACATTGGAAGAGTGATTGGTTTTCGAGATTCGACTAGGTATTACTACAGGAACAAACGGATATCTAGACGTCATTTTAAAACTGTTAAAAAACTGTGTTAGGTACTTACAGTTATGGTTTAAATACAATTTTTGGTAAAAAGATACATCATCTAAGACAGCGGTTCTCAAACTTATTTTCCCATGGAACCCTTTTGGAAAGCAAAATATCTGACGGAACCCTTAAATTAAATAAATAAAGAAATAGTTTATAGCAACCTTTATTTTAATAAGTCTTAATCATAATAGTAAAATCTAATCATTAGATTCTAATGTGAGGTATAACATGGAACTGTTTTTATTGATACAATTGGTGAATATTTGGTTGTATGGAAGAGAGTTGAAGTCGCATTCGCATATCAGTCAACCAAAATTCACACGGAGCCCCCAGAGAGGTTTTGCGGAGCCCTAGGGCTCCGCGGAGCACACTTTGAGTATGGCTGATTGAAAAGCGTTTCGCACTATATCTCTAGCTTTTTAGGGTTCCGTAGTCAACTAGGAACCGTTATAGTTTTGCCATGTCTGTCTGTCCGTCCGTCCGTCCGTCCATCCGCGGATAATCTCAGTAACCGTTAGCACTAGAAAACTGAAATTTGGTACCAATATGTATATCAATCACGCTGACAAAGTGGTAAAATAATAATTTTTAAGAAAAAAAAACCGCCTTCCTTTGGGGTTATCAATTCGTCTGTATATTTTTTAATGTTTGTTATTCGATATCTCCGTCATTTCTGAACCAATTTTGAAATTTGGATGATTCTGAAGTACTTACAGATGAGAATGATTATCAGAACGGAACTCTAACCAGGGGCGGCTCACTCTTCATCAGCAGTTCCACTGCACCAAATGTCACTGCTCTGGACGTAAGTGCATGCTGTTCTTATAAAAATACCAAAGTCACTATAAGTGTGCCGTTCAGATTTGAGGAGTTCCGTTCTGACCATCATTAGCAGTTCCACTGCACCAAATGTCACTGTTCTGGACGTAAGTGCATGCTGTTCTTATAAAAATACCAAAGTCACTATAAGTGTGCCGTTCAGATTTGAGGAGTTCCATTCTGACCATCATCAGGAGTTCCACTGCACCAAATGTCACTGTTCCGTACGTAAATGCATGCTGTTCCTTTAAAACACAAAAATCACCATATGTATGCCTTTCAGATTTGAGGAGTTCCCTCGATTTCTCCAGGATCCCACCACCAGAACTGGGTTCTGAGAAAAATGGGACCAATCTGTACATTTAATAAAAATAAAAAAAATTTAAGATCGGTCCAGTGACGACGGAGATATCGAGGAACAAACATTAAAAAAAAAATACAGACGAATTGAGAACCCCTTCCTTTGAGATTTGGAAGGCAGTTAAAAAGTGGAAAAAAATGTTTTGTTAGGGTACCCCCCCTACATGTAAAGTGGGGACTGATTTTTTTTTCATTCAAAAAAAGTGTGTCTCCCCCCCTCTAACTTTTGAACCATATGTTTAAAAAATATGAAAAAAATCACAAAAGTAGAACTTTATAAAGACTTTCTAGGAAAATTGTTTTGAACTTGATAGGTTCAGTAGTTTTTCAGAAAAATACGGAAAACTACGGCACCCTACACCGAGCGTGGCCAGTTTTTTACTCATTAAATAATTTCATCTTTGCCCTGTTTTAGAGTACCCTATACCAAATTACAGGATTTGCAAATAATCGGCCTTGCGAATCAAGCATGATCTCGTTTAAAAGGTCATTTTTTCCGCCGCTCCACGAGACATGCCGGAATTGAATCAAACTTTAATGTGAAACAATATTACATTTAATAAATGCATTAGATGTTAATTGATTGCACATTCGTGTTTTATTAATGAGTTATTGACTTTGATACGATCATTGACCTGTGAAGTAACGAGTTGGCTTTAATTAATGTTTAATTAATTTAATTGTTCAGTGTCTCATGCTAAACTAAACTGTAACAGAAAATTATTATAATAATTTATCATTAGTTGGATAATACTTACGTATACTCGTACTTATGTCTTATTAAAGTTTTAAGGTCAATCAAACGAGATGGCCATTTATTAGGCGCACCGCACTCAATATGATAAATATCGACATATAATATCAATCTTAAAGGAAAAGCTTTTTAAACTTGAGTAACTTACACATTATCTTATCTAGTATTGAGACTAATATTAAATTAGCCAAACTAAAATAATTACTTTCATAAATGAGAGAATAAGCGTAGAAGAAAATTTGCTTACTTAAACGATATTTGATATTTATCATTAGAGAGGTCCTTGCCCTCTCTTACTTTTTAACCCCCGATGCAAAAACGTCGGGGTGTTATAAGTTTGACGTGTCTGTGTTATGAATAACCTAACCACAAACAGACAGACACGTCACACACACAGACAGACAGACAGACAGACAAACAGACAGACACGTCAAACTTATAAAACCCCGTCGTTTTTGCGTCGAGGGTTAAAAATAGTTCCTATAAAAGGAACTATTTTTTAGAAGGAAATACAGTTACGAAATTGTACGACATCGAGACACCTCGGCTGTCCAAAATCAAAACCTAGCAAGGGACATTTTTTGTCAAAATACGTTTTTTTAATCAATCAGCCTCAAATTTTGAGCTGCGTCTAATGCAAAAACACCTGTATTTCTATCTCAATTAGAATCAAAGTTACGGAACCCTCTAAACCTAGCAAGTGCATATCTTACATGTAAATATCAAAATCAAAATCCTAGTAAGTAACATTTTCAAGTCCAAAAACCTAGTAAGTGCATGCTACACTAGGTTTCTGAGTTTGTAAACGGAACATACTAGGTTTTTGAATATGGAATTGTCCCATACTAGGTTTTTATCTTAATTGTAACTTGTTTAAAATAGAAAATATAATGTACCTATCTAGTTCGTGTATTGCATGTGAATTATGGCAATAAATGATTTTTAATTTAATTTTAATTTTAATTAAATTTAAAAAATTGCCGAAGGGTTGAACAAGGAATTCAAATATAACAATAAATAAAACATAGCAAGTCAGTAATGAGTGAAGTTTGAATTCAAACGGCCGCTGTTCCCGCGCCGGGGGCCCGCGTTTGTTCCGTTCGGGATCCGAATTTAGGGAACGAGTTTCAATCTGAAGTTTCTAGTTTGTCGTACTTTGCGCTGCTGCGCGGACGCATGATGAATAAAAGTGATCGATGGAGACGAATTTTAGCAGCTGCTTTTAGATAGTCATTCTCATTATGTTCGTTGTTTTAGCCCGTGATATTATACTTATTTAATATTGTGTGTGGCGATCGCAAAAGTGTTTGTGGTGCTGAATTGTGGTTTTTTATTTGTGATGTTTTAATGGGGCTTGGATCGAGGTATTAACATTCGGAATGCTTTTTAACATTATTTTTGCGATCTATTTTACGTAGGTACCTACTTAACCTACTTATATATATTTGACGATGGGAGCAACTTAAAATAGTTCTAATAATTATGCCTTTCCAATCTACCTAAAGGAATAACTGCCAGTAGAACCTAGTGCTTGTAACAGGTTGTTGATGTGTAGTATATGGCGTGTGTTACATGAAACTATCGTGTTAAAAAAAGGACACTCTAGTTGCAAAATTAGTGCCTTTAATGCCAGAAATAAGGCGTGATTTTTGGAGTCGATTGCCAATTAATGACCTTTCGGATGATCTTTAAACTGGAGGCGAATAGGCTACTAGACTCATATCTAATTTGGTGCAATAAATAATAAAATTGTCTTCTGTAATATTTTGGGTACCTATTAAATGTGTACGATGTCTACGTATTTTTAATTCAAAAATGTGAATAAATTTTTTTGGCCACCGAAAACTCTGTCGGCCGTGTAGTGACCTCATAGAATTCATGTCAAATCAATCGCTGACATTACATAATACCTTTATGCCTCGTACTTAAATTGTCAGAAAGTGTTGTTTTCGCACTGAATTACTTCATTCACAGAAAATTTATAGATGACATGGCTGATGTTGTTTTTGCCTGAAATATTACGTAAACGTATTCTTTAAAAATATTTTTTTGCGGTTTATAAGCCATAATAAAATATAGTGATATTTTTTTTCCGTTAATTGGATAGTAAGTAATGCTATAAGACAAACTATAAAAAGGGTCAAGTAGCCTATTGTTTACCCGATGACTGATTTTTGTTTTATTTAATAATGTTGCCTTTTGTTATTATGATCCCATCAAACAAATATTATAATGTGATCAGACACGAAACGACATTTTGATACTTGCTAGTCCCTTTTCGGTGAAGGACAAAACGTGAGGAAACCGGACTAAGTCCAATAAGGCCTACTTACCCTTCGGGTTGGAAGGTAAGATGGCAGCCGCATTTGTAAAAACTAGTTCCTACGCCAAATCTTGCGATTAATTGTCAAAGTAGACCTCAGGCTCTTATGAGCCCTGGCAAATGCCGTGGCAAATGCCGGGATAATGCGAAAATTAACCATTTAAAATACTTAGTAAGACCACTTGCTAGCTTTTTGTTTTGTAATTGACGAAACAATACCCGTTTTCACATTATCCGATCCGATATCGGATGTCGGAAAGATTTCAATAGAAAAAATCCAAGATGGCGCCTGTGATGTATGGGATATCGGTCCGACATCCGATATCGGATCGGATAATGTGAAAACGCACTTATACATAGTGCTTTACTTTCTTGCATTTTTAAGTTTTGCATTTCATTCTTGGATATTTTATTTCTCGAAACTAGTTGGTGTCTATATAGTACTCTAGTACATACCAACTATAAGTAAATAAGTATCTACGTACATAGTACTCTAACTACATAGTACTATGTAGATACTTAGAGAACTAATCTAAAATTATCGAAATAATATCCGTGCCAAGTTTATTTTTATCATTCTCTTTTGTTTTGTTTGTTTTTATCGTTCTTTAAAACGTTTGTAGATTTGTAGAAATAAAGCTTTGGCGGTATATTCGGTCAAATCAGAATTATAGAAAATATTGGGCAATTTCGAAAAACAGCAGGAAGTTCGGGATGCAGATTATGCTCTATGGTAAACGGAATTGATTATTGAGTAGGTACATGAGAAAATTAAAATTAGTTTATGCGTAATATTGTCTTCGGTTACCGCGATAGTTACTCATGAAAAACTATGGAAGGCTGTGAGGCATTTGTGTTGTATGGTGTTGGACATTTGCAGTTTGTTTTTGTCAATTTTGTGTAGATTAATTGTTATTTTAACATAGTAATGGTAAATTTTTTGAATATTGTATAACTAGCTTTATCAATAGTGTGTGAACCTGTCTTAAAAAATCTATATTATTTGTGGTCATGGTTCGTTAATATTTCTTGTAAGTATGTGTATATAGCTGTAGGTAGCTTTTGCACCATAGAAATATTTTTGCACATTGTAATTTTTCCTCAGTCACCCGTTGACCACGAATGCTGTAAAGTGTTCGAAACGTCGGGATGAATTGTAAATTCATTATACGTTCCATAGTCTTATTTCATTAGTTTATGCGTATTTTTTTAATTATTTAAAAGAACACGCGTGCAATAGAAACAGGCTGTAAAAGTCCTATAGTGGCTATGGTGTAACAATGATGCGTGATCTTATCAAAAGGGAAAGTAATGTTGCTTCTAAGTTGCTTTAATAATAATACGCACCTTCCGATAATCTAGTGAGACAGATATTACTATTAATTAATTCATTACCATAGTGGGTTACAGTTGTAATTACTGGCTTTTAATTATTACATGACTCGATAAGATCGGTGGCAATTATACCCGTTTAAGCTTTAAAGGAAGTCACTTTATTATATCATAATGCACACAGAACTATATTTAGATAGAAGAAACAAGTTCATCTATTTGTATAGGGGCCGAGCGTGTCAAATTTTGTACTGAAGTTGTTTCTTGCCTGTAATTTTAAATATGTCTCAGGCTCTTGATTGTTCATAATTTTTGTGTTGTTGCAATTGAATATCACGTAACGAGGCATTTTTTATGTTTTGATTGACTTCAACTTACAAAAATTGACGCCCGAAAGCTGCAAGCTGCGAGTAAAGACGGACAACTCAGTGGATTTCACTGAGTTCATTTGACACGCTAAGTAGATACGTTTGCTTGATCTATGGTATATATGACATCTGTGATAATGCATGTATTATGTTACTAGCTTTTGCCCGCGGCTTCGCACGCGTTATATTCGAAAATTACGGATACAAACAAACTTCCACCCCCCATGTTAGGGAAGTGGGGGGTTAGAAAAATACAAAAAGCCAAAGTAGGCTATGTCACTCTCCAATGTCTCCATCCCTTCAACTATCTCCACTTCAAAAATCACGTCGATTCGTCGCTCCGTTTGGCCGTGAAAGACGGACAAACAAACAGACACACACACTTTCCCATTTATAATATTAGTATGGATGATTTTGTCTATATTAATTTAACGTTTATAAGACTCATAGGACTCATAATACAGCGCGTAAACCTAATAAGGGCGATAAATGAAACCAGGCATATAACTCAATATTGTTATTGTTAATTAAGAGGTGTTTTTGAGTTACTCTTAATTTTCACCCCATAATGAATTTTTGAAAAATTTCCCAGCAGCAATGTACTGTAAACGTGGTTGTGATGACAATCAATGACATCTGTCAACGAGCGTTTAACGCGAGTGTGTTTGCATTACGTTGCGGGCCGAATTAATTTGTATGATGGATAAAAAAAAATTTCAATTTTAAGTAAAAATGATCTAATTCCATTTATTATGTCCTATACTTACCACCGTTAAGAGGTTCGCCCGTATTAGGTTTACACCCTGTATATGTCACTCATGGCCGCTGTACACACATGGCCAACAGTTCCACCAACCCCCTTGGCCATGTGTGTAGAGGGCTACTTGGCCGTAAGTTGGCAGTTGGCGCTTGCGCTTGCCGGCCAACCGATTCGTGTCGGTTTTTTGTCCACACATCAAAGGATCTTGGCGCCAATGGCCAACTGCGTTTACACGTTGGCGCTTCATTCAGTTGGTCGTCAGCCGTCAGAGAGGACAGTAGTGATATATTTACGAAAATAATAAGTTTATCTATGCCAATAATAGTGTAGATTTTAGGAAATAAAATAACCTTGCAAATGTTTAATGTATTTCCTAAAAAAGATAAATGTTCTTATCAGAATATTCAAAAAATTGTTAATATTGCAAATAATTTAATTTTACTACGGGGTTATTATTTTTTAATATTTTTTTCTGACAATGTCTATGACCAAGAATTTCCTAGATTTTTTCATTCCACGTCCATCTTTCATGAAGAGCCAATGCCAAGTGATTGGTTCGCCAATGTGTAAACAGCGGCTCTTATCTTGGCCAAGGGGTTTCACAAAGGGCTGGTGGAACCGTTGGCCATGTGTGTACAGGGGCCATCACACCACAAAATAAGTAGGACGCTTTTGTATTCTTGAACTTACGACAACTTTTAACAAGCTCAATGAAATTTTGTTTAAACAGACACACACACTTTCCCATTTATAATATTAGTATAGATGATATGTATTCATTTGCAGCTTACACTATTCTATCCATTAAATATAATAATGATTATTAAACAAAAAAGGTTTATAATTTTTCTGTGTCAAATTGTTGAGATTTTGTCAAAAGCTCCAATAAGAGCTAAAATCTTTGAGATAAATACTGCTTTGTTTTTCCTAAACATTTTCCGACCTTCGATTCAAAACTATGAATATGCTGATAAAGTTCTATCTCGTAAAACAAATAAATGCAGTACAGCGAATATAGTGAAGTGTAGCCGGTCGGGAGAAATAAAACAATTAAATTTACTCGTATAAAATACCTAATTACATTACACGACATTGTACTGTTATGAGTAGGTACCGACTTGTCGAAACATAAGTAAGAGTACATAGGTACCTATTACGTTTTAAAATTCTCAATGAATTACTACAATGGAATTGATACTTAACGAGTACTTTCATTAACTTTCTGTTCTTTTGTATCTTTTATTTGGATGAGTCGGATATATTTTATTCGAGACAATAAGAAGAATCTCTGCTGATTTAGTGTGGGCGATAACAGGCCAAGCAATTAAAACTACTATAATAGTAAATGGATAGGCATAAAAAATAATTGAGAGACATATATTACATTGAGCTTGTTAAAAGTGGTCGTAAGTTCAAAAATACAGCGTCCTACTTATTTTATGGTGTGAGTAACAGTTATATTCCAATAAGTCTTATAAACGTTAAGTTAATATAGACAAAATCATATTTTATAAAGTCTAAATGCCACCCTCGAGATTGCAGTAATATACCGTGCCTGTGCCTAATATTAAACGCTGTTTTATTAATTTAATTGTAAAATATTATAACCAATTGATTTAACTGATAATCGAGCTTAACTATTCATATAAGTCACTATAATTTAAATACAAACACTTTATTCCGGTAGAGGCCTATTAAACTATAATGAAAACAAATAAACTGTAACTGACATATCAATATCATCCTTGAATTGAATGAGCACTCAAATCTCGATCCTTCACTCATTCACATGACTCATTCCATCATAGACATATAATATACATTCAATCAACAATGGCTTACCTACTTATTGACCTTGGATTTGGCAGATCGGGTCAAGGTCAGCGCGCCTATTGTCACTTTGACAGATGTTTGACGTGTGACTTGAGAATGTCGATTGTTGGCGTTATCTTAATTAGAATTTAATAAGTCGCTTTAGATTTGAATTAGGAACGAGTTTAGCGTTAAGATCTGTATACTATGTCCGATAAATAATATTATATAATATTTTAATGCTCTCTATGCATAATTAAGACATTAAACAATAAATGGTCTAAAACTATGGAAACAGATTAAATCGCGTATAATGAATTTATTTTATTTAGTTTTATTTCAGTAATTAAGACATTAAACAAAATAATGTAAAATTGATAATTTTAGTCGGTGAAATACTACACTTTCCGTTATCCAATAGATTTATTTAATTCAAATTTCAGTTAGAGCATCTTATTATCTTGATTTTTATAAGACTGGATTTTAGAAAACCAAGTCACTAAATTAATTATGAATTTTTCTCTAATGCACGTTTATAAAAACTCACGTATAGAGCTGAATTAGTCGATCTTATTTGTAAAATTTGGACAATTTTGAATACTAAAACAGGTAAATTTATAATTCGTATACCCTGTACTACAAACTTCTCAGACTACATTTTTATTATAAGGTTTTAAAAAAGAGTAAACGAGGCTAAGACGAAATCATTTTTTTTCAGAAATTACCTAAAATTAAGTGACAATTTCTTTGAAAATCTACATCACATCGAAATAATTTTTATAGTTAATTAATCTGCAACGTTTACTTTAAAAGTCCTAAATGGTCTTTAATTTGTCTGGGTTTTTCCGTTACCGAGGCCTTTTCGTTAAGAATTCCTTTCTTTGACCTATATGCTTAAAACAGCAGTCAATGTAGGGCTTGAGTGTACGCTCATATTGCGCGTGCAGCGGGCGGGCGTGCGGAGTGCATGTCAAACAATTGAAGCTCATACAATACAAGTGTCCGAGTCGATGCTGCATAGCATGCACGCACGCTCGTCCGACACCCGCCGATCGCTCCGCTCCGAGCGTCCAATCAGACCTTAAGCTAGGAACATACTACGCGGACGTCCGCCGTCGCGCGACCGCGGACGCGGATCTAGACAATGAATATACACTTAACCGTGCAAACTATCGGTCGTCGGTCGTGGACGTCGTCGTCGTCGTCGTCGTCGTGGCCACGGGCGTCCGATCGAAATCTGGCTCGCTGGATGTTTTGGTCAGTCGAAGCCACGTCCCGAAGACCGTGCACACTGATCGGTCGCGGTCGCGGTCGTCCGCGTAGTATGTTCCTAGCTTTACACTTAGAGATCGAATGATTGGCAAATGAAATTCGGGCACTACAAAGTTGTGGGATATAATATAAACTACCACCAAATCAATATCAAAAGACGTTGAGATTTTCAAAGTCTAAATGCTCTTAATAGACTGTCGGACGTCAATTCGATAAGTTTTTGAAGTGCGCAATCGATGCCTAAACAGGAAAGTTGAACAACGAGCCCAGGTAATGATTGCGTAGGTTTAGACCAGTATTTAATAGATCAGGCCCCGTAGCCGAATGGCATTTCTCCGACGCCAAACGAAAACGAAAGCGATACGCCGCTGGCTCTGTCGCGCCAGCGTTTGTGCCATTACGCAAGCGCGATAGAAACGAATAGATATCTACTAGCGCTTCGTTTCGTGAGCGATTGAAATGCCATTCGGCTAGCCACAATCCTGAAACGTAATGATTAGATATCTATCGTATCGCGCTTGGTTTGGCGCGACAGAGCCAGCGGCGTATTTAATAGATCTGCTGATTTCGGTATAACTGCTGCTTGAAGGTTGAGTACGTGAAACAAGAATAAGTTCGATATCTGTACAAAAAGTCTTACCGTCAATGGAAAGCTGTACCTACTGGGTGCGTAGGTTGTAAAATGTGACGTTTTCAAGTATAAGGCATTGTCACTTAAGAACGAAATTTTCTGGTATATTTGCGTAATTTACGTATCTTAAGCGACAATGTTTAGGTACTCGAGAATGGCACAAATAACCAGTGCCAGTATTTTACAAGTGAAATTTTCAGTGAAAAATAGGCAGTGTAAGTGCGTTTTCACATTATCCGATCCGATATCGGATGTTGGAGCGATATCCCATACATTTAAGCTGCCATCTTTGATTTTTGCATTTGAAATCCTTCCGACATCCGATATCGGATCGGATAATGTGAAAACGCACTAAGAGTTTAAAAACAATAAAATATAATAGGTAGGTATCCCTTTTGTGGATGGCCATAACTCTAGTGAACTAATCTTTTACCGACTTTAATTTTATTTATAACAAATTAATAGTTTGTTGACTTATACGTACCGTACCTAGTACATATGTATCTGTCAAGTCGTTTCGTTGGGCGTCATCCATATATTACGTCACAGTGTAAGGGGGGGGGGGGGTCATAAAAAAAGCCCAAGGGATACAAAAAAAATAGGGGGGAGGGGTCCAAAAACCCGTAATATGTGGATGATCCCTTGCTGAAAAAAAAACAAATAAAAAATGTACCATAGAAAAATTTAATTTCGCGCCTTTTCTTACTTAGTGAAAAACCTGTTTAATGATTATTTCAGATAATTTTCCACAACTAAGTATTCCACAATGATTGGGGGCGGTCACTAGCTGTCATAAAAACTTGTTAAACGTCGCCAAATATTAGGCAAGAGGAAGTAATTTAGGTTTGAATAGTAAATTAGTGTGTTCCATATATCAATTGATAGCTTGAATTCCTTGAAATTAAATTGGTTTTGAAGTACCTACACTTCAATGTTTTAGGTACCAACGCTAATTTAAATTTATTCATAAAATACAAAAAACATAAAAAGAACTTGAACTACTAAACTTAATCTAACATAGAATAAAAATATCATCATTATAAATTTAAGAGCTGGGGGGTTACCATGACGTACTAAAGACGTTCAGTTTAGGTTGAGAAAAGGGACACAGCTATAGCAGTTACATAGCTCCGTCCCTCATTTTCAACCTAAACTGAACGGCTTTAGCACGTCATGGTAACCCCCCTGGGCTCTTGTCGGTGAAGCAATCTCCAGCTGTCTTTCAGGAAAGCTGAGCTTGCTCCTGTCTTTAAAAAACAGGCCCCGTAGCCGAATGGCATTTCTCCGACGCCAAACGAAAGCGATACGCCGCTGGCTCTGTCGCGCCAATACGCAAGCGCGATAGAGATAGATATCTACTAGCGCTTCGTTTCGTGAGCGTTTCGTGAGCGATTGTGCCATTCGGCTAGCCACCCTGGAGCAAGCTCGGCGCCGGATGGTAAGGTGCCCAGAAGGCTGGTAGCATTGCCGCGCTGGATCGCGATGCTTATTCGCTGCGCAAGAAATGAACCAGCCCTCTGGTCACCCGGAGCATCAATGAGACGCTAATTAAAATATATTCATAATTTAAATAAGTATGTAATGTATGTATAGTCTCGATGTGACGGGTAATATTAAAAGGTTAATTTTAAGGCGACATAAACAATCACTTTGATTTTTCGACGTTTTTCGGAAAACTTGGGGATTGGTATGGTTGGTGTATAAGATAGTCCCAATTCTAGCCCTATATCAATACTTAACTATAGGTACCTATAGATTGTTGCAATAAACGTACAATAAATACATTGATCCATGTATGTATTTGGTCTTTACCTTTTATGGCCGAAACACAACACAACCATTTTGATATGTGATCGATTATTGAGTTATTTTTCGAGTAACGTCAGGAACTCTTACATACCTCAAGTTATTGGACTAAGCCTTCCCATTTTATACCAAGGCTTGTACACAAGAGTTCAATCGTTGACGCTCCCTATCGTATCTTATTTATCTCCGTCTATTGCTTTTCCGTGTTGATGTGATAGAATCAGTCGGGTATCGTTCGCCACATAGCCTCTATTTGTACTTTTGACTCTCTAGCCAAATGCAAAAACGCTTCCTATAATATCGTTATCGTCCCTACTATAGTTATTTGTTTTACAAGGGGGCAAAGTTGTTGTTTAACCGCACGTGCCAATATTGAAGCCCGAGCAAGCGAAAGATTCCAATATTGAAATTCAAAAAGTGGAATCTTGAGCGTTTCGAGGGTTTCAAGGCACGAAGGTTAAACAAACTTTGCCGCCGAGTGAAACATAAAATTTTTCACCACACCGACACGAACAAAATACTGACTATAAAACATCAAACTAAATCAAATCTATTAATTTGTTCAATATTTATAATTCAAAATCATAATTTATAGGTAATTTACCAGCCAGCTCAAGATATCAAGTTAAAATTTGTATGAAATTACTTTGCACTCTTGCGGATAAAATGCAATTTTGATATCTGTTTTCGAATAGCAAAGTAAGCCTTTATCAGTTGGTGTGGTGAAAAGTATCTTTATCACCCTTTGGTCTTGGCAGACAGAACCTGACTGTTTCGATCGGTGCTATAAAGGCCAATCGTTAAAGTTCGCGAAAGAAAAGCAGCTAGCGATGTATGTGCAGTGGTATTAATGCGGAAGGTCAAATCGGGAGAAAGATACGCTACAGCAGGGCTAGCACATGATTACGAGAGTATGTCGCCGCGAGATAGACTACCCGTCCTTATGTCACTACAGAAGAAGACGTCTCATCTATCTCGCGGCGACATAGCTACTCTCGCGACAATCATGTGCTAGGCCTACAGAGTATGATCGATTGGCTACTTGTCTACGGATCATGTTGATTCAAATAGTTCAAATGCTACCTAACCTGTACTAAGACGCGTTGAGTAAGTGTTGCAAGACTCGCAAAAACATTAGATCGCTTTAAGCCGGGTTTTATTATGGTAATGAAAATCAGCTCACCGGCCTTGCGCATAAGCACATGTTAATCAATCGACGATCTTTAGTGCGTTTTCACATAATCCGATCGGATGTAGGACCGATATCCCATACATTTAAGCCGCCATCTTGGATTTTTGCCTTTGAAATCCTTCCGACATCCGATATCCCATACGTTAAAGCCGCCATCTTGGATTTTTGCCTTTGAAATCCTTCCGACATCCGATATCCCATACATTAAAGCCGCCATCTTGGATTTTTGCCTTTGAAATCCTTCCGACTTAAGTACTTACTTTGAGAAATATCAATAGATGATAGATGCGATAGAGCTTAACCAGAGTGCGGAGTGTCGGAAACTCGCATGTCTACTTTGCCTGCGTAAAGTAGACATGCCATAAATTGTTACTAATATATCATATGGATCAGTGGTCTGCAATAAATGTTTTTTTTTGTAAAAAATAATTTGACCTTAAATTGGGCACATTGACTATGCGTTGTTACCTCTGGAATACTCCGGACGGATTTTTGTCATACTTTACTCAATTATCATAATTTGTCTACTTAATTTGATTTACTTCCCTTTGTATAGGTATAATTTATCAAAAATTATATGTGAGTGTGCAACGAAAAACGTCCTACTTTGTAGATTGCTATAAAGCCGATTTGTCAGTTTATTCATATAAAGATACAAGTATTAAATCTCGCCTTAATGGTAACCGACAAAGTGGAACGTTTTACTAAACACACTCACATATCAAGATAGGTACTATCTAGCTACGTTTAACCCTTTAACCGGTAGTGGCAAAATATATACCTACTTACTTGCCATCATACTTAAAACAAAACGCATCAAACAAACGTCAAATGATAAAGATAAAGGGTTATATTATTCAGCTCCATACTTGAAATAACTAAGGCCTGACCAGAAATATGTGACTACGCGCCATGTTGCGGAATTTAATTGAAACTTTTTTCTTCATATTCATACTATACTGAACTGTCACCTCATACATCAAAATAACAGCGCCCTCTTAACAGCAGTTATACATTTCTGGTCAGGGGGCCGATTTTTAAATGTCGACTATTCGATTTCGTGAATTTCGTTCAATAATATCTCCACTACTAGCGATTTTTCTACTAAAAGCATCAAAAACGAGTGGTCTTTACCACTAGATTTAATATTACTAGACGTCCTTTTTTGAAAATAGCATTACGTCGTTTTCGACAGACTTTCGAACAGCGAATTCATGCGTTCGAGGTTCAAAAATCGGTCCCCAGGAGCGATTTTTGAATCACTAAAATACCGGTTGAAAACGGTGACTTGCCTGTTATTTTCAGTGACAATTTTCTGAATTCGAACGCGTGAGACTCAAAAATCGTTCGCAGGCTTTAAACTTTTCTCATAGGTATCTTCGTTTATTTATCATTCACTTTTAAATACATTTACAACACTTCAGTTAGTTATCATAAAGTTTTGGCCACCTGCCACCGCCTGCGCAAATAGCCAATCAATACTTTGACGTTTGCCCGCCTTATTGATCCATGATTGATTAGTCATTGCCAGTGCAAACATTTTACTAAACTGTCGATCAAGCATGCTAGGTCAAATGATTGATTAAAATTATCAAAATACCAACCTATGCTTTAATTGTGTATAAAACTATAGACTTCTATAGTTTTAGTCCGTGTTAGGTTGACCGTGAGCAAACCGGAATAGTACATTATATACGATAAAAAAGGAAGTTCGAAAAGTGGCGTAAATTAAAAAGGAAGTTCGAAACGAGTGGCGATAACTAATTAAAACACGAACGAAGGGAGTGCCATACAATTTTAAATCGACACAGATATATTTGATGGCAGTTACGTTCCCTACAATAAGGTTCTTCTTTTCGATCGTGTATCGTACGTACTGCCTTTAAAGTTGGTAAGCGAAATGAGATATGAGGTTGGCAAATAAAAAAAACAATTTGATAAGTTGACAACTAATCTCAAGATTTGGCGAAATGAACATTTCGCACATACGTGAAAAACTGATTGCTGCGAGCCGGGGTTCGAACCCGCGACCTCTAGAACGAAAGTCGCACGCACTTACCGCTAGGCTACCAGCGCGATGTAAAAACTGACCGGAAATATATGACTACGCGCCATGTTGCGGAATTTCATTGGAACTTTTATCTTCATACTATACTGAACTGTCACTCCATACATCAGGATAACAGCACCCTCCTGACAATAGTCATATAATTCTGGTCAGGCTGTAACAGTGTCATTTTCCTTTAAATGACATTTGGGATCTAGAACTTTGATGTTAGTAAGTAAGTAAACACTTTATTGTACAAGAAAAAATACAACACATACAATTTAAAGTTTTAGTACAAAGGCGAACTTAACCCTTTAAGGGATCTCTTCCAGTTAACCTTTGAGCGTTTGAGGGAGAGTTTGAGATGTTGATGAGATAGTGATTTAGTTTTTTTATCGTTCCTTCGGAAGGGAAGGAAAAGTCAGGCAACGATCAGATGCTCTATGTGGCTCAATTTAAAAATAATAAAACTAAAAAAAATACTAAAATACACTAGAGCGATACGAGTATAAGTTAAACAGGTGCCTTTTACTGAAAACCACACAAAATCTTAACGTATAAAATTATGTGCGAACAAGAATTAGGTATTACACAACACTCTTAAAAAAGTGACATTTGCATGTTCTACATAAAATTCTGCTTACATGTCAATTAACACCACAACACAAAATGTATGTCAATGTTAAGTAAGACAAGTCATACAAATGTCAAATCGGAACTTAACTCATAAAATTCGTAATTAATGTACAAGCCGATGTATTTGGAGCAAAGTAAAGGTCAGGGAACCGATTCTAAGCTGAGCATTTTGTCATAGATTTGAGTGGTTTTGATTATACCATTACATTTTGTATTATGATACGACATATCGGCAATCGTTTGCAGAAAATGAAACGAAACGCTCAAATTGTCTCTCTATCACTCTTCAATATTAGTGACATACTTGTATACAGGGTGTAACAAAAAAGGGTGTGACATACTTGTATACAGGGTGTAGCGAAAAATAAATTTTCTTCTACTTTTTCCTGATAAGAATACGATAATGAGTACGCCCTTAAACGGATCACCACCATTTTTGTTACACTCTGTATAGCGGTAAGAACGTGTGACTTTCGATCCGGAGGTCGCGGGTTCGAATTCGAACCCCGGCTCGTACCAATGAGTTTTTCGGAACTTATGTGCAAAATGTCATTTGATATTTGCCAGTCGCTTTTCGGTGAAGAAGGTCAGATGGCAGTCGCTTTCGTAAAACTAGTGCCTACGCCAAATCTTGGGATTTGTTGTCAAAGTGGACCCCAGGCTCCCATAAACCGTGGCAAATGCCGGGATAACGCAAGGAGGATGATGACTCGTATTCGTATTCGCTAGGTCCACGATTGATGCTGCGCCCATTTTAAAACAAGGCTACTATTCTTTGTTAAATCTTGTGAAGTGTTAGTTCCAACTCCCACCGCTAGCATTCATGTTTGATATGTCCATCAGATAACGTGTGTTTGTGTAACTCTGAGATTCTTCAGAACGAGAATTTTCAAAAGTTTAGTAACATCGTAGTTTATACCATAATTTCGTCAAACTCAGGAACCCTTATAGTTTCGCCATGTAGTCTGTCCGTCCGTCCGTCCGCGGATAATCTCAGTTGACCGTTAGCACTAGAAAGCTGAAATTATGGTTTTTTTATGTATATTTATACGCCGACAAAGTGGTAAAAAAAAAAGTGCATCAAGAAATGCTTTGTTCGGTACCTACATGTAAAGTGGGGACTGATTTTTGTTCATTCCAACCCCAACGTGTGATATATTGTTGGATAGGTATTTAAAAATGAATACGGGTTTACTAAAATCTTATTTTAATAATATTATATTTTCGGAAATAATCGCTGTAAAGGACAAAAGTGTCCCCCCTCTAACTTTTGAACCATATGTTTTAAAATATGAAAAAAATCACAAATTTAAATTTTATAAACACTTTCTAGGAAAATTGTTTTGAACTTGATAGGTTCAGTAGCTTTTTCGAGCAAAAATACGGAAAACTACGGAACCCTACACTGAGCGTGGCCCGACATGCTCTTGGCCGGTGTTTTTTTCTCTGTCAACGATTGTCAGCATGGCTAGGCCTCTATATTCTATATTCACACAAATAAGTGATACAAAAATTCTGAATGTAACAACTAACTACTCTATAAAGCATGGGGAACAATAATTGCAAATGATTCTCCGTGTCGAATGTAAATAACTAAAAAAAGATCAAAAGCATCAAAACCTTTACAATTTTTTTAACTCGGAATCGGCCTAATGCTTTCAATTTAAATATAAGTGCAATAATTTAAAAACATTCCAGTTCTGAGTCAGTAAACTGTTGTATAAAGTGCTTACGCCTACTTTGTTTACATTGAAATGTCTTGTTTAGGTTCGCATTATGAGTTGATATAAATTTAGTGGCTAATAGGTACTTTGGCAATTAAATAAACACCTACTTGTAATCTACGCGACGCGATATGTCTACTTCACCTATTACATCTATATGTAACAATATAATAGGTACGTAATAGGATTATTTGTAATTAGGATATACATATATTTTACAATTTATTTGTAAACATGAAGAATAAATGTCATATACAAAGAAAAAATGACCAAGGCCTCCAAGTGTCCTGAGCTGGAATCGAACTAGCGTCCTCCCTAAACCACTCGGCCACCGGGTCACGAAGGCAAGGGTCGAAAATTCCAAGTAATATGACATTTCCGAAGGCTCGTTGGAGGCCTTGGTCACTTTTTATTTGTATATAACATTTATTTTTCATGTTTATGATGTATATACATAATAGTAGTGTGAATTTAAAATACAAATTTAAATATTTTCTATGAAACTAATTTAATTTGGTCTTAGAATTTATTTGTAACTAGGGTAAAAATGTTAATTGTTTACTTACACTTCTCATTAAACTTACCTACTTAGATACAGCATCATAAAATTCATAAATCTATAAGATTAAGATAGGTTCTCACAGAATCATTTCTGATTCATGTAACAACTGCTTTATGAGTTAGTTATTAGGAATTCTAGACGTTCTAGTAACTCGTCGGTGCAATAACTTACAACATTTAAATATGTTTCTCCTTACCTTGTACCAAAACCCAACAAGAAATTGACTAATCGTCCCATAAGTTTCATTCAAGACATACCAATAACAAAACTCGAAACACATCTCCCATCGACAAAAATCCGTTGACTTAAAGTTCATTCTCGTTTGAAGCAATCTGCATTGAGTGAATGAAATGAATGAGTCGAATGAATGAATGGGTCACATTACTCTTCGGGTGTCTTACTACTGTACTGTCTTCGGAAACCGAAAAGCGATTAATTTCATTGTGTTGTCACGCCCTTGGACTGGTTGCACTGAGACAAAGTGTAGGAAACTAGGTAATGAAATGGTAATGAACTAGTATTCTATCAATCTACCAATTTAAAGCTTTAGTTAATCGAATACAGTTGTTGCCTAATTAATTTGTTAGGTAGGTACTGTACCTCTACGATTCTTTGTGGGAATTGCTTGCCTAATAGGAGTAATAGGTAATCTAAGCCTTTATTAATAAAGATTATAATAGGTAGGTAGTACCATGATTACCATGAAGCGGTGATAGCAGTATTGAGTTTAATCATTGACGGTTTTGAGTTTAATCATTGCTATTTACACAATTTACAGGTACCTTACAAGTTCTTGCCATTTAAGAACCCACAGTAAGAACCTGTGGCCATCATAACCTTCAACATTTTTCAATCGCAATACATCACCACTAATCTCATCCATTTCAATTCTGTTCCGTCACATGTGAACATAAAAAGGGCGTTTCAAACCAAGGACTGTAACTAGTACATTCCAGTCATTTGCATAAACTACTATTGTTCCCAATTAATTTGTATGAAACTCATTGTTTCGTATTATTTATATGAACTGTGTAATTATATAGAATAACCTTTGTTAAGATTGAAGAGCAAATTGTAGGAAGTATTTAAGACAATGATACATTTACTTTGCTATAAATCTTTATACATGTGAGCATTTAATTAGACAAGGTCAATGGAGGTTAAAGTTTTAAGTAGTAAGAAATTACGCTTTGTTTTAAAGCTTATTAAACAGTTTCCGGCACACAAAAATCATGGTGACGAAAAAATAATAAAATGTCTTTCAAAAGTATTGATCACTGACATTTATTTTGATCCCTGTCGTAAAACACAAAGATCTACTTAAATTTTCGGTATAATATCTCTAGGTGATGATATTGAAATTAAAGTGAAATTCTTAGAGTTTGGATACAGTAACTACACGAAGGTAAGCCAAAAGTATGAATAACTTACCCTTTCTGCCATCGGACTCTATATCACATATTTCTAATTTATTATTGCTGGCGCTCAATAATGAGTTCACGTGCAGTGTGTATTTGGTAGACTAATAAGTAATAAATGAGGATTAAATTATTGAAAATTAATTGAAAGCTGCGTCAACAGGCGGTCAATAAACAATGCGTTACAATGCTATGACAGTTCTCAATAATGACACTATTGACAGAATCATCTCTATGTAGCAGGCCAGTAGTTACCTACCTAAGTTTCCCTCAAGCAGCAGCTCATGGACCCTGATAAGGATATAGCAATTTATCAATTAAGCAATTTATACTTCTTACTTATAAGTATACTTAGTCTAAATGTTACAATAAACATTTGTTATTAAATTTCAATTAGGTATCATCAATTCATCAGTCATCTGCATAATAACATTTCTCCAGTAAAAATTACTTCAGTGAGTTCATAAAAAGATTGGGTTTTTCTATTGGTTTTAACGCGATCGGTATTTTATTATAAATCTTTTTCTACTCCCGTGTTGTTATTCGTCACTTACAGTGTCGTGCATAGATCGTTAAAACCCTACATAAAAGATACCCGCCCCCGCCCGGCACGCATACGATATAGCTCTTAAAGCATTGTTAGGAAGCCTTTAAGGGATATATCGAGGGTGCGCGGGGCGCCGGGGGCTGGCGGCGGCGCGGGGGAGTGCGAGCGACAGGGTGAGGCAGGAACAGAGGGGAGGCCGACGCGTCAAAATACAGGAAACAGTGTGAATTTCACGAAAGTTGTTCAAGAAAACTATTAAAAACTAAGTGCATGGTCGTAGAAAAGTATTGTATGCAACGGTGTTTAACTGAGTCAAAAAATGCTCGTGGCGTCTTAATAACAATTTTCGGCTTCGCCTCAAATTGTTACCCACGCCACTCGTCTTTTTTGACCTCCTTTAAACGCCTGTTGCATAAAATACTATTATTGCTCTGTAATAAGGATCTTTTTGATAGATGTCCAGAACTGGTATAGGTAATTTTTAATTTTCATAGTCTACTAGCATTCTAGTAACGTGTCTGACTAGCAAAACCATAAACAACCACAATTTCCCCTTTAAACTATTTATTACCATAGCATGCGGAAACTAATGCATCTAGAATCACGAGAAAGTGGAAATAAACCAGTTTATTCAGCTATAATAACGCCCTTGGGAGTAAAGAGTGTGATTGTGACTGCCGATTAAAGTAACGTAACGTATCATTTATTAGATGTTATCCGCATTCCGTTCCTTATGGGTATCCTGTTGCCTTCTGTGGGTCTAAAAATGAGTTGCATACTCAAGAGATTTCCTTTGGCAGGAGTGGTATCTAGGTTAGGATCCAGGGATGAGTTTAAGGAGTCAGGTTGATGATTGTTTATCAAATCAACAATTTTAATGAGCATTCAAAATTACAATCAACAAACGTGAATGCTTATTAAAATTGTATTGTTGATTTGAATTTTTATTAACTTTCGACTTCGTGCCGCTAAAATTACTCTCTTAAGTACTTATAATCAATACCGGATTTGTTCGCTTTTTGAAGTATTTGTTACAGTCTACTCTTCTGCTCATGTATCTGTTACAATAAAAGTCCGAAATACGGTAAAACCTAGACTTTACCAGTAAATACTAATAGGGTTTACTATAAACGGCCACCTTCATTAGCTATTAAATTAAATAATTGTGGACTCCTACTTGGTTTTGAAACTGACTCTAGTAATTGTACAGTCGAATTTCATTTTCAGTAGACACTGCATGCGCATATTGTCAGACGACAACATACGCATTATATTCACACTCGCAATATTTACGACTGCGATTATACTTAGCCGCAAATCGTACACTTATGCTTACCAGTAATTTATGTAATCAGCGCCTATCTGTCTCCAGCATAAACAACCTAAATCTGTACAAGTAAAAAACACCTTCCCTTGAAGGCATAAGCACGCTTCTCGCACTGATTTGTATAGAGCGATTAGGTTCTTTATCGGGAGAACAGCGCGTGAGTTTAAATGGATCAGTCAGCACGGTTTAGATTATCTGTGGGTGCGGCTACCTGTTGCATATGTAACTTAATTTAATAGCGTGATTTAGTTTCCATAGCCATTTCGTTAGAATGCCATATACTTTAAGACACGAAAGAAGAATAGTTTTATCCTAGGAAGAAAAAGTAGACTTGAAAGTCGTAGACCGTAGTTGAAAGTTAACTGATGTGCCATCGGAAATTTTAAAATACTTATAGCCTATTGAGAAAAGGCGCCAAAAATGTGTGTATGGAACAAATAAAAACCATTTACTCACGAAAAGACAAGTCCTTATCATGTCCTTATCAAATTTTTCCTGAAATATCTAAATAAGTTTGTAAATTTTGAATCGTCTTGCAATCGGACGCACAATTGCACATAACATAGTTCTGAAAAGTCACTAATTATAAATTTTATACATTAAAAGATCCAATTTCTTTCATAAAAATCTTAATGATATGTTGATAACCCAGGAAATATTAGGGGTCTCAATGGCTTTTCTATAAATTTCCGATCCATGTTATTTATTTTATTCAGCATTTTATTTTTTATATTCATTTTTATGCATTACCTACTTCTAGCACGAGACAAAGTCACAATTGCATCATAATCCACTTCCAATTAACTTGGTTGTATAATAAACAAGTTCACATAAAAAAGCTCCATATTGCAAACTCGTTCACTTGAAATTTGCGCAGGAGCGAAGGACACGAAAGTCGTACGGTCAAGGACGGCGGCACAATCAACGAAATCAGATCCAGATCTGGTCTGAAAACCCACCGTGAACCGTGACGTAATCTATAATCTCGGTGTAAGGTTGACATAACCGGTTCAGGCGGGACTGACACAGTTCAATTCTTGCGAGTACTTGGACGGTATTTTAACTGTCAATATTACCGTCGAAGACGCAATAAAAGCTACAAAAAGTAGAAAAGGTCCACCAACAATAGCTTCTTAAAATACTTGATGGGAGATGTATCCACTCTTTCCTTGTAGGGTGATTAAGATAGACCATGCACCACATACTGCCCTTATAAAACAGTTTCGGCTGTATTCGTTGAAACCTAATTTCCATTTATAAGACGTGTCTGTTACCAGTGTGGTGCAGCACATTGGCTAATTTACACGTTATGAAATATTGCATGCTAGTTTCAATGGATGAAGAAACGTTGTGCATACTTACATATATATTTGATTAATGTGTCATTTCTTCGGTCGGCTAAGGAGCATGTTAACGCCAATAGTCTGCAATGTAAATCGCATGCGAGTCCGCCGACTGAGTCTTAAACTGGTCGCGTTTTTAAACTGTGTAAGCAATGTGTAGAGTCACGTACACGCGCGGTGTGTTACATTTTAAACTTACGCCATGACGGAGGAAAGAGGCGTGAGAAAGCGCCGCAAGACTTCAGGATAAACTGGTGTGGCATCCGATTACTAAAGTAAACCAAGTAAAACATTAGAAATTGTGAAAATGTAGAAAAATCGAAATGGATAGGTACATGCAAGCGATGTTACTCTGATCACCATTAACTTTAGACAAGCTCGGCAGCCGGAACATACATATTATCCCTCCATATTTGATGTAGCATTTGGCATAGAAACTAATCGTAGTCCAACTCCATTTGATTGACTAAAATCACGAAACCTTCTAAATATTATACCTATATAAATTTCTTTATAATACACCTATTAGAATTATAAATAATAAGACCTAATAAAGTGAATGTTTCATGAAAAATAATTAAGGAAATAAAGAGGCTTTCTTATTTTTATTTTATTTTTATTTATAAATTTCTTTACGTTTTAATTATATTAACATCATATAATAATCTGAATAATGGGCCTTTTTGAGATTATCTGTATGTATTTAATATCGGTACCGGGCCGAAAGGCCTTAAACAAAGTATGGTTAACTGTGAATTTCCGCAGCGAAGGTGTTAAAACCATTTATACTCCAATTGCTAATTCGAGTCCAAAAAAACTACGACAGATACGTCAATGTCACAGCTGTCAATGTCACTTATGTCATGTCAAAATACTTTTCATGTTATTATACCTGAAGTGATACAAGCGCAATACCAAATTTCACGGAAAAAAAGAAAAAAAATCGAGCGACCTAGTATTTATGTAAATAATAAAAGACTATTAAATATATAAATCAAAGGATTGAAATAAATAATAAATAATTTATTATACTATTTTACCATTGCAGTGGCAACATCGTAGTAGTTTTTTTGGACTCGAATTAGCAATTGGAGATAGGCTCTTAAACGTAATATTCAGATGTTTAGAAAAAAAAAGAATACTCCATCCTATTCCTACTAAATATCCTCAAACTTCACCTGCCTGTAATCCTAATTTTCATATCTTTTTTTCCAGGACCTCCGTTCAGCGCTCAAGTCCAAACATGTCCAAGGTCTGGAGATCCACGAAGCACACCGCTCCCTCAACAAGACCACGGTCCTGGAGACCGTGGAAGCCGCCAGGAAAGTCCTGAACGGCGCCGGTGGAGGCCCACTGTTTCTCGCATTGCCTTCGCACCCTGAGCTCCTTGCGAAGTACTATGACTTGAGGATGTTAGTCAAGAAGGTGGATCTGATGATGGTGCAGACGCATGATCTGGGGGTGATGAAGAAGATGACGTATCATCCTAGCCGGCTGAGTGGAATGTGGGATATGATGAACACGGTAAGTCCGTTTTCACATTATCCGATTCGATATCGGAAGTCGGAAGGATTTCTATGCAAAAAATCCAAGATGGGATATCGGTCCGACATCCGATATCGGATCGGATAATGTGAAAACGCACTGTCTCTTGACAGATGACGTTGATGTTTTTCATTTGTAGTTAGTCCTCATAACATCATTTTGTCTCAGCTAGTACTACTTTTAATTGTAAAAGAAGTATTTAGTTTAAGTTTGTTTTAAATTTAATTTAATTCTATGTGTATGTAAAAACAGAAACACAATTTTTTTGGTTTATACCCTCTCTTTCTGGAAGAGCGGGGTTTTCTGTCAAAAGCAAATTTTGCTTAAAAGAAAATCCCAACCTCGTTGTGTAACCCCCTTCTATTAACCTAATAAACTTTTTCATTTTCATTTTCATTTGTGTAGTCACGTAGTTTGTAGTATCTAGACTTTCCTAGGGATGATTTTGGACACAGGGATAATATTGAGAGGTAAATTTTCGGGTACTTATACGTCGTAACGTGCGGTCTTGTCTGTCCCAATCCCAACCTATAGGGCCCATTGAATGGTCATTGGGTCCACCACTATCAGTATAATATTACATGCATAGTATATTTTAATGCCAAATTGTAAATGGTTTAAGTGTTTTTTTTGTTGTTGTAGTCCACATTGATGCAATCTTCAACGATGTCATCCGATACCCGGAACCAAACTGGACATAGAAATAATGTGTGCTCATAACTGTCAGTAGTGTCCGTCATCAGTTTTTGTACTTGTTAGTCGTTAATTACCACTTTTTGCTCCTTGCGACTTTATTTAAAAATGTCAGTTGATCATTGTTATTGCAGAGTGCAGACGCGGTACTTGGACACTGAATAAGAATCATAAATAATTTATTATTGCTTGACGTTACTGTTTGGATTTTTAAAATATTTTGTGTAGAATATAAATGACATTATGACAGGCTTTTGTGAACGGATTTATGGGTTAATCTCATAAAGCTTCATCATCGAAAATCTGAATTAAAATAGATGCAATATTTACCAATTAACTACTTTTAAAGAACACTGGTGAACTTCGTAGGTTAATAAATAAAATTTAACGAACAAACCATAACAAGATATTTTTGCAATTCATTTAGCACCATGGCCATACAATGCTCTTGTCACATATGTGACCTAAAATCAATCTGCCAATTAAACCGAAATGCGACCGACCTTATGGTTAAAGTAAAAGTGAGTCGGTGACTCAACCTAACATACATATATAGTTCAAGTTTAAACGGATGCAGGTCACACTGAACACGAACATAACCCTTAAATTGTTTTTGTCCGTTTTAAATGACGTCCTATAAAGTCTATAGGCTAACTCAGATTCCTAGGCACTCTTGCGCATGTGGCGTGATCCACGCGGTCGAGCATCTATCCCTTTTATTTTTGCGCATTTTCGCATCGCTTTCGCTTATCAAAATTTGAAAAAATACTTAGTTTAAAAATTACAACCGTTAGGCCTTTTTACGCTTGTGACAAATGTCGTTGTTATGTAAGTATTTTAGCAGTTTATGCATATTTTTCCCTAAATTTTATTGTAATAGTAATTAAGTTACTATTTAGTGTAATTATTGTGAATAAATGACAAACATTTCATTATTATTTTTGAAGTTATAATATATGTCACTTCAAAGTGACACTGCCAGTTAGTACTAAATATTGTGTTTTTTCTATTTGTCACTTGTAACGGACATTGCCAACTTTTCTAAACGAACATTTTTTTGTGTATTGTTAACATTTGTTGCATTTTTACAATAATATGGCTGGGCCACGTTTGAGGTCAAAGAGGATAATAGCTCTTCTACCACCTCTAGCTTCTAAAGACTCCGATTTAGAATCAGACAACGAAAAAAAATGAGAATCTTAGCTAGAGAGTGTTTTAGAGACGACTGCAGCAGTAAATCTTCTTCTCCTAAAAGTGTACCTGTTTATTTTTGCCTGGACTATATTATTTCTATTTTATTTATTAGGAAAACTCACAGATAAAGTTACTATAAGGCTTATTACATAGAAACAACGAGCCAATAACAAGTTTCCACAGATAGAAACTGGGCAAAATACATGCGTGCAAAATTACAGAAAATTGTGTAATTTATTTAAAGATTTTGTAATACATATCTATATATGAGTTTAAACAATGATTGAGAGCAAACAATAAAATAAAGGAAAAAAGCGGTAACCTTTTTACAGTGTTATTTGAGAGTTAACAGTGGGAGAAGTCTTGGGCCAGTAGTTTGCGTACTGATATAAAACTGTCACAGATCAGATCGATGGGGTCATAGTTCAAATCAAATTTGATTGAAATATTTAGTGGCTCTTATAATAAAGGAGTTTTTTCTGAAGTTAGTATTAGCGGCGGGGATATGAAACATTCGTTTAGTGCGAGACATAAGGCGTGAGGGGCCTACGAAGTGGGAACTTCAAGCTTGACAGCAAATCCGGACAGTCAACATAGTTTTGAGCATTTTTCATAACGTAGATTACGTTATAGATATTGCGCCGGACATAAAGAGGTAGCACGTGAAGTTTCGGACAATGTTGAGTGTAACTTATTAAGTTTACGTTTTATTTTTCTATGTTAGCAATGTGCATGTGTATTTGGCAATGTCCGTCCAAAGTGACGTCTTTATGTTAAGCAGTAGTTGGCAATGTCATTTATAAGTGACGCTTAAAAAAACCATTTCCAATTTTGTTATGTTTTTTTTTCACATATTTTTCCCTTAATCTAATATTTTCCCTAACTGAACCCAAAACAACAAGTTTCATTATAAAAATCCTGTTCGGTCATAGAGTGGCAATTTAAGGGATAATATGTTAATAATATATGCTAATTACTCAACTACCCATTATTGTAGACAGAGACAAAGAACGTTTATTTTCAGAATTATGTTTCTACATTGACAGGGGTCTCCGCACTAGGCTGTGCCTGTGTATAAATGATTATATTAGATTATTTATTAATAATAGAACATTAGTCAGAGTTTAGCTACGTTATAACCCATTTTTCCAATTTTTAAGTGTATTTATGAAACAAAAATGGTTTCTTTATATAGTTTTTCGCCATATCATAATAACACTAAATTGTAAATCTTTTGCTGAAGACCCGGGTTCGATTCCCGGCTCTACCACCAGTAGACTCCCTTTTTGTTGGTGTTTTGTATCTATTATATCTAGTTCGATACACACACATATAACTAGTTTATCTTAGGGTGGAATCACATCTTACCGCAGCGAGCCGCATTTAGTATGAACATACGTAGGTACGCATGCTTTCAGTTTTTAACTCCCGACGCAAAATAAACGACGGGGTGTTATAAGTTTGACGTGTTTGTCTGTCTGTTTGTCTGTCGGAACGAATGAACTATAGTCGGGACTGTTCTTAGCCATGTTTCATGAAAATCGGTCCCGTATGTCGGGTTTTTTCAAATTTCTAATTTTGTGGTTAGGTTATTCGATGCGTAAGCTTTATATTAACCAGCGACTTCTCATACATATATAATAGGATTAATGAGGCTCGATGCTGTGATAGATGTGACGTCACCCTTAAGGTCCGTTTATCCGAATTGAGAATGGACCAGTTTTTGCTGCACTACATAAGTAACGACGACAGTTAAGGCAGGCGATTTCCTTTACACATAAAAAACGTCGCGACATAACGTGTGGTTTTCCTTTCGTTTCTTAACGTTAATTACACATTTCGTAGAAGTCACATCTACCTTATGACCACACAAGCTTTTTAAAAAAATAGCTATCGAGACCACTTTTTAATAGTGGTTTTCCCCTCACTAGCTCGGAAACACGTGTTTTGTCCTTTAAAACCAGCGGGTAAAAACGCATTTTATCCACTAGTGGGTAAAGTAATTTGACCTTGAATAAAGTCAAATTAACTACTTTGATATTGATAAAAGTAGGTGAAGTAGATTTACCACCTGTGGAACTACTGGAAGTAGTGAATTAGTGATAAACGCATTTTTTGCGATGTAGTTTCCTCGCTATAGTTGTTACACTCGGGTGAAAATGTATTTTATCGAACCACTCGCTTCGCTCGTGGTTCAACTATAGAATCCTTTCACTTGCTCGTTTCTCAATTCCACACTCGGCGTTAAAATACAACTTTGCCCCCTTGTATAACAAATAACTATTATTTTAATGTCATCTTTAGGCCGTTTTCACATTATCCGATCCGATATCGGATGTCGGACCGACATCCTACATCCGATAAACGCTTCCGATAGTGTCGGATGTCGGTCCGATAAAACGCATTGTTCCAAATCAATGAAGTATGATTTTGTATCAAAAAATATTTAAAAAATGTTTTATATTTAATAATTATAAGCACTATATCCTAAATATTATATTGTAAAATTAAGATAACGAGCATAAAAAATACTCAGAGTGTCAGGCAAAATAAATAATTTTACATTCAACTATATCTACTAAAAGATGAAAAAACTAGTATCCGCAATTCGGACCGATGCATTACAACCTTTTTTTTTTCAATGGAAATTTTCAACTAATTTGAATTTCGATCATTAGCAGCTGTTTAATAGACGCCATTTTTGTCACGCACACTACTACAAACGTATATATACATTATATACGCACACAAACAAATATTATCGGCCGACAACTGGCGGGGGGTCCGGCATGCCAAAAAATGTCGGAAGCGTCCTGCCGATATCGGCAGTTCCATGGTGCCTCGGACAAAAACTGTTGTAGGAGAGTGCCATCGGCATTAAATCCGCAATTTTTGCGTTTTATATCGATTTTTAGTAATAATGATCTATTAAATACATAAATGAAGACCTGGAAGCGCATAAATCTTACATTTTACATCCTTCCTACATCCGATATCGGATCGGATAATGTGAAAACTCGGTCTCACGACATCTATTCTATCTAATACGCTACCGAAGGTAAACCAGTCCCTGCAGAAAAAAAAACACCTGTCCATATCCTTTAAGTCTATTACTTTAGAGTTTATTTCACATTTTTAAAAAACGTGAGTAATTTGACTCAAGTAGGTCACATATTGGCAGATGCATCAAAGGCACTGAGAAAAGTTAAACATTAGTTATGCTAATCTACTACGTAGCTACAGTACAGCTACCATGAGCTTATAACACATTACTCGATAACATTCAGTCGCAAAAAATGTGATTTACTGTTTGAAGAAAGTGACCAGGGGGTTGATTTTGAATCTCGAGTGCACAATTTTGCCATTCAAAAGTCTGTGGAAATGGGTGAAATGCGATTTTTGAAGACGAGCGCTACAGAGCGCTAATGCTACTCATGACCAGTGTTTTCTTCTTATTAGTAACAATTGAAATTAGTAGAGATTTTGAGCGAAATCCAGGAAATCGAGTGGTCACATTTAAAAAATTGGCCCCCAGCGCCCCAAACTGTTACTTCCTAGGACCAAAAATTGTACATCTTCGGTAACGTTTTCGCTATCGAGGAACGTAATAAAAACCAATAAAACCTAAATACCTAGTACCTAGCCACTGACCGTTAGGTCGTGACCTCATTAATCTCATGATTCAACAGTAATGGGTAACTAGAATTTGCCGTAGATGGTTGAGAATTGATGTATTTTGTACCTACCCTTGACTGTCTGAGCGTCTGCGGCATAGCTTGTCCTTTTAAAATGAAAGCTATGTTGCAAGGCATGTAGCGCCTTAAGAGTTATTGCTATCAAGTAAGACCAGTGTTTTCCCACAAACAAGTTTGTTGATTTAGTTTCCTGTAAAATATAACTAAGTCATACTTTGTATCTTTGGCCTCAACTAAAATCATGATAATAGTAAGTTGTACGACTTACGAGCAATCATTGTCGGCGTATACGTCGACATCGTTGCTAACGCATTTACAGCAGGCGTTAGATATAATACGAGCGATATTCAAATCGTTTAGGGCCTATTTAGACGGTACGAGAACTCGCATACGAGTTTTATTACATTGCGGTATTTCATGGCTGTGCAAAAGTGTATGTAACCTCAACAGCCCGCAATGTAACTAAAATCGCATGCGAGTTCGCACGCCGCCGCCGTCTAAATCAGGTCTAAGGTGGTTTTCCACCGGCAGGGCGTGAATGGGCAGAGCGGAGAGGGAATTGAAATTTGTATGGCGAATTTTCAATTCTCGCCCAGCGCATCTTTGGTGGAAATAGTAAAGATTGACTTGGATGTGCGGGACTTTAATTGAGATATTTGTTAGTGTAAAAATGAACTGTATTGCTTCCGACTTAAAGTATAAATTAACTCTGATGGTAGTTTTCCACCGGCAGGGCGAGACGAAAAGTGGCTTAGCGTAGAGAGGAGTGGATTGATGTGGATGTGCGAGACGTGGATTGAAATATTTGTTAGTGTAAAAATTAACCGTATTGCTTCCTATTTAGAGTATAAATTAACACGAAGTTGGTATTCTACCGGCAGAGCGCGACGAGACATGGCGAGGCGCGGATTGAAGAGGAAGTGCGAGACTTGAATTGAGATATTTGTTAGTGTAAAAATTTACCGTATTGCTTTGAAGATAGAGTATCTTATGAAACCTACAATCTACGGCAGGCACGCGCAGGCTCGCACAGGCTCGCGCAGGCCCGCGATGGCTATTAATGGCAATTTTTAGTGGAAAAGGGTCAGGGCGATTTCAATTCCCTCTCCGCTCTGCCCATTCACGCTCTGCCGGTGGAAAACCACCTTTGATTAGATGGCGGGCGAATTCAGATGCGATTTTAGATACATTACGGACTATTGAGGTACCCATTTCAGCCGACTGCTCAAATGTCGCATTGTACATAAGTAATGTAATACAATGCAATATTTAATCAGTAGTACCAAACTACACGACAGAACGTTTTTCACACGAAAAGGGATAGACAGACACAGCGGGAAGCGACTTTGTTTTATACTAGGTATTTATGTAGTGATGTTTTCGAAGAGCTTATTTTCAGCCCATTATAATAATGGCGTCTAATCTTCATCTAATCTTTCAGGACTCCGTCGTGGACCTAGTCATCGGTCTCGGCGTTCCAGCCTCCAAGATCGTGATCAGCCTTCCAGCAAGCGCCCGCCAGTTCACCCTGGCGAATGAGACCCTCAGTACTCCGGGCAGCCCAGCTGTGGACGACCAGCCTAAGGAGATAGATCAAGCTGAGCTGTGTAGACAGCTCCAGAAAGGACGGTGGACTTTGGAGAGAGATCAGGATTTATCAGCGCCTTATGCTTTCAAGTGAGTACTGTTTTGGCAATATTTTCGTATTAGACTCAAAGCTGAAAGAAAAAAACCCTCAGTGCTCCAGGCAGGCCTGCTGTAGACGACCAGCCTAGGAGGAAGGAGATAAATCAAGCTGAGCTGTGAAGACAGCTGCAAAAAGACTCTTGAAAGGGACCGGTATTATTGTCAGCGCCTTATGCAATAAGTATTCTTGTACCAGCCTCAAAGGCCGTGATCAAGCTCCCTCGTCAGTTCGCCCTTAGTACTCCTGGTAGACCTGGGGCCCGTTTCTCGAAAGGTACAAGCCTTGTATTACAAGTGCGCGAACTGTCAAATCGTATGGGTTGTCATGGAAACACACTTGTAATACAAGGCTTGTACCTTTCGAGAAACGGGCCACTGCTGGAGACGACCAGCCAAAGGAGATAGATCAAGCTGAGCTGTGTGGACAGCTCCAGAAAGGAAGATGGACTTTGGAGAGAGATCAGGTTTGATCTGCGCCTTATGCTTTCAAATGAGTACGGTTTAGTATGTTTGTCGTACAAGCCTCACAGATCGTGGTCTGCCTTCATCAATTGACCCTGGAGAACGAGACTTTCAATATCCCAAGGAGCCCTGCTGTGGACAATCAGCCTAAAGAGGTAGACGAAGCTGAGCTGTGTGTCTACACCCTACGGTCGTCCCTTTTAGGTACAGCTGTCTAGCCGCAAAAGGGACGGTGGACTTTAGAGAGAGATCAGGATTTAACTGCGCCTTATGCTTTCAAGTGAGTACTGTTTTGGCAATATCTTTGTATTGCCTCAAAGCTGAAAGATAGACCTTCTAAATAGGTCATGTGTCCTAAAACCGATTTCTTACTAACACTCTCAACTTAACTTTCCAGGAACACAACGTGGATGTCCTTCGAAGACTCCTCATCAGTGGACGTGAAGGGCAAGTACGCCCGCGTCCGGGGCCTAGCCGGTCTGGCGCTGCACAAAGCTGACAAGGACCTGGAGACTCCATGTGGTCCCACGCTCAAGGCTTCCCTAGCCAAGGTCTTGAATCAACAGAGCAGAGCACCTAGGGCCGCTGTTCTAAGGTAAGAGATTACAAGTTACAACCTTTACCTGGACTTTTTCCCAGGCCCACTTTTCTAAAGAAAGACTTAAAAAACGTTAAGGTCAATAAGGATAAGCGTGTCATAAGAGAAACGTGTCTGGCCTTCACATTTGGCCTGTTTAAACAATGATCAGTGTCTATTGAGAGTTCATAAGTTTACTACTAATCGTGAGTAGCAAATAGCAAAAGTATAAACTCGCAAAAACAGTAAAAACACGTGTGACAATCAGTAAGTTGACGGCCAGACACACTTCTCCTTATCCATATTGACTTTACAATACAACATTTACTTATGCTTCCACTTCGACCGATCTTGGACCGAAGTCTACAATTTTCCAAGTTCAATGCCATATTGGTAAACCATCTAGTAAATAAACACCCCCAATGAATGTACAAATCAATAAATGTACCTAACGGCGTCATTCTCATTTCGGAGACGGTTCGAAGTTCCTTTGAGTGACTAAACTTTACTGGCAGTTAATAAATCTATTATATGCGGTTCCAGGTCCCTGGAGCACGAGATCCTCTCCGCCCCAGCGCACGCGCGGGCGCTCGACGCGCTGCAAGTCTCTCCCTACAGGATCACGCAGATCGTGGACTCTGATGGCGTCATCCACTCGATCCGTGAGGTACGTGTTTTTGTCGCATGGCACAACATTCATATTTTGTGAGGGATCTGACCTAGTGAAAATACACCTGTGACTATACCCTGGGGACTCATACACATGACTATGCTGCTGGCTGCTAATCAGCTGGCTAATGCAGCATATTGATCCGCAGAGTGCGCGACAGTTAGCCCCGCATTCTCTTGTCGATAAATAGTTTACTCAGGATTAGATAACCTCTTTAATTTGATTCTGGCGTTCCTCATACCCATGCCGTTGGAAAATGAGAAATAGAGAAGCAGGAATATAAATTTTGATTAATAAACTTATAAATTGTAATCTATTTTAGGACACCCGCACGGAGTTCTCCTGCTCCCGCCAGGGTTACTTCGTGCACCCTCGTTCCTGCGCGCGTTTCTACCGCTGCGTCAAGTTCGACCAGCTCTCGCCTGACTACACGGTATGACGCTTCGTTCCCCCGTACCATTACTTACTTAGTTTGTTAGCGCGATGACCCAAAATGAGTTTTGGGCTCCAACACAAGAGCACGCCTCTTTATGCAGTGGACATCACGCCAGCCCTCACGGACGCCGAGTTCACGGAGATCTGCCTATTTAGGATGTCCAGTAGAACGGCGACCAGTACTCCTATCATTACTATTTCATTTATTTATCACCTTTGTTTTGGTTACCCCAGATTTTGCCACGGATTTACTCTCTAAGGCCTTGCAGTTTGATTTGACGTACATAAGATTAAAGGACACATGTCGAAATCAAAGGCGAGATATATTTAGACTTAGCAAAAGATTCTACGTAGTAAGGCACTGGTCCCACCGCCGGCTACAAACTATAAGCGAGTGAAACTATAAACTACAAACTAGTGGGCGAGCGGCGAGAAGCGAGTATAGTTTTACTAGTTTAGACGCTGAGCTATAAGCGAGTGTTTGCGTGCGACGGGCGATTACTCGCTCCACTAGCTCAGCCGGGTGGCCTAGCATAAAGGTAAAAAACTTAAGAGGGCCCCATTCGCCAATGACCTATACAGGGTGGAAATAGATTTTGGGTCAGTGAGTGCAGCCACCAGATTCCGTACTGCTAAGCGAAAATGGTCTTAGAACACCTTCCTTCTATTTCAAATTAATAAAGATTGGCGTTTAAAGATTTTTGAAAAAACATACGGGGTGCGAGAAAATTTTTGACAAACTTTTTTATTATGTCTATCGATTCTATTCCTATCCAGTATCAATAGTTTCCGTGGGTCAGCTTTCGGTAATGTACAAAAAAGCCACTACACACACGCTTTTATAAAATACATCATCATCGTCATCCGAACTGGACAACAAAGATAGTTCATATGATTGTTTTAAATTCATTGTAAATACGTGCACTCGCATCCACCTCATAAGGTAAAATGATCGGTCTGATCGCCAAGCAGGCACTGGCGAGTACCGCTGAGCTAGTTTTATAGTCGATAGCTTTTATCGCGGCGGTCAACTAGTAAACAGTGGTCCCACCGCCAACTATCAGCGAGCTCGGCTATCAACTAGTAAAATTATGTACTAGAAACAGTTGACAATCAGCGGGCGGCTAGTAAACATTGTATGGAATTATCGCTTACTCGCCGGGCGGTGGGAGAGTGTCTTCGCCGGCGGTGTGAACAAGCCAGCTATGAACTATAAATATATATCTCTCTCTTTTATTTACACGAAAGCAATTATCTTTTGTTCGTTTCTTGAGCTAGAAAATAGCCGATAGTTCATAGCTTACTCGCTCGCGGTGGGACCAGTGCCTAAATGACTTCGAATCAATATTTAATATTTGATTGGTATTAAATAGTTAAAGATAAAACATTTTCATAGCATTTCAACAGGCGCTTCAGTTTTAAAGAAACACATAAGGAAGCGCAGCTTTGATTTAACTGGTTTCTATAATTTTTGTAGGTATTCGAGTTCGATTGCCCAGCCGGCCTAGCCTTCGACTCGCGTTACGAAGTGTGCGTGTGGCCCGGCAGCCTGCCGCACTCGCAAGCCTGCCCCGGCTCCTCCGAGATCGCGCCCGTGCCCCACACGAGATTCGTGTGCCCTGAACATGAAGGTAACATTATTGCTGGACTTCTACATCAGACCAATCAAGGATCAGACCATTGATTTGATGATTGAGACCACCACTGATCTCCAAAGATTAGCGTTTAACAAATTTTGCTACACTGTATCCACTTTCGGTTCCAGGTTACTACGCGGACCCCGAGAACTGCCGCTGGTTCTTCGCCTGCCTGGACCACGGCAAGGCGCCGCTGTCCGCCTACGAGTTCCGCTGCCCCTTCGGGCTCGGCTTCGACGCCGACAAGCTCAAGTGCGACTGGCCCTGGCTCGTGCCCGCCTGTGGCAACATCGCCAGATACGAGGCCGAGGCCTTCGGGTACTCTGGAGCTGTTCTTACTGGTAAGCTTTATTTTGACTATTGGTAAAGGTGCTGCTGAGCCACCCCAGGAGTCAAGGCATATTTGTGATCGATGCGGCAGGAATGGCCGATCGGCCATTGGCTTGTACCTTCAGCCATCTCAACCGTTGTAGACTGTAGACTACCTCCTCAGGATATCTCCTTACTGTAGTCGCTGCAACTATCATCTGCAAAGATGCTTTGGCCAATGATGATGATGGGGCAAATCAACCGTAGAACACAAATAACGGATGCTCAATCAACTTTTTGTACATTGTGAAGTAACCGAAAATCATAAGCGACGTCACGTCATGAACACCGGATTTCATTATTGAAATAACTAATTTTGGTCATAACTATTGGCAAAACTTTCTTTAACCTAATGTTGAGATTTTAATAATATTTTAATTTCCAGGAGCCGCTGGTTTCCATGGCCAAACCGCCGACGCCGTGAACGTCGCAGCGCACAACAGCCTGGTCTCCGGCGCTGCCCTCGACAACCTCGTCGGCATCCAGGGCGGCTTCCTCTCCCAACAAGACGCGCTCGACGCTAACTTCATTGCGTCCCAGGAGTTTAACGGAGCTTCTGGCTCCAACGACCTCGCTTACCAAGTCAACGGTGCCGCGCATGGCCAAGGCCTCGTTCAGGCGACTAAATATAATGACCAAGGAAAGTACACTAGTGGATCGCTAATATTGGATGATTATAGACTCCCGACTAAATCTGAGGCTCAAAAGATCCATGGACATCAGGTCAATATTCTCGCTGGCGCTGCCGATTATTCTTCAGCGCAATCTAATGGCTACTCTTCGTTCTCCTCGGGGCATAACTCTCAATATCAATCGAGCGATTACTCCGACAATTCTGGAGCGTACGTACATGACCCTTCAGGTGACTACGCTGAGCCCTACAAGCATGTAGGTTCTCCGGTTGTCCCATACGTCCATGATGGTTCTGCTTACAAACAGTCCAGTGACTACTACGATTACGGAAGGTACTCGGCATCTTCTGGAGCTGATAGCAGCGGACAATATGTTCACAACTCTGGTTCTTATGTTGACGACTCATCGAACTACAAAGGATCATACAATTCTGGATCCTACAGCGACTTAGGAAAATACCAAGCTGGTATCTACAAGGAGTCTTCTCTTAACGCTAACGGATATAAAAGTGACAGTGGATCGTACAGCGCGGATTATTCCGGTTCGTACACACATGACGACTCTGGTAAATACGTGGCTGGTGTATACAGGGCTGACGGCCATATTGGAGGCTATAATGGAGCGGGATCGAATGGCAATGCTCTGAACAGCCAAGTGTACCATGGAAGCTACAGTACCGCTAACAGTGGGAACTATATCAGCGACTCTAAGGCCTATACCGGTGGGTCACACACTCTGGCAGCTGGTTCAGTTAATGTCGGCTTGGTTGGCAAGACTACTTTAGTTGATTCTGGATATACTGACCAGTTCAACTATGACGCCTCTAAAGCATCTAACGCTCAATCGTTTGGACATAACATTGTCCATGACAACCAACATACAGGCCACGTCTCATATGTTTCCCAACCGGCAGTTTCTATTAATCACGTCGGGACAGACTCCCACAACTTGGATGGTTACAGCTACGTCACTACTCCCACTTCATCTGGCATTCCCACCACTGCTACCCCATACGCTATTACTACGGCAATACCGACAGTAGCATACAAAACTACCTTCGTGCCTGAAGCACCTAAGACTAGCGTCGAACAAATCTTCGGTATTACTCATCCTGCCGTTACGTATGTTCAACCAACAGTGGTGCCTGTAAAACAGTACGTCAGTAGCACACCAAAAGTGGTTGTCACTGACTACAATCAAGCAGCTGACTATCATCAATATGAAAACAAGGACTATTCCGGCTACCAAACCTCATCAGTGAAAAGTGAATCTTCTGGATACGACTACTCCAAACCAGCCATCAAGTTTGAAGACGGAATAACTTACTCTACTCCGGCACCGATATCTGTGTCCACATACAAACCCCAAGGATTTAGCCACAGCCAGCAAACTCTACATAAGGTAGAATCCGTGGGTTATGATTACTCCAATGCTTCACCAGTGACAGAAGAGCCGTTCAAGAAGGTTGTAGCTTACACTACTGGTCCCAGCGTCAGTACATACGCTGAGCCCACTCCGGCAACGTACACTCCTCAGTCATTCAGTCATCAAACTATCCATAAAGTAGAAAGCGCCAAAGTATACAGTCCGGCTGTGGAGGTCGGATCTGGTTACAACTACGTCCAATCAGGAGTAACCTACGAGCAACCAAAGACCGTAGTTACGTACACTACACCCCAGCCGGCTTTGGAAGTTCAACCTGTTGTCGCTACTTATGCGCCGCAAGGTTTCAGCCATCAGACGCTACATAATGTAGATGCCAGTCAAGTCAACACCTACTCTCAGGAAAGTTCTGGATACCATTACGAGAAGCCCGCTGTTAGTTTTGAAGAAACCGCAAAGGCTGTGGTCCAGCACGTTACGCCTGCTCCAGAAATTGTTTCTACTTACGCTCCACAGTCATATAGTCATCAAACAATTCATAAAGTTGAGAACAGCAAATCTTATGCTCAGTCAGGAGAAAGTGGGTACGACTACACCAATCACGGCGTTAGTTATGAACAACCACAAACTGTAGTTGAGTACACGACTGCCCAACCTGCCATCGCTGTCTCTACATACCAACCACAAGGATTTAGTCATCAAACTCTACATAAAGTAAATGCCGGCCGTGTGAACACATATTCTGAACAA